>NC_037681.1:62051971-62397953 GCF_003255815.1 Theropithecus gelada | reverse complement strand
AAAAAAAAAAAAAAAAAAAAAAAAAAAAAAAAAAAAAAAAAAAAAAAAAAAAATAAAACATGTTCTTGGCTAGGGGTGGTGGCTCATGCCTATAATCCCAGCACTTTGGGAAGCCAAGGCAGGTGAATAGCCTGAGATCAGGAGTTCGAGACCAGCCTGGCCAATATGGTGAAACCCTGTCTCCACTAATAATACAAAAATTAGCTAGGTGTGGTTGCACATGCCTGTAATCCCAGCTACTCGAGAGGCTGAGGCAGGAGAATTGCTTGAACCCAGGAGGCGGAGGTTGCAGTGAGCTGAGATGGTGCCATTGCCCTCTAGCCTGGGGGACAAGAGTGAGACTTCATCGCAAAAAAAAAAAAAAAAAAAAAACTTCATGTTTTTCAATTTCTTTCTCATTGAAAAAGTCTTATCTTTTTGTTGTGTTCTAGATGATTGTCTCAGATCCATTTTTCAAGTCACCATTTTTCTCCACTTCTGTAGCAATAGGCTATTTAAACAGCCTGCTGAGGATTTAAAGAAAATTGGATAATTATGTTTTTTATTTTTACAACTTGATTTTAGTTCTTTTGCAAACCAGTTTTTCTTATAATGTTCTGTGCTTTCAATATAGATGATGGTCTTCTAATTTTAGAACATTTTAGACATACTGATTTTAAATTCCTTTTCAGAATTCTCAATTATTGGCAATTCCTTAGGAATGAATTCTCCTGAGGAATGAATTTGTAACATTTGCTGACACTAGCAGTATTATGTCCCTATGTGCTTTGTAACTTTCGTCTCATCCTCAGCAGGAATTATCTCATGTGGAGTCCTGTATATTCTCCAGGACATGAGGCCTCCCTCTGCTGTAGTTTCTGCATTATAAAAGTCTCTTTTCTAGACCATCTTAAAAAAGGATGGGATCTCATTATGATGCCCAGGCTAGCCTCGAACTCCTGGGCTTAAGTGATCCTCCTGTCTCAGCCTCCCAAGTAGCTGGGACTACAGGTGCATATTGCTGCACCCTAGACCAATTTTTCTTTAGATTTAGACTGTGGGCTTCTATTCCTGGTAAAAAGTATGAGAATTTGGGTTTTATACTAGTATATGCAAACTAGGTCCTCTAATTCTTTTTTTCTTCCCCCTACCCACACCTTGGGGTGGTCAGCCAGCTTCTCTGCTGTAACTTTGAGTATGGAAAGAGTTTTTCTAATGACATCATTCTTTCCAAAATTTCTGCGTAGATCCAGTTCTTTGTGATGAATAGGAACTGTGGCTTTGGCTTGTGTTTCTATGTGATATTAAAGCCCCTCTAAAGCAGTGCTTCTTATATTTCAATGTGTGTATGAATCACCTGGGATACTTGTTAAAATGAAGGTTCTGATTCATTAAGTCTGGGATGGGGCCTGAGATTCTGAATTTTTAACAAACTCCCAAGAGATCCCAATGCTGCTGATGTAGGGACTGTGCTTGGAGTAGCAGAGTCCTCAAGTACATCTCTGGCCAGGTACTCCTGGGCTTCCAGTGGCTCTACCTCCCACTTTCTGCTCTACATGTTCTCTTTGTTTTTGACAAAATGAAAGGTTTCCTCCCTTGAAGGTCCCTTCAACCTTAGACTCTGAATCCTAGATTCTTTCCAGTTCTAGTAAAACCCCAGTTACCTGGTATTTTAGGACAAAGTATGGCTGTGTGAGATACAGAAAAGCCCCAAATAACAGAGGCTTAAATAAGGTATCACATAAAAGCATTCATAGTTAGGAACTCTAGGGTTGTATGGTTTGTCCACAATTGCCAAGGACCTAGGCTTCTTGCATTTTGTTGCTCTGTCATCCATGGTGAGCTACCTCATGGTTTAAAGTGACTACAAGAGCTCCAGCCATCATATTCACCTTCCAACCAGCAGAAAGAAGGGACAGATTAAGAAAGGCAAACCTTAGAGCACACTTGCTGAAAGCTACAAATGCCAGCTTCACTTCATTTCATTGCTAAAACTTAGTCACATGTTCACTCCTGATTGCAAAAGAGTCTGGGAAATGCAATATTTATTCTGGGTAGTCAGATGCTAAAAACTAGGAGTGCTTTTGCTAAGAAAGAGGGGAATTGGTAAGCAATAGTCTCTGCTATAACCAGAATGCAGTTTTCTAGAATCTTAAGGCATCTGCCTTAGCCATGGATCCAGAAGAGGATGGGTTGGTGGGAGTGGGAACAGACAGCCTCTTCATCTGCAAAGTGGCAGCCATGGAGCTCTAGCAACCAGCAACCAAGAAACACAAAGGCCCACACACACACAAAAAAAGATAAATACTCTGAGAGGACAATATGTCGTCTGTATTAGTCCATTTTCACACTGTTATAAAGAACTTCGCTGAGACTGGGTAATTTATAAAGGAAAGAGGTTTAATTGACTCATAGTTCCACATGGCTTGGGAGGCCTCAGGAAACTTACAATCATGGCAGAAGGGGAAGCAGACAATTTATTCACAAGGTGGCAGGAGAGAGAAGAGCAGGGGAAACTGCCACTTATAAAAGCATCAGATCTCGTGAGAACTCACAAGAACAGCATGGGGAAAACCATCCCCATAGTCCAGTCACCTCCCACCAGGTCCCTCCCTTGACACGTGGGAATTACAATTCGAGATGAGATTTGGGTGGGGACACAGGACCAAACCATGTCACCTCTGATTAGTTTATTCCTTGCACAGAAGGAAAGCAGAATCGTGAGTATATAGTGATATCTACAAAACCCTAGCATTTTTCTTCAAGGTCTTGAGAAATTTTCCAGAAATAACCAGGCAAATTTCTCAAGACCAGGCAACAAAAGAGAAAAGAGAGTTGGAGAGCCCCGAAGAGTGAGAGTGGTGGAAAGAGGGCTGGCAGCAGACGTTCTGTGAGATGAGAGCACAGGCAGTCTGGGTGAGTAGCAAAGCTGCTGAAGACCCGGATGTTTCTCCTGGGGTATGTGCCCAGGACAGGGTGGAGGAGGGGGATGGGAGCAAGAGAGAAGATAAACTAGTCACAGTGTCACATTTCAGGACCTCAAAGACTTCAGTGCCAGGCTGAAGGGGAACTGGCCAGGACAAGTCAGAGGTCTCAGGGTTGGCGAGAGAAGGCCAATTTCGGCATAGAGATACTTATGTCAGCTTCAATGGTTAGGGCCCAACACAAAGATAGTGGTTTGTTTTGAACATCCCTAGTCCCCAAGTAAACGTTACACTCAGTAATATTACATAATGCATATTAGCAACTCAGAGAAGTCCTATGGTAAATGGCCAAATAACCAATGACTGGTTTTTCCCTAGAGATTTAAAATTATTTTTGATTATGGAATACCCCTTTCATGGGACACCAGTTAACTACCTTTTACCCCAGTGTTCCTCAGAGCACCCTCTAGAAAACCATGCCACAGATAGGTAAGCCAGTTACCCAGAAGAAACACTACTATTTTTAGTACTAAATTCAGATGGAATTACCCCTGAGGGTACTGAGAACACTGTGATAGCACTGTGATGTGACCCCACATACAATGATGCTTTTCGTGGGACTGTTTCTTGTAGTGACACTTAAAAAAATGTTGATTGCATCACACCAAAAACAGTTCAGCAACAGTAATTCTTCTGGGGCCGATGTGATGTACTGCAGGTATCTGTGTTTCTCTTGCGCTGGTGGGATCCAGGGATTGGTGTTAGAAAATCTGGAAGAACGGATGAACTGCTTGTCCTTCAAGTGATCTTCTCTGAAACAGTGTTATTTTTAAGCAGGGCTTTCACATAAATATTTAGTGGCGGGGCATACAACTGTACTCTCTAGATGAACTCAAAAGATGGTGTTCTTTGTTGCCATCTGAGTACCACATCAATCAAGTTGTGCCTATGACAATCAAGCTGGGATGAGGTTGATATGCCTTTGGAAGCTGAGCCCTCCATCACTGTCCACCAGCAAGACAAGGATTCTCTTCTGAAGTTGCTTTGAGTCCACTCCAGTGTGTAAATGAACGAGCATATCAGGCCCCCAAAGTCTACCTCGTTTAACATGGCTGAAGTAGTGCCCATGCCTCAGAATATTTAATATTGGTATAACTAGACCTTGCCACAGCCAAATAAAATCTTGGCAAAGAACCCAAGAATGCCTGGCTTTGGGCAATGCTACTGTCAGGACACCGTCCAAGACAAACTCCATGTTAGTGCCAAGGTAACTGAATGAAGTAACTTGTATTGGGTCATTATTTATAAATCAGTTTCAACGTGGAGCCTATCAGAGATAACATCTTTAGTTTTAGGACAGATCTATGGGCTTTCCTTTTGAAAATAATTGGCTAACATGGCAAGTTTATTTTCAGGTCACTTCTAATTTAAGGTAATACAACGTCATCTCTCTATACAAGAATGTGTGTCTTTTTGCTTTGCAGCGGAGGTCGGGATTGGCATCTAGGATGTCCAAAACATTAGAAAACAACCTAGAAAGAAATGATTCCAGAACACATCCCTATAATACATGTCTGGACATATTTTATAGTTAGAAGCCAAATCCTACTGACATGAATGATCATTCCTATTCTTCAGAACTGGTTCTGGGCAGACATTAATGATCCAAGTTCTAAGTAGCGGCCTGAGTCAGGGTTCACTTCAGGTCAACAACTGTTGCACATCATCCAATATGCTCTTAGAGCTGAGTGAAATAGTAATCCGAGGTGGGATAGCTACATCTGAAGCTTGCATGCTCCTTGACGCATAAGAATTTGACACTGCTGCAACATGGATTTGATTTGGTAACAGTGCAAACCCAGGGTGGGGAAGGAACCCCTTATTAATGGCCTCAAGCACTTGCATTCTGTCTTTCATCATGGAAGTAAAAACAATTTTCTATGTATGTGTGTATGTGAGAAATAGATCCTCCCTAAAAGTCAACTCCTGGTGCTAGAGAAAGAATTAAAGAAGAGATATTTTGGATAAATTAGAGTGAAATATTATATATATGTACATACAGCAATTTAGTATATGATAAATGTGGCATTGCCAGTAAGTGGAGGAAAGGATAGATTATTCCATAAATGAGATTGGGACTACTGGAAATTTAGAAAAAATAGTTGGTTTCCTATTTTCCCATAAATAAAAATGCATTCCAGATGGAATAAAGTGCTAAACTTAAAAAACAACTTCAAAATATCTGAAGAAAATATAGATGAATATTGCACTAATCTTGGACGTAGCAAAGGAAACCACAAAAGAAGTATTTGTTATTTTTGACTACAGAAAAATAAAAACTTCTGTACAAAAAAAGATACCGCAAACAAAATTACAAGACAAACGAGTATCTGGAAAAGAGCACTTGTAACATATATAACAAAGGAATAATAACTACAAAATGAGTTTCTAGAAATTGACAGTTAAAAGACCAACCAGATTAAAACAGCAGACACAGAATAGCAATGGGCGAGTCATAGTAGAAATAGATGACTAGTAATCGGTAAACTGAGAGTTAACAATGAGATGTCTTCCCTATAACAGATAGATAAAAATTTAGGAAGGTTTAAAGTATCCCATGAGGTGGGGACAATTCTTGCTAAAGTGTAAACTGACCCTGCCTCCAGGGTGGCCACAAGGCAGAAGCTATCAAAAATGTCAGTGTGCAAATCATCTAAAACTAGGTATTAAATTAGAAATGTTGGTCTTAGTGAAGCTCTCGTACAGGTGCCCAGGAGGCATGGGAAAGGATATACTTTGCAATGTTATATGAGAGGAAATGTAGAAACACCTGAAATACCCATCCATGGGGATAGATTTAAATAAGCATTGTTTGTTTCTGCACTTGAAAGAATGGGGGATACACTGGTATAGAGATATCTGTGAGATATAAGAGGAAGTGCAAAGTGCAAGTTGCAGCACCATACGCTTGACATGACACCACGTAATACAGGTCTACAGGCACAGAGCTGCAAAGACAAAGGTCTGTAAGAAACAGGTCACATTAACTGTATGTGTGTACTTTCTTGGTAGGGAAGTATGATGGTCTAGGGAAGATACTGGTGAATGGGAACTTTATTTTACCTAGTTCTATGTTGTTTAACTTAACACACATGCACACACATAAACAAGAAAGGACTCATGTATTGCTTGTATGATGTTTAACTTAAAACACACAAGAATGTGTTCATGTATTACTTTCTTTTGAGATGGGATCTGGCTCTATTGCCCCATCTCAGTGGTGTGATTACAGCTCACTGCAAACTTTGCCTCCTGGGCTCAAGTGATCCTTCCACTTCAGCCTCCTGAGTAGCTGGAACTACAGGCGCACACCACCATACCTGGCTAATTTTTTGGTATTTTTTTGTAGATATGGGGTTTTGCCATGCTGCCGAGGCTGGTCTTGAACTCCTGAGCTCGAGCAATCCTCCTGCCTTGGCCTCTCAAAGTGCTGGGATTACAAGTGTGAGCCACTGTGCCCAGCCTATGTATTACTTACATATTTAAAAAACAAATAAAATCACACACACATGCAGAGAATGGAATGTGGCATTTTGCAGTGGCTTCGACTTCTGAAATGAGTGATTGTCATTGTGCCATACGTTCACTTATTCATTCATTTAATAAATATTTTTGAATGGCTACTATGTGCCCAGCACAAAAACTAGAGAAAGACTAGAAAGATCTGTAAAATTATTTCACTGCAGGCTCTGCTTAGTAATTGTAATAGTCACCTGTGGTTGCCATAGTAAACTATGATAGACTGGATGGCTAACAACAGAAATCTATGTTCTCACTGTGTAGGAGGCTGGAAGACTGAGGTCAGGGTGCTGGCCTGGTCTGGTTCTGGTGAGAGTCCTCTCCTGTACTGCAGGTGACCACATTCTTACTGTGTGCTCACTTGAGAGGGAGGGAGGGAGGGATCCCTTATAAGGGCACTAATCCCATCACAAGAGCCCCACCCCCATTTAACCCTAATTACATCCCAAAGGCCCCGTCTCCAAATGCCATCTCATTGGAGTTCAACATATAAATTTTGAGGGAACACAAACATTCAGTCCATCATAATATTATTTCATGGAATGTTAAAAAAGAAAGTGGGCAGAGACACCAAGGTACAATAGATGTGAAATTACAAAGTTAGATCACCACTTGCAGAATGTACACAGGAAAGTGAACTCGACACTGCTGTATCCACCTTGAGAAAATAAAATGGTTGAGGCACTGAAAAGGGAGAATGGATTAGAAATGAGATTTCTCTGTTGAGAGCTGTTACAGTGCTGTGACTCCCTCCCCACGGGGTCTGTGTGTGGTAAAAGACACACAAGGCAGACGGGCCAACTGCCTCCTCCTTTCTCACCACAGGCTTCCAGCCTAAAACAAAGTGCAGCTGCGGGTAGGGAGGAGGGCATGCTGTTCAATCAAGTTGGAAAGTTTAATTATTGCACAGAATGGCCATTCAGGTCACCACATTGGGACTGTTGTTTTTCACTTCAAGTGACTTAGCGTGTCAACCACACAAGACTGAACCAAAAAGTTCCGTCTTTCTCTACTGCTGAATAAAATCCCCTGCAGGATCTTCTGGACCTGCAGGAGGTTTTATTCAGCAGTAGAGAAAGACTACCCATGTGGAATCAGGTTTAAAGGGATAATGGGAGATGAAAATAAAATTGTGCTTTGATTACATCATAAGTCATGCGTGGTCAATATAATGGTTACATATAATTGCTCATCAAGCAAGAGGCAAAAGTGTAGAGTCAGGGGAAAGGGGGATGGTGTATGGTGCCAGGCTACACAGTGGACACCTGTGGCTTTTCCTGTAAATGTGATCCTTGAGCAAGCCAGGAGTCTGTCCAGGTTCAGCTGTATTTGTGAATTTGGAGGTTCACCAACGCCCCCTGATGTACTCCTTGCAGATGCCAAGAGTTTACTATGGTACACTTTGGAAGGTTTTCCATTAAAAAATATCCCATTAAAATGATGTCTTGGCACCTAAAGGATTAGCTTCCATTTATCCAGAAAATGAAGCTGTCTGATTGGAATTTATTGCTATAGTGTTTTGAGTTTCTGCTAAACCATCGTAGTTCCTGGGGATGCATGCACACCTCTCTGAAGGTGTGGGGAGGGAACCTAGAAGACCTGCTTGCAAAGGGGAAAACCTCCTGGCAATTGCCTTCCCTCTTCCTCTTTCAGAATTCAGTGCAAACATCACCTTGTGAAGCTGCCCCCATTTTAAAGCCAAGTTGATTACTTCTTTCTGGATGAACCATCTATATACTTGCTAAAGTGTTTGTATTGTGTGGTTTATATTTATTTGCCTATCTGCCTATTCCACAAGACCTTCAGCTACCTGAAGGTAAGAAATACAATATTTTATCAGTTTTAAGATATCTATTTTCCCTCCACATATTTACATTTCTGAAATTACTACAGCTTTCGATGACCTGTCATCATAGTTCAATTGGCAGTATATTTCTCAGTGTTCCATAATTTTTGTTTTAGTGGTACATAAAATAATGATATGTCTCACAATTGATAGTGACTTAAAGTCATGAAATGTGGCTTATATGATTCACCATCATAACCGCAAACACTACTACCTAACCTAGAATGTAGTAGGTGCCCAATAAATACATGAAACTAACAGATTTTGTGCTGGTGGATTTCAACAGTAGGGGTCACTGATCTGGGTAACTGGCAATGGAGAGCAATTTAGTAGGCAGTGGACCTCTGGAACTGCAAGCAACTTCCAGAATGTTGAAGCGGATATACCACTTAGGCTAACCCCGGCTGGTGTAATGACTAGATCCAATACTGCATTAATGGCTCGAAGGCAAAATAAGTTTATTTCTTTTTTGATGGAAAGTTGATGGAAATCATGCTGTCGTGTCATTATCCTGCAGGACCTCTCATCATCCTCCCCATGCAGGCAGAAGGGTAAAGAGAGTGTGGAGAAGGCAGGGCCACTTTTAAAGTGTCTGGAAATGACTCAGAGAACTTCTCACATTCCACTGGTGAGCAACAGTCATAGGCCACATATAGATGCAAGGGAGGGTTGGGGGCTGTTAATGTGATCCTTAGCTGGGCATCTATTTGCTAGTTAGGAGGTGGGAGCATATATTTTGGCAAGCAGTTATCTCTTTCAACTGCAGGGAACCCCTGGACTGTTGCCTGCAGGTAAAGTTGTCTGCCTTTTATTGCAAGATTAACTTTGACTCCAACTGTGTTGGTCAATCATTTCTTGGAAAACCAACCCTGACCAGCTTTAGTAAAACCAGAAACATCCTGGTTAGGTGAAGCTGGACCTAGGACCTCAAATAATATGAATCCCTCCCCAATTCCTCCTCTTTTTCTCCCTCCCCCTTTCCCTCCCCTTTGCTTTTACTATGCTAGTCTTAATCCACCAACAGGAACTCTCCATAAGGTGGGAAAGAGAAAGATGCCTTACTGGGTGCTTTCAGTCCATGATCGCAGAAGGAAAGGGAGAGCAGTTTCTCGTAGATCCCCATTAATCTCCCTGAAAAGGACTCCGTGTGGCCCTAACCAGGTCATGAGCACTCTTGGGCCGATGGCTGTGTCAGGGGTGGGTTGGGTGGGATGGTGTTCTGAATGGAGAGCTTAACAGACCCACCAGAATTGCCTGGAACCAATGGTGAAGCGATGAAGAACAGACAAAAAAGTGAGAGCCATTCCCTGTTCCCAGCCACCACTCAGCTTCATCTCCCGCCACTCTCCATCCCGTGCCCTGCTCCGCAGTGACCGAGCTTGATGCCTTTCCCCAAGTACCCTTGACCCTGTCATTATTCCATGATGCACCCTCTTTGAGGACCAACCTCTTCCATGCCTCTCCCCTGGTCACCCACCAGGACCAGCTCTCAGTCATTTCCTTGGAAGATTTTCTTGACACCCCACCCCTGCCAGCCTAGCTACCACCACCAAACAGGATTTTTACGCAAGTGGACTGAGCTTTGAGGCCACAACTGAGGCCCAAACAGAAGTGGGCTCTGTGGTTCTGCCCCGCTGGCTGCACCCACATCTGGGTGTGCAACTGGGCTGGCCTCGGAGCAGCCTGCGATGTGTTGTGTTGTGTTGGCTGAGTCCCCAGAGGTGTAAAATGCCATCTTGTCCAAAACAAACACTAGTGCCAGGGAAATCCTCATCCCTGTCAAACAGGGACTGCATGGGGGAGAGGTCTGCAAGGAGTTGGCTACCCACAAAGCTCCAATTAGCCCCCAAATTATCTCCTGCGTCACGTGTGTGAGGATTTCTAACCAAAATTTGCTGGAAAATGGATTCTCAATGCTTCTGTCTATTTACCTAATACTTAACCCAAGGATAACAACACACATACAAATTTAAAATAAAACACATGTTGGGTTTTTTTTTTTAAATAAAAATTTGAAACAGATGGTCTCTTTTAAGACAAATATTTATTCCCCTGACATTTTTTCACTTACATGTTTATATTTTTAAATATAGGCTTTATGCAGAGACCTTAGAGATGTCACGATAATAAAATCCATGTTGTTCATAATTGTCTATTTCCTAGAATGCAATGCTGGAAGCAACCTCAAGAAGCTATCTCTGGCATCCCCCTCCTCCAGGCAGGCCAACGTGCGACCAGCTGAGACCAACTGGTGTTTATTCTGTTTATCTTGGAAGCTTTTGAGGAAGGAAGCTGTAAACTCTTTCTTACTGTGCTTACCGGCTCTCCATTGAGTTGCGGATCCCTGGGCTGGGTGAAGAGTTCTTGCAGAGGGGAGAGTTCAGAGCAAAGCTGCTTAGGGTGTTTTCTGCCCTGGTGTCTTCCTTGTTATGTTCCTGTCTATCCCAGTTCAGCATTTGTAGTGCAGCGCCTCTGACTTTGCCATCACATGCTTATCTTGGGTTCCACTGTACTTGTTCTGATTCCTTTGTTCAAACTCTGATAGGACCAGCTCCTCCTTGGCCAGAGCTGTCAATTTTTTTTTTTTTTTTCTCCTAAGGTAGGTGAACATCCAAAGGAAGAATCAATACACGTTATGAAATGTTAGGAAAAAAAAAAGGACAGTTTTCAGAAGTCATTGACAAAGAGGAACCAGTCCTTTGCCTGAAGTATGTGATTTGAGAGGCCTTTCTTTGGGAGAGATAAATGGACTTGTCTGCATTCTTGTATCAGCTAGCTTTTGCTGTATAACAAACTACTCCCAAAATGTACCGACTTAACAGAGTACAGTTTCTTACTATTCTGGGGATAGGTTGGGTAGATTGTCTGGTACAGACTGTCCTGGCTGGGGATGGATGGTCTGGAGTGGCCTCACACTCACGTCTGGTGGTTGGCTCCATGGCAGCTGGAGCAACGGAGAACACTTGGCCACATGTTCTCATTGTTCAGGCTAACCTGGGCTGTTCACAGGGCAGTAGTCGCAAGTTTCCCAAGAGTATCAAAAAAGAGCAAGCCTCAATGTGCAAGTGCTTTTCAAGTCTCTGTTTAGGTAATGTTTGCCATTGTTCCATCAGCCAAAGCGAGTCACAAGGCCAGCCCTGAGTCAGGGTAGGAGGGTGTATCAAAAGTCGTGGATAGAGGGAGGTCATCTTTGCAAGCTTACTATGTTTCTTCTTGAGAACAGAGAAAGGAGGCATCCCTTCTTGAGTCCTATCAAATCCAGATGACCTGATAACTTTCTCAGAGAAGGAAAATCTTGCATTTCCTCATCCCAAACTTTATCCCAGCGCAGTATCAGATTCAATAAGATCTTTCCATGCCAGTTGTCCCTGCAACCTCCTTGAGGACAGGGACTTGTATTATCTCTGACTCTCAGCATAATGCTGGGCAATTAGCAAATGATAAAGAAATAGTTTCAAATAAATGAATGATGAATGAAAACTTGTCTTCCTAATAGAGAAGTCATTCTAACTTGATTTGAGTTTACCTTAACCCTCTTTATTTGCTTAATAATTAAAGACATATCAAATAACTGGACTCAAACCATCCCAGAAGTAGTTTAAAAACATAGATCAGATGAAGTCCCTCTGTGGTGTAAATGTCTTCAAAGACTTTGTTATGCTTATAATAAAACCCAAACTCCTTGCTATGGCTTAGAAACTCAACATGATCTGGTCTTTGTATTATCTATCTTATCATTATTTCTTCTCATACCCTCTTACCTACTGAGGTCAGTCATGATAGCCTTCTCTCAGTTCTTAGAATACATAAATATGTATCATAGGAAATGGAGGTTTTTCCTTCTTTCACTTGCAGGAGCACTTTCACTTGGATTTTTTTTTTTTTTTTTTTTTGGAGATAGAGTCGGTCTCTGTCACCCAGGCTGGAGTGCAGTGGTGCCTTCACAGCTTACTGCAGCTTCGACCTCCCAGGGCTCAAGTGATCCTCCCACCTCAGCCTCCCAAGTAGCTGGGACTATAGGCATGCACCACCACAGCCTGCTAATTTTTAAATTTTTAGTAGAGATGGGGTCTTGCTGTGTTGCCCAGGCTGATCTCAAACTCCTGAGATAATGTTTTATCTATAATCCCAAGGCTTTATGCAGAGACCTTAGTGTTGAGATTGCAGGTGTGAGCCACCGTGCCTGGCCCACTTGGAACTTTTCTACTTGAAATACCACTCACCCTCCCACCCCAGTCTTTATAAGTCTGGTTCTTTCTTTTCGTTTAGACTTCAGCTTAAACATCACTCTTATCCTTCGAAGAGGCCAACAAACCCGATGATCTACACTAGGCCATTTTCTATCACTAAACCAGTTCAATCCTTGGCTTAACTCTTGATACTATCTAATATTGCCTCATTTTTTTTTGTCTATAGTCTTCTGCCTCTTATTTTCTACTAGAATGTTAGTTCCGGGACGGTACCTTGTCCTGGTCCTGCAGCTTCTAAAACATTGCTTAATACACAAGTGTATGCTCAAGAAATATTGGAGGTGATGGAAGCCTTACCTGATCTTTTAGATCTTAAACTTTCTCCTTGATTTAACTGGCAAACAAAAACGAAAACTTAGGAGTAATTTAATCTGGTTCCTTCTCTATAACAATTCCCTAAAACATAAGGCACTTACTGCCTGATATGGACATGCATGAAGAAACTGCTGGAGAATCTGTTTGCATTGGTTGTTTGAAAAAAATTCAGGAACAAAAAGTTAAGATTACACAGCAATGAATTATTTTCATGATTCCTTTTTTGGCAATAGTTTTACAGTGTGACCTTTCTTTAAAAGTATTTTAAAAGTTAAAAAAATCAAACCAAATACTACTGAAGAGCTTATAATGCAAAGCAACAGTCGCCTTCCCTTCCAATCCCAACCCTCCACCTCCTGTTCTGCTACTAAGAGACATCCGCTTTTATCTGTTTCTGTTTTTAGTTCTAAAGCATATCTAAATAATGTGTGTATACCATTCTTCCTTCATTTATCCAGTTCAGGCACTATCTGCTGATTTTGGCTCTGATGGATGAGGAGCTAGCTCTCTATAGCTCTTTTATGCTGCAGGCTTTCCTCAGTGTCTGGGGTCCTGGGTTGTTGAGAATGAGGGACTGGGAAATATATATGGGAGCTCTGTGTTTATAGCTGGTCACTGGAAGGCTTTGGTGAGAGGAAGATGCGGGCGGGGGCTGAGGGGCTGGCCATCTTGCTGTGGGCTTCTGAAAGCCAGGATATTGGGGCTTTCTTTACTCTGGTGTACCACCAATAACCCTTGTTGTCCCTGTTCTCCAAGACAATGAAATTTCCTTGGAGGAGACTTATTCTCTTCTTCCCCTCCCCTCTGTACTTTTCTCTCTTTGCCTCTCCCATCTCTGGCCTTAGGATTCAGATCCTAGTTGCTAACCATTCTGACAGCTGGGGTTGTGGATGTGGTTAGAGTACCCTTACCATGCTGTATACATATTTTGAATTAATCTCCCACCTCTTCTCACTTTTATCACCCACCTTGTCTACTGTCTATGAGTCAGACCCTCTCCAGGGTAGGGCCAGGTGGGGCAGCTACAGCTCCTTCTAGGATGCTTCTACAAGATCAGGATTTCTATTCTGCCAGCTACTTTGCTTTGTCAGCTAATTCTTTTCCATTGGCTTTAAGATTTCTAGAAATGGGTTGAAACTTTTCTTCTGCTGAAGGACTCCTTCCATTTTCTTCCCTATGAAGGATTTATACATTTTAAAAATGAATTTTGGTAAAGTCTCAAGAGGAAGAGAAGGTGAATGCATCTGCTCTTTTGCCATGGGACAGTCTTGACTTTTCTTTCACTTAAAAACATACTGTTATGCTATTTAATTTGGATCTTTATCATTTTTAAATTATTTATATAATCTATTTAATTTGTTTTTCAAGACAAGGTCTCACTCCATTGCCCAGGCTGGAGTGCCGTGGTATTAGCTCGGCTTATGGCAACCTCCACCTCCCGAGCTCAAGTGATCTTCCCGCCTCAGCCTCCTGAGTAGCTGGGAGTGCAGGCACATGTCACCATGCCCAGTTAAATTTTGTATTTTTTTTTTTTTTTTTGGTAGAGATGGGGTTTTGTCTTGTTGCCCATGCTGGTCTTGAACTGGGCTCAAGAGATCTACCTGCCTCAGCCTCCCAAAGTCCTGGGATTACAGATGTGAGCCACCATGTGTGGTCTATCATTTTTTAGAAAAGATAATTATTCTACAGAGTTTTGCCCTGGTAAGCTCATGACATCCTTTGTTCAGCTGTGATGAGATACATTTTTCTTCATCTCTCCATTCTGCAGTCCTGGAGCCCCAGCCTAAGCAGTTAGTCTGAAGATCTTCTCTCCCCCTTTGCAAATTCTTGCTTATTTCCACATGCTGACCTGCCCACTTGAAGCCATCACCAAGTTCTCTGAGAGCCTTTGATCACAGCAGCAAACTGGGTTTCTTTCATCAAACCAGAGGCTCCCTGATGATGGGGTCTACCTCTCTGTCAAACTAGGGATCCCCAGGGATGTAAATGATTTCCTAATTACACAAATGGGACTGCCTCCCCAAATGGGATTGCCTCGCTCATCAGATTGGAGGCCTCCTATCTATGCCTCTATTTCTTTTAGGACCAGGGGGATTTCTAGACAGGTGTGATGAGCACAGATAATGGTAAGCAGGGGATTGGCGATGGGGGCAGTCAGGAGACACAAGCTCAAGGAAAATACAGTGATATCTGGGCTGATTGGGCTGCAGTTGGCTGTTGGTCTAAACCTCAATGAGGTGTTCTCTCTAACCATATTTAATAATTCCTAACTTAGATTAGATTTTATCTTTCTGGAATAGCTCTGTTTTTCCTTCAAGGAGGTCCATATAGGTGAATGAACCAGTCAGAGACCCCTCTCATCAAACAGAATAAACCTGTCACTCTCTGAGCAACAAGAACTAAGGGTCCAGAAAAATGGAAGTGCTAGAGGAGGTTGGGCTCAAGAAGGGCCCGCATGTTTGAACCATTTTCAGTTCCCTCAGAGGATTACCAAACTCTTAACTTGAACCAATGCCAGCCTTTACTGGAAGGTGTAAGTGGAAAGAAACTCGGGTATTGGGCACAAGACTTTCAGTAATAACATGGCTATAGGAAAGAAAAAGATGGAGCCAGGCTAGGTATCAAGACTAATAATTTAAAAATGGGAAATAACATACATATGCAATAATAGCAAATAAGATAAGATAGTTATATTACAAGTACTTTACAGAATAACGTTACCACTAATATTTCTACTCCAAGAACACTTAAAACTAGAAATCTATGAAACTTTCTGTATAGTATTATCCCATGTTTAATTAAACATTTACATATTCTAGGCCAGGCGCAATGGCTCATTCCTATAATCCCAGCACTTTGGGAGGCCGAGGTGGGCGGATCACCTGAGGTCAGGAGTTCCAGACCAGCCTGGCCAACATGGTGAAACCTTGTCTCTACTAAAAATACAAAAAATTTAGCTGGGCGTGGTGGCGTCTGCCTGTAATCTCAGTTACTCAGGGAGTTGAAGCAGAAGAATTGCTTGAACCCTGGAGGCAGAGGTTGCAGTGAGCTGAGATTGTACCATTGCACTTCAGCCTGGGTGATAGAGTGAGACTCTGTTTCAAAAAAAAATTATATATTCTACAAATGAATTTCTTGAATAAACACTCTCATATGGTAAGACAGTCTTCTCATTCTATTCTAGATTTTCTGTTTTCATCATTGAGCAACTGAGCATGTGTTATTTTTCAATTAGAATTTTTTTTTCCTAGAAAATAACACACATATAGAGTGTACACCAGAGGTTGTAAACTCAGATTCTTACAGAATTCAGAATGGCAACAAAAATGTGTAAAGTGAACTGGGTTTAAGAAAAGTCAACTGCCAGAAATGTAATCAACTTTCATTTTTACTTAACTAGGGCATAAGTACATAATACAATATAAACATGTATGATATTAGAGATTATATATTAAGTTTGAAATTGAAAAACATAACATAAAAAAATAGAAATATGTAATTATTAATTTTTTTCTTTCATACCTCATTACTACTTTGCTTTAGAACCAGAAATGTGACACTTTTTCTTTTACCCCAACATGTCAATGTTGAGTCTTGCATTTCATGTTGTGATGTGCTGTATAGAATTCAACCTTGAATCTTTTAACTGAGAGCAATCGTTTTATTTAGTTTCATAATGGAAAACAGCTGTTCATGGCTGAGCATTGATAGAATCTTTGTATGATGGTTTTTATATTTAGGGTAACCACTCCTGAGATATTTGTAGAATTCTGGCATTCTAACGTTGCAAAATTTAGTTTCGGGGAATGAATTGTGGTTCAAAAAATTCCATTTATATTACAATATTGAGAAAGGTGAGTTCAAAAAATTGCATCTATGGCACAATATTAGGAAAGATCATTTTCACAAGATTAGAAACTTTTTTGGACTCTTATCCTGTCTTCAGCTCCGCAAGTTTTAGAGAGCAGTTGAAGAGACCTCTTTCATTTTTGAAAACTGATTTCAGCATAGGAAAATGAGCCAGATGATTCTTTGCCAAATGAGTTTCCCTAAGATATAATTTCACTAAGAATGAGAAAACTGAATAGTCCATTTGCATATTTGTGATGATTCTTAAAGAGAGGTACCCAAAAGGGTTAGATGGCTTGCGATATTTACTGAAAAGGCATATACTTTGATCCAATCTTTGCTGGTGAGCTGGGGTGAGTATTTTTGTTGGATGATATGAACAAGTTAATAATTTTTCAGCTGTTCCTCCCCTCCCACCAATGAAAGACTCCGACATTGCACACTAACTACTCTTTATTTATCAGAACAGACGAATGTTATGACTAGTGCATAGCCACTTTATCAGGCAAAGCACTGAACTCTTTATGCTTTTAGCCGTGGGAGTAAATCTCATTCACTAGGCCCATGATATGTGTTCTATTTTAACTTTTTAGCACAAGGCAATTCCTGGTGAATTACTAAGTTTCCATAATTGTGCAAAATTGGCCACCTTAGATTTAAGATTCATAACAAGGTCAGTGTTAATGTTGATCATCTTAGGAGCTCTGTTCTGTAGCCAGGCTTACTAAATTTGACCTGTCTGCTTTAAATTTTTCAAGGCTTCTCAACACACAAAGCTAAGTCATTTCCTGAAATTGTGCCTGTGATGGACACCATGCCCAAAAGTTCTCCAATCACATCGAAGTCTCTTTGGAACCATAAATAAATATAGCTGACTGGGTGGTATTATTTTAACTGGGCTCTCATAAGCTTCACTAGGAAATGCCACAAATGATTTAACTTTTTCACACAACCTGTCCTGTAAGTTCTCAGCCATGTCGTCATCTTGTTGAGCAACCGGTGTTTCTGTTTAGTCTTCCATTTGCAAATACTTGTTTTTGTTCGAGGCATGAATTTCTCTGTCCTCAGTAGATACTCTTTTGTAAACTTACCATTCATAAAAGACTTCAATGCATGAGCAATATTTTCTCCTTCTCCAGAACTTCATTTCACAGTTGTGTCATTTGTTTTATTTGCTTTGAAAAATAAAACATGTTGAAACGTCAGTCCTTTATTTTGGATCGTTAAGTTTCCCTACCAGCCTCACAGCTTTTTTGTTTGAATTCTTTTGATACTGACACATTTCATTTGCATGTCAAACTTGGAAGAATGTTTTTAACTTCTCCGAAAATAAAAAGCTATTTTCCATTTTTTTTTTTTTTCCAAACATGCGAACACATAGCTCTCTTTGATGGTTTTTTGTGTCTGTCCTTTTGACTGAGTTATGGATATATATATATGAATGTCCATATAAAAGTTACTTTCTTCCCAACTCTGTTATAAGAAAATCATAGTCTAGGACGATAATGAGTGACTACTGACCCTCAGCCTCAGTGATAGGAAGAGAATGGGGAGTAGTAAGGGGTATGGTGGTACGGAAAACTATTCAGCTGCAGAGGACTCATTCCTTGCTGGAATGTGATTTCATTATAGACCTTCTGAATTCTTAAACCTAAAGAAGGTGTAATGTACAAATAGAGAAGTGGATCTATTTTAAGTATGTGACTTGATAAATTTTTCATGAATAGATCATAGATCGAGGAACAGAACAGCATCAGGACCCATAAGGCCCCTTACACTTCTTTCCAATTGAGACCTTTCAGCTTTTTGAAGAAAAAAGTATTTGGATTCATATGTGAACTCTCAATTTCTAAGTTTTGTCAAGTAATTCAAAACATTAAAAAAATCCCTTGGGCCAAACGAAACACATCTTTGGTTAGAGTCAGCTCAGAAGACTACAGCCTGAAACCTCTGGTTTCCATGCTTTTCTTACTGTCTGGCAGCTCACACTTCTCTGCTCCTCCATCTAGAAGGGTGGGCAACCATGTTTGTATGTTGTGATACCAACCATGGTTGACTGGGGTCTTTCTCTGGGATTCTGGAAATGGGACACTGGAATTCTCTTTATTCTGGTGATGGTGCCGAAAGTGGCTCTAGGCCTAGAGAAGGCCCTATTCCACCATTCATGAGGAGCACAGAAAGCCGATGCCCACAGCGAGAAGGAAGCAGAAGTACAGAGAGAGAGAGTGGGAGAAACTGCTTGGTTCCCCAGTGGTTTTCCAGTTTTCTAGTTCTTGGTTCTAGCCCCTCCTGAGGCCGGTATAGATAAGGGCTGAGGAGCTAATTAGGCTGGTAGGCTTCTTCAAGAATTCAAGAGGAACAGTCAGGTGGGTGAATCACAGTAAGTGATGCTGGTGACAGCCAAGGACTGGCAGCCAAGTGGGCGGGGGTCTCCATGTGAGAGGCCTCTTCACTCAGAGTCACATCCTAGGCCAGTGGGCTGGGATCAGGGGTAGAAGGCCCAGCAGGCAAGTAAAAGATGTATATTCCCTCAGGTGAGCTTGTAACTGAGTTCTAGGTTAAGAAATGTAGGAGACAGAATGATTATTCCAATTCTCTGCTCCTTCCCTGCAACAGAATTATATACCCATGCCCTTTGCCATATGGCTTTGCATACACCCTACTAAAGGAGGTAGAGCCTATATTCCCATCCTGTCAACTGTGAGCTTGACCAGTTACCTTGCTTTGGCTAATGGGAATATGGATGGACGTGATGAGCCAGTTCTGAATTGAGGCCTTAAGAGTCATGGAAAGCTTCCACTAGCCCCTTTTTGTGCTGCTTCCATATGTAATGAGAAGAGCCTATCCCAGGTAGCTGCTGGTTCCAGGAGAGAGAGATGGAACTGATCTGTACCCAGCTCACCACCTGAGTCACAGCCCTTCTATCTAACCCACAGATTGTGAGTGAGGAAGATGTTTGTTTTTATAACCACTAAGATTATGGGATGATTTATTACATAGTATTATCACAGCAATGGCTGACTTATACAGAGAAGAACTGGGTCCTAGGCAAAATTAGGGACAGAAGAGCCTGATTGTATCAGAATGGGCCCAGGGGAGGGGAGAGGTGAGCTCAGGCTCAGAGGCAACTTGGTGCGGGAATGTGGGTTCTTAGAGGTCATTCCAGAGGGCACCAGATCCGTGTATGATTGGAAAAGGGAAAGGAGAGTGGTCTGGGGGAAATACCTGTCACCTCATTGATCATCTGGCTGGAAGGAAAATCAGGAGGAACACAGGAGCCAAGTAGTTGTAACTGAGCTGGTGACATTATTCTAAGCCGTTGTGTCTGCTCAAACTTTACATACTCCCCAGCTCGGTTAGCATTGACTCAGGAGCTGTGAGCATTGGTGGATCTAGTTGTGAGGATCCTGGGAAGGTAGCAGCAGGAAACATAAAAGAGAGCAGCAGCACCGCAGCTCTCAAATGCTCACAAGTGTGAGTGCGTGTGTGTGGCTATCTAATGGTTCTTCTTTTATAAATCTGATGGTTGCTTTCCACCCACCTGCTTGCTGTTTTCGTTGACATCTCAACCTGGAGTGGGTTTGAGGCTGGGAGGCTGAAACATATTCTGACCACATTCACCCGCTTTCTGAGAACTTGTAGGCTCAGATGAAGTCTGTGAAACTACAGACTGATAAGACAACTAGACGATCAGGGCACAATGGGGTGGCCAGTGATACTTGTTGCCACAGCAGAGGATCCTGGGCAGTAGTAGCACAGACAGGGTGTTTCTGATTTTCCTTCTTGAAATTCCTCTTCCCAGGGGCTTCCAAGCTCAGGAAGCTCTTGTCATCTCCTAATCGAGGCAGACGAAGATGAGAGTTCTGTAGGGAGGCGTTTCCACTTAATCAAGGCCAGTCATACCCAAGCTCTAGGATTAGACAGAGATCTGCAGATCTGTGCAGTTGCTTGGGCAGCCTGTTTTCTGTCTCTGCTACCTTGTTATCTGGCCCTTCTCTGAATTCCTGTAGCTTTTCCAGGACTTAAACAATGAGATTAACAGCTATCATTTTTTGAATGCCTACCATATGCTAGGCTCTCTAGTGGATCTTTTACAAGTATTATTGATAATAACAGCAAAGATAACTAATATTTACTAAGCATTTGCTAGGTGCCAGGCACTATGCCAAGCCCTATACTTGTATTAACTCACTGCAAATCCTCACAACGAGGCAACATGGGTGTCATTATTTTTATATACAAATAATAAACGGTGGAGCTCACTCCACCATTTGGATCTAGATCGGTCTGACTCCAGAGCGTTTGTTTTTTTCATTGGCGATGCTCTCTTGCTTGATATTGCTCTCCAGCTATGCCGGGACACTGTGCAGTTGTGTACCATAGACTGGGACAGATGCAGAAGGCTGGGATATGGAGTTAGATCAGGAGGATGAACACAGGATGGTAGAAGTCCAGTGAGTCATTCATGAAGGGGACAGGGATAGGGTTCAATAAGAAGTATGGTGAGGCCCTAAAAGGCAAGAGGAGCAGAGGTACAGACAACCCAGAAGCCATCAGATGTCCTGGCAGGCAGTCCAGGGGCAGGACAGCAGATCCTGGAGGAGACAGCTGGCCACAGCATAACTCGTAGTTGTGGCTCTGCCCTTTACTAACTTTTGGGCAAATTACTTACCTGCCCTGAACTTTAGTTTCTTCATTTGTAAAATGGGCATAAAGAAACCTCCTTCATAGGGTTGAAATAACTGAATGAGATAGCAAATATAAAGCACCAGTGGCAGTGCCTAGTATTAAGGATGTGCTCCATACCTAGACTGCTACATTTCTAAGATAGGGGCTCAGGCACAGAGGCAGGGAGAACCTAGGCTATCATAACTCAGAGTCAAATAAAGTGCCCTAGGAGCAGCATTCTAACTAACCTGCTGACTGGGATTAGTATTTGTTTGAGAGACTGGAATGGGGTTAACTGACCTCATTTCCATACAGAGGAGGGTGGCTGAACTGAGTGAACAAGCAGGTACTGCTTTTTTTTTTTTTTCCCATAGATGGGTGTTGAAATCCCAGCCCCATACAGCAGACAGGCTCTTGTTCAGGACTTTGGACTTCCAGTCTAATGTCCTTTCAATGATACTGTGCTGCTGGTAAATAGACACTTGACATAAAATATGTTCAAGCATGTCAATGGCACATGCATTGTAATGGTTTTGAAACATGTCTGCAAATTCCTTGATGTTCCTCCCACTAAGAGGTAGCATTGAATTCCTCTCCCCTTGAACATGGACCAGCCTCAGTGACTTGCTTCTAAGGAAGAGAATGTGGCAAAAGTAATGCTGTGTGTCTGCTAAGGCTGTTTAGAGAAGGGAGATACAGCTTCCTCCTGGCTCTGTCTCCCGGGATGCTTGCCTTTGAAACCAGTTACTATATTAGGAGGAAGCTCAGGCTACATAGAGAGTCCACGTGAAATTTTGGACCAGCAGTCCCACCTAAGGTCTCAGCTAACAGTCAGCATCGATTGTCAGACAAATGAGTGCTTGAGAGTTCAGATCATCCTTGAAGTTGTCCCAGCTGATACCAAGTGGAGCAGGGATGAGCTGTTCTCAATAAGCCCTGCCCAAATTGCTGATTCATGAGCAAAATAAATGTTGTTGTTTGCAGCCAATAAATTGTGGATGGTTTGTTTTGTAGCAATAAGTAAATGGATCATGCACATGCATAGTAGAGCACAGAGGAGAAGCAGTAGGATCCAGTTCTAAGACCTTGTGTTCCAGAGTTGCTCAGTTGATTACACATTTTCAGCTCTGCTGTGTGCTTGCTGGGAAAGTTATATACCCTCTCGAGACTGTTTTGTCCTCTGTAAAATGGTAAGATGGTAAGATTGATTGTATGGGTGTTGTATTAGCTTGCTAAGGCTGCCATAACAAGATACTATGGACTGGATGACTTAAACAACAGAAATTAATTTTCTCATGGTTCTGGAGGCAGGAAGTCCAGTTTCTTCGGAGGCCTGTCTCCTCAAGCCTTCTTCGGAGGCTTGCAGATGGCTGCCTTCTCGCTGTGTCCTTGCTTCCCACCATATGCCTAACAATGTTCGCATTTCCTCTTCTATAAGGACACCAATCCTATTGGATTAGGGCCCACACTAATTAGGATTCACTTTAACTTAATTACCTATTTTAAGGGTGTGTCTCCAAACACAGTCATTCAGAGGTCCTGGGGATTAGGACTTCAACATATGAGTCTTGTTGAGTGGTGGGGAGTGGGTAGATACAGTTCAGCCCATGACGATTGTTACCAGGATTAAATGAGGTAAAACAAACATAAAGAATAGGTTACGGGTGGACACATCAGGAGCGTTTAATAAATAATGGCCATTATTATTATATATGTGACGTCAACCTGATTAATTATACCTGATACATGCAAAAAGGGGAACACCACTATGTATGTCCCAGGGGAAGCTGTGTATTCCTCTCACTTGGATGATAAGAGAAGACAAGCTCTCTACTAAGCGCACTATGTCCCTCCAGCTCCTAACCTGGGCCCCCTGCTTAGTGACGGTGGCAAGAGAGGGGCTAAGGAGTCCCCTCTGGAGGGAGGAAGCAGCATTATTTCTTGACCCTCAGAGGCAGCTGCTTCCTTTGGGGACCCTTGGAAGGGGCTCTTTGTTTAAGCCTGGAAGATCCCAGGGTGGTATCAGGTAAGGAAAGACCTGGGACAGTGTACAAACCAGAAGTGACTCTGTCTGCAATTGCCTGGGTGCTCCAGAACTGACCCTTGGAGTCATCCCCACTGGAGACAATTTGGAAAAGGTATTTTCGAGAGAAAGTCTCCATGCAGAAAACCTTTCTGCCAAGTCCTTTGTTTTCCTAATGTTGCCGCAGTGTCTGGAGCTGACTTTTTAAAATGGCATTTTCCTGGAAAGGATTTTTTGGTCTTTTTTGGAAATGTCTCATGTAAAACAAGATCACCAGTGGGCCGTTGAGTCTAGTCTCCCCGGGCGAGCTTGGGAAATGGCAAGTGGGCGGGGGGGAAGTCTGGGTGGGAAAAATAACAAAAAACAAAGTTGGAGGGAAAGCGGGACGTGACAAAGGGGTCAGCATTCTGTGTTAGGAATAGGCTCAGAGCTCAGGATTCATTCCAGTGGGTAAGACATCGTGGTGGGGAGGGAGGGAGGAGAAGGGACCCTTGACAGCAGGACTGTGGGAACGTCCCCTGAGAGCCTCCATTCACCTCAGAAATAGACCTATCCCAGGGCCCGCCACCTCCTTCACTCCCTTGTGTGACATAGGTGAGAAGGCAAGAATGATACAACAGGGGCCATGTCTCTTCCATCAGACTGGATTTCCTTCCTGAAGAGAGGAGCTGTAGGTGGCATTCATTCCACGGCTCTAAGACGGTTGACTTGTATCTTCCCATCAGACTGGGGGGTCCCCAAGTACAGGGACCCTGTCCCTCCTTGACCTAAGGAATCCCTAGAGCTGGGAACCTCCTTCCCTTCCTTCTCTCTGTCTCCGTGAACTCACTGTGTGGGAGGAGCTTGGTTTGTGACCTGCCTGACCCAGTGAGCTACTCACAGTTGCATCTCCACCCTTAGAAGCACAGGCAAGATACGTTGACTGAAAGTCATTGCCGTGAGCAGCTTGTCGCCACCTCTCTCCAGGCCCAGGGCCAGGGCCATTTCAGTGGCCAAGTGGAATTTCTGTGGCAGGAAGACTCTTGGAAGCTCTTTGCAGAGCTGGCTTTCATCCTCTAGGCTTCTCTTCTGTCCACTCCTCAGCCTGCTTGTGCCTCTCAGGCCCGGCCGGCCTCAGGTCTCCTGGGTTTTTGGTGACCCTGGGCCTCAGACTGGAATGAGGACAAAGAGCAGAGGAATGGGTAGATAAGAATTACTGAATCTCTGAATTAAAAGCCACTCTAGGGGTGGTTTTCTCCATTTTTTTTTTTTTGTCTGGAAAGTAAATTCATACAGTGGACACTTAAGAATAGCTGTTCTGTGCCAGGCTCTGCTTCAGACACCAGGTACATAGTGGTAGACAAAGCAGTCATGGTTCCTGCCCTCATGGGGCTAAGTGTCTGATATTTGAATATTTGGACAATAGTCTCATTGAGTAGCCATACAGATTATGCTTAGAAAACCGTGTTTTTGGAGTTCTCCCTCCCTCCTAAGGCAACCCATTTCAATTTTGGACAGCTCTGAAAGTTATAGGTGTCCCTCCACAGATTGAGTCAAAGTCCTTCCCCTTCATAACTTCCACTCACTTGTCTCCGCCTACTTTCACATCTACCCAGGGCAATAAGCCTATTCCCTCCCCTCTGAAAATCCCTCACCATGGTGGTAAACCTGTTAGTTTTTCTTTTGTTTTATTTTTGGCTATCTTATTAGGTATATTCATGTTTAGGGTTGTTTTAGTTTTCTGGAGAATTCTTCTTTTTATCATTTTGTAATTGTTTTCTTTATTTTTTCTGACTTTAATATTGCTTCACCACTTGACTTCAAAGTTGTGGGTTCCTACCACCCTCCCATTTCAATAATTGGCTGGAAAGGTTCAATAATTGGCTGGAAAGGTTCACAGAACTTTGGAAGATGCTTTACTTACTATCACTTTTTTTGGATAATGATCACTTGGTATATTTTTTCTGATCTCATTTCAATGATTCTGTGTTACTACATTTTAAGTGTGTTTACTAGAAAAACCAAAAGGCTGAATTTCTTATTTGATCTTAGTGTTTCTTTTAAGAAGTAATTTTAATTCTTTACATTTGCTACATTGATTGTTAGAACACAGTTATGACTGGTATATATTGCTATCTTAATGTTTTTGTTTTAAACTCTTAGCTTCTTTCGATTCTTTTTTTCTTTCTGTTAGTATATTGACAATTTTCTATTTTTCTCTCTTATTGTTTTAACAGTTACATTTGAATTCTCTCCTTTGAGTGGTTATCCTTAAATTTTTAACATTCTGTGAATGCTACCAATTTTAAACTGTTTTTACTTACAACACTTCTGACACCAAATGGGTGATTTTTTTTTTCCCCCTGCTCACAACTGTTTCCAACTTTCTGGGCACCAGCTGGGTGTCCTACAATTCAGTTCAATTCTGACACTTACTGACTGAAGTTAGTGTCAGACTTGACAGGTTTACGGGCTCAGTCTCACAAGCCTCCCTTCACTTCAGGTGCCTATTACAAATTGGGTGCCCAAGATACTACCACTTCTGTCTGACTTGGCTACAAAGTTGTGGGTTCCCACCACCTTCCCATTTCAGGTTCAATAATCATCTGGAAGGGCTCACAGAACTCTGGAAGATACTTTGCTGACTGTTAGTTTTTTTTTTTTTGTAAAGGAGCAGATGAATGGCCAGATGAAGAGGCACATAGGACAATGTCCAGCAGAGTCCCAAACACAAGACTTCTGTTCATATGAAGTCGGGGTCTGCCATCTTCCCAGCACATGGATGTGTTTGCCAAGTCTGAAACTCGCTGAACCCCTTCGTGTAGTTTTTAATGAGAGTTTCATGATGTAGACAGGATTAATGAAATCATTGGCCATTGGTGGTTGAACTCAACCTTCAGCCCCTCTCCCTTCCCTGGAGGCTGTGGGTGGAGTAGGGCTGAAAGTTTCAAACCTCTAATCCTGCCTAGGTCTTTCAGGTGACCAAGATTCCTGAATCTGTCCACATACTGTCAACTACCAGTCCTCTTATTAACATACAAAAGATACTCACCACTCCATAGATGCTAAGGGTTTTAGGAGGTGTGTGCCAGGAACCAGGGACAAAGATCAAATACTGATTTTTATTATATCACACTGCAATTTAGGTTTATACTTGGCTGTACATCATAGAAAACAGTGGATTAAACATCTAGGGGTTTATTTTGAAACGAGAAGACTGGAGTAAAAAGTTCAGAGCTAGTACACATCTTTAAGGATATCATTAAGCACCCAGGGTTTTTAAATTTAATTATCCTTTTCTCTTACCCTTAGTATGTGACTTTGTCCTATCTTCATGGTCGCAGGGTGTCTGTTGTTCCTCCAAGCATTTCATCCTTATTTTAGGTAGGAAGAAGGGAAACGGGTGACGGGTAAAGGGCAAAGCATTCTTTCTGGAAATCAACCAGCAGGCTTCTGTTTATATTTCATTGGCCAGAACTGCAATACATTGCTACCTCAGCCTCAAGGGAATCTGGGAAGGTGTGTATTTTTAGCTGGGCACAGTGCTGCCCTGTGAAAAATCAAGATTCTATTAAAGAGAGACTATATACTGTGTGAGTTGCTATAAGTATACATAATTCATGCATATGACTAACAATTTTACAATTAATTAGACTCTGTATATCCTTAGGATGCTTTTATTCTAATTACTCCATCCTAAATTTTATGTTACTAGTATTTAGCATTTTAGGTCCACTTTTGTCTTGTTTGTTTTGTTTTATGAGATTGGGTCTTGTTCTGTTGCCCAGGCTGGAGTTCAGTGGCACGATCATAGTTCACTGTAGCCTCGAATTCCTGGGCTCAAGTGATCCTCCTGCCTCAGCCTCCTGAGTAGCTGGGACTACAGGCACACACCACCACACCTGGCTAATTTTGTTATTTTATTTTATTTTTTTATTTTTGTAGTGACAGCATCTTTTTATGTTGCCAGGGCTGTTCTCCAGCTTCTGGCCTCAAGCGATCCTCTTCCTTTGGCCTCCCGAAGTGCTGGGATTACAGGCATGAGCCACCGTGCCCAGCCCCACTTTGTCTTTAAATGTCATAAAAATCAGACAATAGTATTGTTACCGCTATTTTACAGTCAATTCTTGTTTAGATTTACCCACATGTTCATCCATTTCTTCACTTACCATTGATTCTTCCACTCTACTCCTTCTTCTCAGCTCAATTTTCTTCTAGAAGTGATAAATTATCTTGTATTTTTCTGAAGATGTGATTAAAAAAAAAAATCCCCACTCTTGAATGATAGTTGATCTTGGCTGGGCATTCTACAATGATAGCTTTTTTTTTTTCTCTAGCACAGAAAAATTATTCTATTGGGTCTCTGTTTGCTGATGCCAAGTCTGCTATTTTTTTTCTTATGAATGATCTCTCTTTAATTCCTGATGCTGTCTTGGCTCACTGCAAACTTTGCCTCTCAGGTTCATGCCATTCTCTTGCCTCAGCCTCCTGAGTAGCTGGGACTACAGGCACCCACCACCATGCCTGGCTAATTTTTTGTATTTTTAGTAGAAACGGAGTTTCACCGTGTTAGCCAGGATGGTCTTGATCTCCTGACCTCGTGATCCACCTGCCTCAGCCTCCCAGAGTGCTGGGATTACAGACGTGAGCCACTGCGCCTGGCCTCCTGATGCTTTTATAATTTTTCTCTCTCAGTCATGTTCTCAAGTTTCACTAAAATGAGCCTCGGTGTAATTTTCTACTTAGGTATCTTGCTCAGAATTCCAAGAGCTTCTTCAGTTGAAGCTCTATGCCTTTCGTCAATGTAAGGATTCTCAGCCATTACCTCTGAATATTTCTTCTCCTTTCTTCTCTCCAATTTCTCCCTCTAGCACTCATATTAGATGTAAGTTGGACCTTCACATTCTATCCTTTATGTCCTGTACTTGCTCTGCATATTTTTCCTTTTTTAATTGTTTAATGTTACATTCTGGAAAATTTTCCTCTCCTTTAGTTTTGTCTAATCTGCTATTTAATGAATCATTTGACTGTATCTTTTATTTACAGAAGCTCTAGAAGTTACTTTTTCAGGTTTATCTTTTTTAAGAAACAATATTCTATTTGTACTTTATGGTTTCTGTTCTTTATTTCAGATTATTTTATTTTAAATTCTTGAGGTGATAATCTTCCTATTCATCTTCTAGTCTTTTTTATGGTGGTTCATTTCCTCAGGTGGGTTGTAATTTTTTGTTGTGAATTCATCTTTAGATGCTTTTCCCCTTGGGATAGAGAGGATCTTCTGTAGAAAAGTTTTCTATTCTTCTAGAATTTCTCCATGTGCCCCAGGGAGACTGTTGAGGACAAATTCTTACATTAAGAATATAAGAAGAATTTTTTGATTTGGGATTCAAATACTAGGTTGTGACGGCTAATTTTATGCATCAACTTGGCTAACCCATGGTACCCAGTTTTTGGTGAAACACCTAGCTTGGTGTTGCTGTGAAGATAATTTTTAAAAGATGTGATTAACATTTAAATCAGTGGGCATTGAGTAGAGCAGATTGCCACCCATAATGTGGATGAGCCTCATCCAGTCACTTGAAGGCCTGAAAAGGAAAAGAAGGAATTCTGTCTCTAGGCTGCCTTTGACTTGAACTATGACATTGTCTCTTCCCTGGGTCTCTAATTTGATGGCTTCTCCTGAAGATTGTGGATTTGCCAGCCCTGATAATTGCATGAGCTAATTCCTTAAAATCAATCTCTTTCCCCATCTCTCTATCCCCCATCCCTCCCTCCCCTCATCTCTTTGTCCTATTGGTTCTATTTCTCTGGAGAACCCTGACCAATATGCCAGGTAAGCAGTGTAAATTTGTAGAGCACACTTGTGTTTGGTATGGATTTGAAGTTTTGTGGGCTATCAAAACTCTAGCCTCTAGACATTAGGACCTATATTTGGATAAATATAATCTTGGACCATCAAGACATCAGCTGAGGTTTTCTACTCTGACTAGGAGTTTTCTTTTTAATTTCTGGCACCTAGAAATTTTACTTTATTTATTTATTTATTTATTTATTTATTTAGAGACAGAGTCTTGCTCTGTTGCTCAGGCTGGAGTGCAGTGGCATGATCTTGGTTCACTGCACCCTCCACCTCCTGGGTTCAAGTGATTCTTGTGCCTTAGCCTCCTGAGTAGCTGGGATTACAGGGGCACTCCACCATGCCTGGCTAATTTTTTGTGTGTTTTTAGTAGAGATGGAGTTTCACCATGTTGGCCAGGCTGGTCTTGAACTCCTGGCCTCAAGTGATCCACCTGCCTTGGCCTCCCAGAGTGCTGGGATTACAGGTGTGAGCCACCACACCTAGCCAATTTTACTTTATTTTTATGAGCTTAGCTATGTTTACAAAATTGGTTTTTTTTTTTTCTTTCTTTCTTTCTTTTTTCTTTTGCTATGTATTACCAATATTTTAATGGGTTAGTAGAGGGAGTGGAAGTCCATGTTAGCTCAGTGTGTAATGTTTCTAGAAACTGAAAATCTGACTGGGTTTTAGATTGTTGAAAACAGCTTTCATATTCCTCCCTAAGACTTCTCTAACCAGTTGCCCTTCACATGATGAGGTGCGTTATCTCCATTGGACTTTTCTTCTGCGGTCCAGTTTGTTCATGTGCTTCCTGAAGAGTGGGACCCCAGACAAAGCTGCGTTCCTCACTTATGGTTAGACTAAGAGGTCAGAACCCACTGTCACTCTACATTCTGGATTCCACACTCTTCCCCATGAGGTCTTAGGTTCCAAGAAGTCTTTGGGCTAAAACATCACAGTGCTGGCAAAGAATCAGCTTCCAAAACCCGTAGTGGGTAGAAAAAGAGTAAGAACTATCAAAAGAAGCTGGGAAGTGTGAAAGGGTAACTAGCATTTAGAGAAGTTAAGGTAAATGAGATGTGGCCCAGCCTGTGGAGCCCTGCAGGGACATTCCTAGCCCTTTCTCAGAACAAATCATTTCATGGCAGAAAGCTGCAAGAGACAGTCTCAGTGATTTTTTAAAAAAAATTATTATTTAGGTTATTATTTGCATTTGGTCTACTTTTTTTCAGGCTTAGATTTTTTTTTTTTTTCAGGATTTTGTGCAAGCACCTGAAATCTCTGTTTAGAAACCTTGCTGTATTCTGTTTGCTGTGTTTTGTTCTGATAAGCCTGGATTTTATAACTGCCAGGTCTTTCGTAGAATGGCTGGAAGCAGGGACCTGTAGCCTGATGAAGATAGTTGCTAAGGAATAATTCATTTAGTGTAGATTAAGAATCACACCAGTTATCATCTCAAAAGGGAAGGACAGAGGGAGATGGAGAGGTGGGGAAGGAGAGAGAGAGAGAGAGAGAGAGAGAGAGTTATCAGGTAGAGAAAACCTGCCATGTGACCTTTCTAAATCCCTTAACCTCTCTGAGTCTCAATTTCTCTGTCTGTAAATAGAAAGCATTTGACATTGACTCCCCTGCCTCAAATGATCTGAGCTCTGATTTCTCTGGTAGCAAAAAAAAAAAAAAAAAAGACAGTGATGTAGGGTTGTGCTGCTGGGAAGAAAATATGCTGCCTGCCTGTCCGCCTGCCTGCCCGCCATCCGTCTGTCCCTCTCTCCCTAGTTCCTTCCTTCCTTCCTTTCTCTCTTTCTCTTTCTTCCCTCCCTCCCTCTCCCTTTCCTTCCTCCTTCCCTCACTTTTTCCCTCTTTCTTTCCTCCTTCCCTTCCTTTCTCTTCCCATCCTTTCCCTTTCTCTTTCTCTCCTTCTCACTCTCTTTCTCTTTCTTTCTTTCTTTCAACAGATTCTTGCTCTGTCACCCAGGCTGGAGTGCAGTGGCATGATCTTGGCTCACTGCAACCTCCACCTTCCAGGTTCAAGCAATTCTCCTGCCTCAGCCTCGTGAGTAGCTGGGATTACAGGTACCTGCTGCCACATCCAGCTAATTTTTGTATTTTGAGTAGAGCCAGACTTTTACCATGTTAGCCAGACTGGTCTCGAACACCTGACCTCAGGTGATCGACCTGCCTCGGCCTCCCAAAGTGCTGAGATTATAGGTGTGAGCCACCGTCCCCAGCCGCATATGTTGCTCATGTTGCAGCTCCATGTCTTAGAATGGCAGTTTTAAATTCTCGAACTAATAGTAATAGCAGAATTTTCTCTAGCGCTCACAGTGGGCCCGACACTGTCCTAAGCACTATATCAGCTTGTCTCATTTAATCCTCACAATATCCGCATGAGCTAGGTACTGCTATTATCTTCATGCTGGAGGTAAGAAAACAAAGACACAGAAAAGTTAAGTCACTTGTCCAAGGTCCCACAACTAGAATGTGCCGGAACTGGATTCAAACACGAATCATGGGACTCTAGAGTTCGTGCTGTTAGCCCATAGATGTAAGAGCTGAGAGGCAGGCAGCTTGGGGGAATTCAGAAAAGCCATGAAGATACTTTTTTGTTTGTTTGTTTCTCAGATGGAGTCTTACTCTGTCACATGCCACCACAACTGGCTAATTTTTTGTATCTTAGCAGAGACTGGACTCCACCATGTTGCCCAGGCTGGTCTTAAACTCCTGACTCAGGTAATCTGCTCGTGTGGGCCTCCCAAAGTGCTAGGATTACAGGTGTGAGCCACCACACCTAGGCCCATGAAGATACTTTAAAAGCCCTGGAAAAAGAAAGAATAAAGGGGAGACAGCACAGAATGGGGGATTTGACTTAGTCTCGATGGGAAGGCATCTCAAGAAAGTATGTATTGAGGTGAGCTCTGGGGGAGAAGAAGGTGTTAACTAGGCATGGCAAGGAAGAGCCTGGCAGGCAGAGGGGTTGGATATGCTGAGGGTACACAGTGAAGTCAGGAACTGGAAGGTGTCTATGCACTTGGGGTTCAGAGAATGGGGGAGTGGGGCAAAATAAGACTGGGCAGGTGGGCAGGGGCCTGCCCATTCAGGGCTTTCTGTGCCTCTGTGTGTCTCAGGGTTTCTTTACCTTACCACAATTGGCATTTGGGGCTGAGTTAGTCTTTGCTGTGGGGACCACCCCGTGCAGTGTAGGATGTTTAGCAACATCCCTGGCCTCTACCCAGTAGGTGCAATAGTATTCTGGCTCTGAGTTGTGACAACCAAAAATGTCTCCAGTTATTGCCAAGTGTCCCCCAAGGGGAAAAATTGTCCCTGGTAGTACATCACTGAGCAAGATATTTCACTCTCTTGGTATCCTTTCTCACGAGATGTCTACACAAGGGACCCTGAGTCACAGGGTGACTTTCTAGACATAGGTATTGACTTGGGTCTCCTTTGGCCAGGTTGCACCCCAGCCCATCCAGGTAGGTACAACCTCTTGAATTCCCTCCTTGGAACCTGCCACGCTCAAGCAGAGGTATTATCGTTGTCAGGGTGGACAATGCTGAAATTAGTGCACTGAACTAGGAAATGAAGACCAGAAAAATACATCAGGTTCAGAGCAAAAACAAAGGGTTTCTTTACAACCAGGCCATCTAATGTTTCGGCACAATACGATACTTTCCCAACTTGCCCAGTCCTCTTTCTCCTGAAACCAACGTCAATGTGTAGTGCTTAACAAAGCAGGCCTTTTACAGAGAAAATGACCTTAAGTCACAAAGAATAGAAACAAGATACTTGGCATAAATGGTAATAATAACCAGATTCCTGTGAAGGGCTAAAATATTGCTACTTTAGTCAGTGATTGTTGTGGGAATTTGTACTTTTCAAACTCAATATCGAGCCCTTCTGGAACTTTTTGTCAAGTGTTTTCTGCTGCTGCCAAGTAACCCAGGGAAAAGGAGAAAGTTGTTTTGTCTACTGTGTTTCTTCTATCACCGGAAAAATCAAGTTCTAGGTGGGTTGTTTTTTTTCTTTGTCTTTTTTTTTTTTTAATGGCATGAGTTGATGCAAATGCTATAGTCTGCCCAACCTGAGATGTCCTTGAAGGATGATGTTTATCTAGGAGCTATCCCAGGCCTTCTGTTTTTTTTGTTGTTGTTGTAGAGATTCTGACTTCCCTTGCCTTCAACCTGTAGGACTTCCAAGCAGGGCACAATTTGACTAAAACATTGTAATGCCAAAAAGATTGTCCACAAAGAAAACTGTGCACTAGCCTTATTCACATTTCCTGGCCTGTTCCCCTGATTACTCGCACCTCTGACCTGAGATCATGACCTCTTCCAGACGAGCTGGGTCCTGCCTGGAGGCCACCCCCGCAGAGGAAACCCTGCTCAGAAAAGCCACTTTGTCTCTTAGCCTGGAGATCATTTGGGGCAGACTGTGGCTCTGGGCAGGGAGCCAGAGCACTCTGTCCAGGTCATAACTAACTTCTAGTTATCTGTCTCTCCTGTTAAATGATTATCCCTTTTTCACAGTTGAAAAAGGAGGCAACTCAAAATTAGAGTTGAACTTAACGCAAAAAGTCTGTGGTGTCAACAACAACCATCATGATACTAGTGAATATTAAGTAGTTATTGTCAGCCCTGTTAGGTGGTCTGTATACATTGTCTCATTTAATTATTACATTACCTCTATGAGGTAAGTACTATCATAATGCTCATTTTACAGATGAGAAAACTGGGGCTTAGGGAAGTTAAATAATTTGATCAAGGTCACACAATTTTAAAGTGGCGGAGCCAGGGCATTCAAAGCTGAAGTATTCCTTGTGCCCTCTACTCTTTGTTGCCTCTCTTGACCCTTTTAGAGACTTTACAAAAATATTTGGAGGAGGCTCATGGTGTTTCTATAGAATTCCACCTTTGGACATATGGAAGTCTTGATAACAAATCTTAAGTATTTCTGAAAAAGTTGATCTCATGTATGGCTTTTGGGCTGTGCTGGGATGGGCATATTCTCTGCCCCTTATTTAAATTATGTTGATATTCATCCAGACGCCGTGGCTCACACCTGTAATCCCAGCACTTTGGGAGGCTGAGGTGGGTGGATCACCTGAGTTAAGGAGTTTGAGACCAGCCTGGCCAACATGGTGAGACCCTGTCTCTACTAAAAAAAAAAAACAAAAACATCAGCTGGGCATGGTGGTGTGTGCCTGTAATTCTAGATACTTGGGAGGCTGAGGCATGAGAATCACTTGAAACTGGAAGGTGGAGGTTTCAGCGAGCCGAGATCGCACCACTGCACTCCAGCATGGGCAACAGAGCAAGACTCCTTCTCAAAAAAACAAACAAGAAACCAAAAAAAACCCCAAAAATTCCAAAGAAAGCTTTATAGTTATAAATATCAGTTTCATTGATCAAGTTTATCATCATCTTTGTGGGTACTATTTATAAAGATAATATGGATTTTTACCTCTTGGCATCATGGAAAACCGAGGTGATATCACTGGGCTTTGGTTTCTTTATTTGTAAATGAAGGATTTGGGCAGCTTGATCTCTACGGTCTCTTGCCTTTACACTCCAGTGTGCACATGGACATATGTACCTGTGAAGCCCACTTAAAGACCTGGCATCCTCTTCGTGAGGCATCAGTCATGGCCCACTGGCTCCCAAAATGTAGAATTCAGGTTCCAGGTGGCCAGTCAGCATGTCTGAGGATTTGTAAGCCCAGTCATCTAAGCAGCTGGACTCTTTGCCCAGGAGGGTGCTGTCCACGTACAGCCACCAGCCCTCATTATAGCTCAGGATCTATAGATCCTGTTTATAAACAGTGACAGGTATAAACTAAACTAGTTTGCCTTCAAGGAGCTCCTGCCCTTCTTAGGGAGGGCACTTGAACCAGTCTTTTCACTCTGTAGGTTAAAGAAGAAACTGAACCCAGTCCCCATCTTCCATGGGCCACAGAAAGATCAGGTCGTAGAGCTACCATTCCAGGCATGAGTTTCCTGGGGACAAACTTGCCATGGAAAAGGCCCAAGAGAGGAAGCACGCGAAGCCCAGAGTAAAGGAAAGAGGGAAGGATGATGGTTAATCCTGTTTAATGGTTAATTCTGGGTATCCTGGTTAATCCTGGGAGTCTCAGAAGATGACCCATCCCAGAAAGTTGCCTCCCCACAAGGTCTGTTGGTACTGATCTCAGGTGCAGGTAAAGAAGGACCCAGGGGAGGAAGAATGGGCTTAGCTGAGCACATTCACACGTATGAGAGAAAACTTTGCCACAGCGTAGGAAGGACTAAGTGGGTGTGGGAAGCCAAGTTGGTCATTGTCCCAACAATCCTGATGCGTAAGAGGTAAAGAGGAGAGAAAAAAGTAGTCATCTAAAATTGATTGAGGGTCAAAATTATGGCATCCCAATTGGAGGCAAACTGTGATAGACTTAAAAAGATTGGAAAGTGTTTGTTGTGCGGTGTAAAGCAGGGGTTAGCTTGCAAAGTATAGCCCGTGGGCCAGATATGGCCCATTGGCCTAGTTCTATAAATGCAGTTTATTGGAACATCCATCTACTCATTTATGTATTACCTATGGCCGCTTTTGTGTTGCAATGGCAGAGTTGAGGAGTTGCAACAGAAACCATCTGGCATACAAAGCCTGAAATATTTACTATCTGGCCCTTTACAGAAAAGAGGAAAGGACACATTGTTCCAAGTCCTGGATCCACAACTTTGGATGCATACTAGCTTTTGTAACCCACCTTTCAACATCTGAATTTCTCATCTGTAAAATGGGGCACTATGTCATGTGTGCCTGCTAACCACTTAACTCACTGAAGAGTTAAGACACTGAATGAAACGAGTGTGAAAATGTAAGTATTTGGCAAAAGAGAAAAGACAGAGAAAGTTGGTTTTTTTCTCCAATGGGGCTAAAGAGAAAATAAACAAGAAAAGTTGCCAAAGGGCATGTGTACCCTTTTATTTGTGTCAGTGAATGTATAGTTTCCAGTCAATGGAAGCTTGGTTATTAAAATTAAAGAGGAAGAAATAAAATTCACAGTCACTTTGAAAGGACTGAAGAGATTCGTTAACAGTGAGGTACAGTCACAGCGGGTACAGGTACAGGTCTGAGGTGTGCTGACCCACCTGGGAGCAACAAAGTGGGACTGAGGGAAGGGAAGAATGAGAAGACAAATCAGGAAATATCGCCTGGGATATGCTTATATGAGCAATTATTCACTGTTTATCTGGAATTCAGTTTAGCTGGACATCCTGTATTTTTATTTGCTAAATGTTGCAACCTTCCCACACCGTGAGTGGTTTTGGTAGGGCAGCCAATCACAGGACTCTGCTCCCTGATCACGGGGCTTGTTGATGTTCAGTCCTGAAATTCTGAATCTTAAGGAGAGAGAAATGAGGAGAGAAGGCAGTTGGAGCTGATCATTTGATGACAATGTTCCAGAAGATCTTCAGAGCTGTCCAGTTCTGTCTTTTCCAGGACTGTAGTTCAGGCTTGCTTTTAATTCTCCAAACTATGCCATTCGTTTCCAATCTATCCCTTTCTGTTCCTTAAACTAGTCCGGGTTAGTTTCTGTTGCTTGCCGTCAAAGAACCTTAACCCAATATCTCGAGACACCCAAAACAGTATCCAATAAACTGTGGGGATGGGTAAAGGGGTGGACAGAGAGGGGAGGAGATTAAGTAGGGAAGGCTTTTTTTGAGTGTAGATCTGGACATAGGCAGAAGAGGGGTTGGGGGAGTGGTGACAGTATTTTCAGAATCTGCCGAGTTATTTATATCTGCTATAACAAGAAGAAATAGGGAGCCACTAAAGGCTCTTGAGTAGGGGAAGGACTTGATAAAAATGACATTCAATTTAAAAAAATATTTCCAAAGTTGGCCTTTAAGTGTCTCGGAGGGGAAAATGGTGGTAGGGAAGCTGGCTGGGGGGCTGGCTCCATGGTCCAAATGATAGTCCAGGAGTCTAGTGTGTAGAAGTGAGGCACTAAGGATGAAGAGGAAGAGAAAAATGGCAAGAATCAGCTCAGAAGGAGACTGTGGGATTTTAATGACTTTCTGGTCATGGGGAATATCCAAGAGCAGGGAGGGAAGAGCTCCAATTGGGTCATGAGCTGCAGTAACTCAGCCGTAGGGGCTCCATGACCATAGGCTTCCCAGGACCTGTGGCTGCAGGGTGGGCCCATGGTGGGGGCAGTCTGAAAGGAGCAGCTCTTGGAGGCCCTTGGGCCCATGATCCTCGTTGGCTGCGTCTCCACTCTGGGGGAGGGCTGTGGTGAGTACAGGCTGCAGCCGAAAGTGACAGGGATGATTAAAGGGATGGAAAATCAGGCCCATGAAGAGAGGTTAAAGGACTGTAGCTATTTAGCCTGGGGAAGAGAGGCAGTCATGTAACAGCTCCCTTCAAGTCCATGTGGGGTGACTGGTAGACGCGTGCTAGGCAGCTGCCCAGCGCAGCTGCCCGGCACAGCTGCATACAGGGGGAGAGAGCACCCCTGGAGCAAGCACCTCTGCAGCGAGGGAAACGCATGCTCTCAGGGGAGGAGGGAGGCGGAGGCATAATTCTAAAGGCTCTTTTGTGGTTTCTGAAGGCCCCTCTCCCCTCCCCTTTGTTTTTTGCATCTGTCATTATGCTGTGCAAACCACAGCCAGGCCTCTTGACAGCACCAATATCTGCTTTCCTGAACACTCGGAAGGTAATGTGGCTATAAAATTGACAAGTTAGATAAATACCAGTACAAAGGGGAGACTGTGTGTAGCTTTGTGCAGCCTTCTGACTGGTCTCCCAACCCGACCCGGATAAATCCTCTGTCTGCCTCCCTCCAGTCACCCCCAGCCTCGTCCATTCCATCTGGGCTCCTTCTGACGGACTCCCCAGGAGCTCACATTTGCTCGGCCTCTTTGTCTAATTTGTCACTTTGACAACGTGAAAGGTCTTTTATTTCTTCCCAGGTCAAATATGTTTCATTTCATTTAAAAAAAAATTTTTTTTTTAAAGCTTCTTTTTTTTTCTGGCCGGGCCACACTCTTGCTGTCCTGGCTGTGCTGCCACAATTTTCCCGGAGGAGGCCCCAAAGCCCACACTCCTCAGATCGCTGCTAGGGCAACTGAGGGCCTACTCCTGTGGTGACTGTGTTGCCCTGATCCTCAGTGGAGGCCATGTGGGCAGCATGGTCATGGATGGAAGGCAGCTTATGAACTCTACATTCGGACACTTCAGAAATGGAGCTGGGCGGGGTGGGTTGGGGAATGGGAGGAGGAGGGATGGGGCAGGAACATTAGTCAGGATTCACCACCAAAGTGTTGGAATCTGGCTGTCCAAAAGCCCAGAGCTAAAACTCACTTGGTTTTGGTCCTGTTGTTAATGAATGGAGGGTGTCAGCAAACCTCACTCAGTGTTAGCCCAGTCTCCTGAGGGGGTGAGGAGAACCTGGAAGCCAAATCCCCACCAAGAAGTTCTGTCAGGAAGCAGGGAACTTAGACCTCACCAGATGCCTGTGGAGTGACAAGAGATCACATTCACCACCGACAGCCTCCAGCTTATATCCTAGCAGCGATCGAGGAGGTGTGGGCAAGAGATCTTTGGGGCCTCCTCTGGGAGAGACTGTGGCTTGCTGGACCCATTTTTATGTGCTGTGGCCAAAGCAGCCGACATGGATGGGGAAGGGGTACGGCAGAGGAGCAGGCACAGAGTCCGCTCATCCAGGGATTCCCAGACGAGCTGAGCCTCTCCCTAAACAGGAGTAAATGCTCTGTCCCCTTCTGCCAGGGATGTGGGGATACCCTAGGGGTAGGCCTGGCTCGTACTTCCCCTGTGAGTCCACAGCATGCAGCACGCGGCTGAGCACCCAGCGAGCAGATGGCTCTGAGGCTGGCAGTTCAACCAGTGGGGCCTCAGAAACAGGCAGAACTGCCCGCCATTCTCCAGCTGCGACTGCCCTCCTCCGCATCTGCCAAGTGGGCATGACTGGCACCCACCTCTAGAGCTGTTGTGAACATTGAGTAGCACCACACATGACCTGGGTTTGGCATGCTTGGCATGGAGTGAGACCCAATAATGTGAGCTACCATTGTATTAATAATTTATTTTCAATATGACTTCTTGAATGGAATGGATGAAGCAAAGGACAAGACTCAGCAGGAAAGGCTGGGCTTCTGAAACCTGATCATTTCTCATTTTAATCCTGCTCCCTCACTGTGGTCAGCCTGAGTGGGATCGGCTGGCCCAGCCTTTGTTTTACTTTTGTTGCCATCTCTCTTTGTGGTGGTTCTTTCTCTTCCTCCTCTACCTCCTCCTCCGCCTCAGAAGCAAAGGGTAAGGCACGGTTCTGAATCTTTGGTTCTGTAAAGAGGCGTGCCCATCTCTGTGCTCGATTCCACTGGAAAAATAAGAACAATTCCTATTATTTTCGGTTCCCAGACCTTGAATGTGTCAGGCTTCAGGTTCACTTCCTACATCTCTCCACGTCGCTTGGATCTGCAAGTAATTTAACCTTGTTTTCATAGAGCGCAAAGACGTTCCGCTTGTTTACACTGGAGACAAATTTTCCTCAATTGACGCAATCCTATTGATTAAATAATGACCTTCTTCCTCATTTAAAGGTAATTTCGGTTGGTATCATGACGTGGAGGAAGAAAATGAATGCCTTTTCTGTCTTGCTGTCTGAAGGGCAGGCAGTGAGGGCCGACTCCCAGAGCTCTGGACAGGACCCTCTCATTTTTCTCACCTGTTCTGGAGCTTCATCAGGCGTTGGAGTGGGGCTGGTGCTGGGACCCCTTGAGGAGGTTGGCTAAATAGGAACAGCCTTGATTAGGGAAATTAAAGAGCCAGCATTTGCTTTGTAATAGATGTCAAGGCTGCGACAGAGTAGGTGCTACTTTGTTTTAAAACTTGATTTGCTTTCAAGACTTATATGTAAATTATTTTTCAAGGTCACATCACGCGATATAGTCCGGGCATGTCATCTGAGCCAAGAATTTAAAATCAAAGGGAAAGGCAATGTGCCTATCAGGAAGAATTTCAGGGAACAGCCCACACAGGAAAGACACAAAGATGGGAGCCTGGGGGTGGCCAGAGAGTTGTTGGGTACTCTTGGGTAAGTCCTTTAACTTCATCTGGGTCTAGATTCCTCATTGGTAAACAGGGGTGACTGGATCAGATAACTTCTTTTTTTTTTTTTTTTGGGACGGAGTTTCGCTCTTTTTGCCCAGGCTGGAGTGCAATGGCACGATCTCAGCTCACCGCAACCTCTGCCGCCCGATTCAAGCCATTCTCCTGTCTCAGCCTCTCGAGTAGCTGGGATTACAGGCATGCGACACCATGCCTGGCTAATTTTTGTATTTTTAGTAGAGACTGGGTTTCTCCATGTTGGTCAGGCTGGTCTTGAACTCCCGACCTCAGGTGATCCACCCGCCTCGGCCTCCCAAAGTGCTGGGATTACAGGTGTGGGCCACCACGCCCGGCCTGGATCAGATAACTTCTGAGGTACTTTCTTGGTTCCATGTTCTGTGATATGATGGAATCTGGAGACCTGGTTGTTATTTGCTTCCATTCCAGATCCGTGTGCTGTCTATTTCAATAAGGATAAAACCAGTGGATGACATTTGGAAGGATGGGACCTCTGTTCCATCACCTTTCTGTGAGGTCAGGTCAGTGCATTCTGCGTTAGCAATGCCATTTAGGCACTAGGTATTCCCATGTGTTCTGTAGGAGGATGCATATTTTGTAATGATCTAAAAAATTATCCTGATGCAAATACAGAGCGGCATAAATATCATGGCTGGACAGGAGCTAGATATTAATAAAAGAAAATGAGAGCTGACATTTTAAAGGTTTTTGCTCTATTATAGGCACATCTAGGCATTCCTTCATTTTCTCTTTACCAGAGGTTGGCAAACATTTTCTATAAAGAGCCAGACAGTAAATATTTTAGGCTTTGTGGGCTATAACATCTTGGTTACAACAATTCAACTTTGCTGTAGTAGCAGAAAAGCAGTCACAGGTAACATGTAAACAAATGTGTGTGGCTATATTCCAATTAAACTTTATGACCCTGACATTTGAATGTCATATCCTTTTCTGTGTCACAAAATATTTTCTTGATTTTTTTCAATCATTTAAAATGTAAAAACCATTCTTAGCTCATAGGTCTTCACAAAAATAGATGGTGAACCAGATTTGGCCCCATAACCACAGATTGCTGACCTCTTTTCTTTATTGCAGTCCTTTACGGGAGGAACTATTTTACCGTTGAGAAAAATCAAGGCTTAAAGGGGTTAAATAACTTGCCTAGGTTTACCAGTTAGAAGCAATAGAGCTGGGAGGTAATCTAAAAGGCCAGGTTCAGGCTGGGCATGTGGCTCATGCCTGTAATACCAGCACTTTGGGAGTCCAAGGCGGGAGGATTACTTGAGGCCAGGAGTTCGAGACCAGCCTGGGCAACATAGTGAGACTCTGTTTTTATATATTTAAAAAAAAAAAAAAAAGCAAGCATGGTGGTGCATATCTGTAATCCCATCTGCTTGGGAGGCTGAGGTGGGAGGATCACTTGAGCCTAGGATTTTGGGGCTGCAGTGAGCCGTGATCATGCCCTTGCCCCCTCCAGCTGGGGTGACAGAGCAAGAACCTGTCTCAAAAATAAAAGAAAAGCCAGATTCAAGAGCTTAAACACCTACCCTTTAGGGATATCCAGCTAGAGTAGTAGAATGTGAAGGATTTTGCTCCCTCTGACACTGATGAATAGTTACAAAATCTCCTTTTTAATCATTCTTACTTTTTCATGATGGTTCACATTCCAAACATTAGAGCAAGACTGGTGTCTCACAAGGCTGGGATACCCAGCTGGCTGAGAAATTACATGGGACAATAGCTCGAAAGGTGACTGAGCAGGAGAGAGAAGCGAGATGAAGGAAACGAAGAGTTAGTTCCGTGAGTACCAGGATCCGGGGAGAGGCTTGGCCACCCTTGTTTGGCCTGGGGGCTGGCTCAGCTTCTGCATCCCAAGGAGGAGATGCCACGCCTCCACTGCCTCCCATTCGTGTTCTTGAAGATGATGCATCTTGGAAAGTTCTCTAATGCTTGCTTTATTTTTATTTTTATTTTTATTTTTTAAGACGAAGTCTCACTCTGTAGCCCAGGCTGGAATGCAGTAGCACAATCTCAGCTCACTGCAACCTCCACCTTCTGGGTTCAAGTGATTCTCCTACCTCAGCCTTCTGAGTAGCTGGGACTTCAGGCATCCACCATCATACCTAGCTAATTTTTGAATTTTCAGTAGAGACAGGGTGTCACCATGTTGGTCAGGCTGGTCTCAAACTCCTGACCTCAGGTGATTTGTCCGCCTTGGCCTCCCAAAGTGCTGGGATTACAGGTGTGAGCCACCATGCTCGGCCCCCTTAATGCTTTTTAATATTTCAAGAATGGCCAGACTGTCTCCAGAGCTACACTGTCACCTTCCAGGGGTGGCCTGTGTCTTCTCCTGTCCTCTGCACACTTGGTACACGAGGCCAGGTGAGTGAGGCCTTTCAATTCTGAAACAGGGTGCTTCAGGAAGTCGTGAGCTGCCTAATTCTGGAAGTGTGTGGTGATGCTGCTGTCAGCAGATGCTGGTGTAGAGGACCACTGCGGGTGGGAGGTGAGAGTGGAGGAAGGTTTGAAGATCCTCTCCATCCATGTAATAAACATTTGCTGGGCACCTAATGCATGTTGGATCCAAAGTCAGAAGCCCCCACATATATGATTTCTTTTGATTTTCACAACTAGCGTCTGAGAGAGGCATGTGATCCCAGTGGCTAGATGGAGAAACTGAGGCTCAGAAGAGCTTGCCTTTTTTTTTTTTTTTTTTTAGAGATGCAAGCAGCAGGGGCCAGAGTCAGTGTAGTCTGCTTTCTGCCTTCCACCACAGGCCACTCTAACGGGCTGTGCGGAGAAATGGGCTCCAGTTCTTGCTGTGACCCTTGCTAGATGTGTGGCTTAAACAACTTATCTGACCTCTCTGAGTATGTTTCTTCATCTGTTTAAGGGTTGACTTTTGGAGATTTGTCATGAAACAAAAAGAGATATTATATAAAGGTGTCTAAAACAGTGGCAGGCACGGCACAGGTTATAGTTGCTTTCTTCCTATAGTTGCTATAGTTTGCTTGAAGCAGAAGCTTCAAGATGATTTGGTTTTGTGAAGTTGACTGAGTCATCAGTCTTACTCAGTTTGGGATCTTTAGGGCCTAGCAGAGAGCCGGGCGTGGAGCAGACACTTAATAAATATTTGTTCAATGAATGGATACACAAGGCTTATATCTACTGATGCCAACCATCTGGATACTCAAATGCTTCAACATGATGGGTTCTTGACTTTTCATCTAAATATTGGATGTCATCTTAAAATATAAGCAGCTAAAATGATCTGAAACATAAATATGAACACAGGTCTCGCTGGTGCAGATTTCTTGGGGGGAAATGTATAAATCAGTGAAAGTCTGTATAGGGCTGTAGGGCTGTATTTAACGAAAGTGATCTGTTATTTTCAAATAACTCCAGCTATGTCACCAGGTTTATTTATTTACCATCTATCCACCCATTGGTGTAATCAGTCACCAGTGGCCTAGAGGGGCTCTTTGGGCCTCCTTTAATAAATAAGGAAGAAAGATTATCTGGAGCATGTTGGTTATTTGTAGATAAATAGAAGCAGCTCAGCTGCTTATGGGAGCTTGGAAACAGTTCGTGCTCAAGTGTTTTGGACATTCCTCCAATATTCTGCATACACTGTTTCTGTGCCTTGTCTGTGAAGAATCTTTATGCTAATTTACAGTCATATTCTTTTCTGCTAAGGGAGTGGGAATGCAGAGAGCTTCTGTCCATTGCCTCTGAATGTCTGCAGTGCATGTGAAGAGGAAGAGCCAACACAGGCTAGATTCCCTAGGGAGAATCTCATTCTTGATATTGAAAACAACTTACTGGACTTATAGGAGTAAAAATCCTATGAACTGGATGAGGCTGTGCCATTATTCTTGGGATGAAAGATGGATGGGAGGACTCCTTTTATAGAAATTATGTTTGATGACTCAGGAACATTGTGATACTTTCAGGTCTACTGAAATGTACATGGCTATTTGTCTCTATACTAAAATGACTCCAGATTTCCATGCTTCTGGGATTCCTATTTGTGCTTTTGTTGCTGTCCTGTGTCTTTCAGCTAACCATCCCTTTTTTGATTCCCAGTATGCCTATCACTAGCAGTTCAGTATCTTTTTTTCTAATTTGTTGCCTGCTTCCAATATTCCAGGGACTAAAAAAAAAAAGTAGTGATAATAACAACAACAAAAATTCAGAAGGGTAAGTCTGTTAGAGCTGTTGGTGAAGCAAGGATGAAAAGAATCCAAATGAGTCTGAAAGGCCTTTCTGTGACTGCTTGGCATGAACTTTGGAACCCGGACGTTGTGAGGTCTACAGTGGCTGTTTGGGGGTCTTTTTCACTTCGCTGTCCTTGACCATCAGCTGGAGAGGTGATTTCAGGATTGGTGAGACACTACTGCACATATGTCTTACCATGGCAACCTCAAGGCGTTGCTCTGAGGCCGGGAAGTGGTTTCATTTCTCAGGGGAGCAGACGGGGGGGAAACAGAAAAGTATGAGGATGGCTGTCTATGAGGCATGGCCCTTAGGATCATGCTAAATGAAATGACATGTTGGTGTGTTTACCTGCAAACAGCCACATTGACTATTCATCTATTACAATTTTGAAGCTTATTAAAACAAAAAATACAGAGTCTCGCTCTGTTGCCCAGGCTGGAGTGTAGTGGCATGATCTCAGCTCACTACAACCTCTGCCTCCTGGGTTCAAGCGATTCTCGGAACTCTGGATGTGGTGGCGCATGCTGGGATTACAGGCATGTGCCACCATGCCCAGCTAGTTTTTGTATTTCTAATAGAGACAGAGTTTCACCATGTTGGCCAGGCTGGTCTTGAACTGCTGAGCTCAAGTGATCTGCCCACCTCAGCCTCCCAAAGTGCTGGGATTAAAGGTATGAGCCACTGAGCCTGGCCTGAAGCTGATTTTTTAATAGTTGGATCAGAGCTGCTTATTTCTTGACCTCTTTCAGAGACCTTCTGGAAAATTCTGGTGTCAGAGAAGGAGCACTCAGGAATCAGGAGTCAAGAGTTGCAAACTAGGCTCGGTACCGTGGCTCAAGTCTATATTTCCAGTACTTCAGGAGGCCAAGGCAAGAGGATCCCTTGGGGCCAGGGCCAGGAGTTCAATACCAGCCTAGGCAACATAGTGAGACTATGTCTCTTAAAAAAAAAAAAAATAGCTAGGCATGTGCCTATAGTCCTAGCTACTTGGGAGGCTGAGGTGGGAGGATCACTTGAGCACAGCAGTTACAGGTTACAGTGAGCTATGATTGCATTACTGCATTCTGGCCTGAGTGACAGAGTGAGACCCGTTCCCAAAAACCAAGAAGAAAAGAGTTGCAGACTAGATCTTGTTCTGTGAGGTTGCTTAACCTCTCTGAATTTCAGTTATAAAATGTGAGGGCATTGGTTAAACCTGCCCTTTGCTAGGATCCGTTTAATAACACCCTATATATCTTTGCTTTTCTGTGAGCTCTGCAGAGCTGACCATCTCCAAGACTGGGGGAAAGTGGTTGTATAAGGGTGGTGACTTCTTGTAGGGAATGGCTGGGGAGCAGGGCTGTCCCCAGAGAGGTGATAGGCATTTGTACAGTTTTTTCAGCATCACAGACACAGGATTGACTTACACTAATGACCACCTACACCCTCCCTTGGCATGAGCCTGGGATTTGGGAGGACCTGGATGGGTGGCAGGGGGCACCAGCTCTTCACATCCATCCTTGGTTTCCCTTGGATCCCTCTCCATCAGTGTCTTTATCCATCTCAGCCTCCCCAAGTTGGAGCCACGGGCAGGCCTGTCCCGTTCTGGAGCCAGTTCTGACCAAGGCAGGAAATGGATGTGGAGCCTCCGCCTGCCACTGGAGGGAGGGGGGGCTGGAATTAGGTCTCATGTTTTCAATCAGCAACAATCGTGCCTCGGTTAAACCTCAGAGGCGACGGTGGTAGCACCACTCAAAGCCGACATTAAGTCGTTTCCTCAGATGTGGGATCCAGAGGCTTAGGCACGACTCACAGGCTCCTGGGTGCCTTTCTCCTGCGCTCAAGTCTCCTTTCCTCAAATCCGAATGAGGATTGGGTGTGTCAGAGGCAGCCTGGCTGCCTGGGCAGCTCCTGAATCCCAGAATTTCCTATTCCTCCTTACCTCCAGTGGCATCCACAGCAATTCCTGAGTCCATAATCTGACCATGGTATTGTCTGGCATCCCAGACCCTTCCTTGAGGCTCAGTTGGAGGCTGGGTGCCCGTGGGACACTGCAGCCTTCCTTCTGACTGCTGGGGATAAATAGCTCAGGGTCCTACCCCAAGCCTGGACTATGCTGACCTCTCTTCTTATCTCGGGGGTCATCTGTCAGTTAAGAACTACCCCGAGGAGTGGCCTCCAAAGACGGAACCATTAGCTCAGAGTTGCAACATACTTGGTTCCATAAGCCTGCCTCTTTTATGGCCCTAGGAAAGCAAGAGCAGATCAATACACACTTTTTGAAAGAATCTCAGAGTTTGTGGCAGAACCATCCTGAGATGTGATTAGGACTTGGGACACACGGGTCTTCCCAAACTCTTCTTGGAGGACATTGTTTGACCTGAACTGTAACTAACACTTGCTAAGCCAGAATCTTGGAAAAGGTAATATGAGGAAGGTTGTAGTGATAGGAGCTTTTGGTGTTTGAGGAGCAGAACTGAAAACGGAGAAGCCAGGGAGGGTAGAGAATTGGTCAGGGTGTCTGCCTAGAGGCAAGTAGACGCTGATCCTAGACAACAGGTGCTAGGCCTCAGACAGCGGGGGAACAGTGTGTGCTGGGACTGGCCCTAAGAGCATGCAGCACCCAGGCTCAGGTTTGGTGTCCCCAAGCACAGCCCTGAACCACTGCTGGCGGCAGGACGTTCCTTCACCTCCAGGCTTCACCGTGGCTCTGCTCTGAGTTTGCTATTTGACGAGGAGAGCCAGGAAGAGGAGTTCCCTCCCTTCCTCTGCCTGTGCCAACCCCATCAGCAGCCTGTGGTCAGAGGGGCCCTTCTACCCCCATTTCCATGGGTGCCCATGGGAGCAGCACTGGAGGGCAAATCCGGGAGGCATCTCCCTCCCCAGCCAGCGCCTCCATCATCCCCAGAGCTGCCTGGCCAGGCTTCTCGCTCACTTTCAGGAAAAGGATCACAGGGAAAGGAACCTCCAGAACCCAAGAAGGGAGACCTCAATGCCATAAGAAAGAGTCTGGCACGGGGGTGGGGTGGGGTAGGGGAGGGAATGAAGCCCACCTGAGCTGCTGAAAATCTTCCTCCCTTTGAGTCTTCCCCAGCCCTAAGGCTGTTGGTGGAGCATTAGCGACCCCTGCTGGCCACCACATCTGAGATTTCCTCTGCCCTCCCGACCTCCACCGCTTTCCCCTCTGCTTTTAAGCCTCTCCTTCTTGCCAGGTTGAGGATTCTCTTCTCCCCAGAGACCCCACTCCCGCTTCCCTACTAGCCTTGCCTGTCTGCCCACAGTTTTCTTCTATCCTTTTCTTTTACATATTCCATTCCCTTTTTCTTCTGGCAGAACTCAGCTTCTGTCTTTTGGAGCCTCCCTGCAGAAAACCATCCTGTAGGGAAGAGATGGATAAAGCAGTTAAAAGGCACCTGGTAAAGCATAACACACAGGAATGTCCAGGAGCTCGTCTGGGCTGGAACAATCGATCCCTTTAAATGTGCTATCTGTCCCTTATATTTCTTCCATTTCACTCCAAGCCTAAACAACTACAGTTTATTATTTTATTATTATTGTTTTGAGATGGAGTCTCACTGTTTCATCCAGGCTGGAGTGCAGTGGTGTGATCTCGGATCACTGCAGCACCCACCTTCCAAGTTCAAGCAGTTCTCCCTGCGCCAGCCTCCTGAGTAGCTGGGATTACAGGTGCCCACTACCACGCCCAGCTAATTTTTGTATTTTTAGTAGAGATAGGGTTTTGCCATGTTGGCCTGGCTGGTCTCGAACTCCTGACCTTAGGTGATCCGCCCGTCTTGGCCTCCCAAAGTGGTGGGATTACAGGTGTGAGCTACCGTGCCTGGCCAAATTATGGTTTACTGAATGCCTGTTCTGTGCCTGTCTCTGTGTAGGGGACATACTTTGTGCCTCACTTTGCTCCTGTCCAGAGGCACCAGTCTCATGTTGAGGCAGGAGAGGAATGGTTGTGGGGTGATGTGGGTGCAGTTGGATGTCCAGCTTGCCCTGCCCCGACCTCTCTATAACTCATGCTGGTCACAGTGATCAGGCTTTCTTCAGTCTCAGGGCACAAGATTCTCAAGCTTGGCTACCTCATTCCATAAAATAGATAAGAAGTAGCTGCCCAAGTGGAGTTCCCTCTCTTAGGCCTTTGTCAGTCTTGCTCTAGCCTTGGCCTCTTCAGTGTCCTCGCTTCTCATGGCTTGCCATCCAGATGCAGGGCACGCATGATGAGGGGTATAGGTAGGGGATACACCCATCTCAGGAGGCCAGGACTGGAGTCACCCGCCCACCCCAAAAGGGCCCCACGTAGGGGCTAAAGGCCATGGTTAAGTCAGAGGATTTTTATTTTTCTTAAAAGGGAAAAAACTGAGACACCCTAATAAAAATGAGGCTTAATGAGAGCAAAAAGCTCTCGGCCTGAGCTCCAGTTCTAACGTAGATAGGCATTCACTTCCTGGCCCAGGCCTTAATTTCCCCACTATATGGGAGCTAGGATACCCCGCAAAGGTCCTTTTTTTTTTCTCTGAAGTTCTGTGGTTCTATTTTTCTTGCTTTTGCATGGCCAGGCAAACTGGGATGCAGCTTTGATCTACCTTGCACCAGCTACCTCCCACTCACTCACGTGGATTCTAGGCTTTCATTTTTGCTGGAGTAATATTTTTCTAATGTTTATTTTTAAAAGTTCTGCATCTGCGGTGACCATCTCCCATTTGGAAAACTAACTACTTACAGATGTGTGTGGCACAACATTCTCCCAGGCAATGAAACCACTGGGGTTTGGCTATCATTTCAAAAGTAAGAGGAGGGAAGGAAAGATGTATGTCTCTGATGTAGGTGGCAAACCTTCTTGACCTTCTGTAAAATGCCCAAATGTGATTTTCTCTCAGAAATTGAAGAGTGGAGAATTTAAGGCTTGAGAGCCCAAGTGTTAAAAGCTCACATGGAAATGGTCATTTGTGGGATGTTTATGGTCATTTGTGGAATGTCTGCAGAGGGAAGGCATTAGTTGCGCGGCTGGGGCTGAGTGAACTCCTACACTGCACATAGAATACAGAGCTTAGCCCTCATCACCTCCATCCCCATGGTCAGCTGTGACCAGTCAAGGCAGCAATTTCTCTTGCTTTCCAGGATCTAGGTAAAGTGCATCCCAGCCTTGAGCAGAACCAGCAGATCCTTCTGACTCTGGGGTACTGTGAAGACTCACTGGTTTTCTACGCTGTGTCATCCACCTGACCTTGACTTTCATTTTTGGTTTCTGCCCTTCCTAGGAACTTGCACACGTCCTCCTCAAGACCTCCATCCACAGGCATCACCCTTGCTCCTCTCCTCTCCTCCCACACAACAGAAAATCATTCCAGGACTAAAAAGACATTTTGTGATATTCCAATGAACTCTCACACAAAGCTCACTTTTTGTTTTCTTATTCATTGGCCACTCCCAGCTTCCGCCTCCTCAACAGTTCTCAAATACAGGCTCAACTCGAGAGAAGGAGCCATAGCCAGCTCTTTGTGTGGATGTTGATGGTGTGTATGTGTGTGGTGTGTGTGTATGTGCAGAGTGCGATTTGTCTACGTCGAGTGTGCACATGTGCTGGTATTTGTGGCTGGGAGGAACCAACAGGACAAGAGCTCCTTTCCCCAGATGGGGCTTGCCCTGGGTCATCTTTCTCATCTGGATCTGGGACAGCTTCCTTTTAGCTATTGTTCCATTTCTCTCTCGCAGTTGATTCCTCTTGTCTTTGTTTCTTTCTACCAGAAGTTTCCGGCACCGTCTGTCCTGTGAGAATAACTAAGGATAAATAAAAATTTGAGCAGCAGAGGAACTCAGACCGTCTCTTGAGTCTAGTGCATCTGACTGCTTTAAATGTGAGAAGACTGAGGACCATTCTGTGCAATGCATTTGAACAGAAAGTTCATGCTTGTTCCACATCAGTAGGTTTAAACATTGTGTTAATGTTTTGTATTTCTGGTAAGATTTTTTGAAAGAGACACTCAAAAAGTGGAGGAGCATATGTACTATTCATTATAGGCAGATGAATGAGGATTTAGAATGTGGAGCTTTGGAAGACAAAACTCAAGCAAGACACAATTTGTTTTTAAGGGAGAAAAATTAGAAGGCAAAAAGTTAATGTCACTTATTCAAGATTGTGTAGAATAAATATGGGCGAAATAAATTGAGTGTGTGGTAAATTTATGAATAATGATAGTGTTTCCTCTTGGAATGTGATAACTATTTTAAAAAGATGGTATGCAATAATAGCAATTCAGTAGGTGATAAGGTTTGGCTGTGTCCCCACCCAAATCTCAACTTGAATTGTGTCTCCCAGAATTCCCATGTGTTGTGGGAGGGAGCCAGGGGGAGGTAATTGAATCATGGGGGCTGGTCTTTCCCCTGTTATTCTCGTTATAGTGAATAAGTCTCACCAGATCTGATGGGTTTATCAAGGGTTTCCGCTTTTGCATTTTCCTCATTTTCTCTTGCGACTGCCATGTAAGAAGTGCCTTTTGCCTCTCGCCATGATTCTGAGGCCTCCCCAGCCATGTGGAACTATAAGTCCAATTAAACCTCTTTTTGTTCTGAGTTTTGCATATGTCTTTATCAGTGGCATGAAAACTTACTAATACAATAGGAAACATTGATAAGTTGTACTCTTAAATCTTCTTTTACATATATAACAAAGAGAAACAATTTTTCAAAGAAATGACATGGAAATTTATCAACCATGTCCATCATTTAAAAGAGGCATGTCTAGACTAAGTGGGAGGAAGAAGGAAAGAAGGAGATAGATGAAGGACAAAGGCCACTGATGGAAAATGATAGCATGTGGATTAGGGTTCCCTTTCAGTAACTAGGCGAATATGGGGAAAACTTTGTTTGCATGTGAGCATACCAGAGAATATGTCTTTATCTAGTATTCTTTCATCTCAAAATAAATATCAAACAGAAGATCCATTTTAGGCTCAAATCTGGGACAAAGAAGGAAATGGATAATTGTTTTCTAAGTGATCACAATCTTTCCTTATTGTGCAAGACTTATTTCTTATTGTGAAGACTTTGAAGGGCTCCTCTGGTTGAAACCACTGCAATCTTGATTGGGGAAACTGGTTAGACATAGCCTAAATTTTAATGCGCCCCATATCTCTCAAAGATAATAGGACCCACGGTTTACACAAACGCGTAGCGTCTCTTTCTTCTGGCTACCATCTATTTTCTAGTTTACTTGGGCTTGGTCCACATGATGCCAAACAACTGGTTTGACTGACTTTTGTTGCACTAAATGGAAGAGACTGACCTATTTGACGTCCCGTGGAGACAAATCCCAGCACTGGGGCCCAGGGCTTGCTGAGAGAACAAGGCTCCCTTTTCTTGAAGGCAAATTTGAGTGTTACTATACGTTTGAGGTATTTTGATATTGTAGACCTGTAAGCATATGTTCTCAGTGGCTTCAGAGTAGGTCTGGAAAAAACAACAACCAGCCAAAGCAAACCTAGACTGGAGGTGCTGGAAACTGGGATTTAGTGACAGGTCCCAGGAGGCACACAACTCTGAAGAAAAAGACATGTAGGTGCTGTAGGCTGTTAGACGATGCTGGTGTGGTCAATGCCAGCCCCTGGGTTGTGGGAAGCTGCTGCCCAGGGCAGGGGCCATGAGAAAAACCGGGTACCAGACAAGGTGAGTGGCCGGCAGTCTCAGCCAGCTGGAGTGCCAGTCTATAGGGGCATCCAGACATTGGTAGACCACATCAGGAATATATTGCCAGTTGACTTATACATGTAAATATGACTTTTTTTTTTTTGCATGACATGTTTATAGGCCACTCCAGTAACTCTGAGTCCAGCTGCTGCTATTTGCTTGATGCTAGGTTTTGCAGTTGCTACAATTCTGAGACAAGTTGGCCCAATATATATGCTAGTTACAAATGATATACTTTATTATGCAAAATTAAGACCTTTTATTATGCTCCCCACTTTCCCCAGTAAATTGGTTTGGAAAATTACGTATGATAGATATCATGTCCTAAGCCTAAAGAAAGAAGTAAAACGTTTTATTGTGAAATAAGGTCGTTTCTAAATATGTAACTAAATGTTAAACAAATAATGAAAGGAGACTGGGCATGGTGGTTTACGCCTGTAATCCTAGCACTTTGGGAGGCCCGGAAATGGGAGGATTGCCTGAGTCCATGAGTTTGAGATCAGCCTGGGCAGCATAGTGAGACCTTGTATTTACAAAAAGAAACGAAATTAGCCAGGCATGGTGGTGTGCGCCTGTAGTTCCAGTTACTTAGGAGGCTGAAGTGGGAGGATTGCTTGAGCCTGGGAGGTCAAGGCTGCAGTGAGCTGAGAATGTGCCATTGCACTCCAGCCTGGGTGACAGAAAGAGACCCTGTCTCACAAAAGAAAAAAAAAAAAAAAAAAAAAAGAGTAGCTATGGAGTGTTGGTAGAGCCCAGGTAGTTGTTTTTGTTTTTGTTTTTGTTTTTGTTTTTTGAGATGGATTCTTGCTCACTCTGTCACCCAGGCTGGAGTGCAATGCCACAATCTCGGCTCACTGCAACCTCCACCTCCCAGGTTCAAGTGATTCTCTGGCCTCAGTCTACTGAGAAGCTGGGAGTACAGGCACACACCACCAAGCCCAGCTAATTTTTGCATTTTTAGTGGGGATGGGGTTTCACAATGTTGGCCAGAATGGTCTCAATCTCTTGACCTCGTGATCCACCCGCCTTGGCCTCCCAAAGTGCTGGGATTACAGGCATGAGCTATCGCGCCTGGCGGAGCCCAGGTAGTTTCTGTATGTCATTGTTTATATGACTCACAACAATGCTATGAGGTAGGTAGGTATTCCCATTTTACAGAGGAGAAAGTTAAGGTTGAGAAACGATACAGAACCTGACTTCAGGTCACACAGCTTGTGTCAGGGTTGGAATTCCAACCCAGGCAGTGGAGCAACAGAGTTCCATGTTTTAAGCTCTCTGCTCCGCTGATTCTGAATATTAAAACAACAACACAACATTGGATGAAGAGCCTACCTGGTTGTCAGTCTGCATGTGTTGCTTGGTCTAGCTTCATTTGGCCAAAATGCCAGAGCAGAACCTTGGTGCAGTGACAGCATCTTAATTGATATGAAAGGGTGAATATTCTTGAGGTAAATAGGGCAGAGAGTCTCAGGCTGCAGATTGGGATGGGTAGGTAGGGTTTTCAAGTGGATCCATAGAGCCTCTGACTCCCAGGAGGGGCGTCTTGAAAAATGCTATGTTAGGGCATGGAGGGATGAAGCCTAGGAAGGGGCTCTCTTGGGCAAGATAAGAAAGTGCCTTTCTCGTCAAGGAGGTGAGGCCAGGGGCTAGGACAGGAGGGCTCTAGAAGACCCACTTGTGATGAGCATGCAGAAAATACCACTCAGGTGTGTGGCGCTTTGCAACCCTAGACTTTTGCTCTCTAACACCATTCAGGCTCCAGCAAATGCTTCTCTATTTGTCCTGAGTGGTATGTCCTAGAAAGGAAAGGTGTCTGTGTTGCCATGTGAAGTATGTTTGTGGGCTGTGTTGCTACAGATATCAGAGGACACTAATCCAAATTCAGGGAGGATTTCAGTGCCAGAAACACAGGTAGGGAAAAGAAAACTACCAATAAACTTTTGAAAACATTCATCTCAGGTAATATAAATGCTATAGATTCTTACTAAATATTTTCTAGGAGTGCTAAGTATCCCTTTTCCTACTTTTCTCCAACTTTTCTCTAACTCCTGGTGCTGGAGTTATTCAGGAATCTGTGTGATATTTGCAACAACTGCATCTAAGGGTTGAGAAATATTTGCAACACCAAACAACTGATGTCACTCTTAACTTGTGTCTATGTACATCTCCATATAACATGTGTGAGGCATAGCATCCATTCTTTACTTCAGAAGGCAACCAACCAGTTAGACTTTGGATGCTAGAATTGCAATGCTGTATTGCAATTTAAAATTAAAGGACTTTGGGAGGCCAAGGCAGGCAGATTGCTTGAGATCAGGAGTCAAGGCCAGCCTGGCCAACATGGTGAAACCCTGTCTTTACTAAAAAAAAAATACAAAAATTAGCCAGCCAGGCATGGTGGCAGGTGGCTGTAATCCCACCTGCTGGGGAGGCTGAAGAAGGAGAATTGCTTGAACCTGGGAGGCGGAGGTTGCAGTGAGCTGAGATCATGCCACTGCCCTCCAGCCTGGGTGACAGAGTGAGACTCCATCTCAAAAAAAAAAATAAATAAAGGATGTTTTATTTTTATAAAAACATTAAATATGACCTAATTAAATTTTCAGGAAATTAAATTGTCACGATTATTTAAAATGTATATTCATTAATTATAATTTATATCTGACTTTTAATTTTAGTAGATAATTTTAAATATTAAAAGACTGTTAAAATAAATTAAAAATATATTGTGATATAGTTTGGCTGTGTCCCCACCCAAATCTCATCTTGAATTCCCATGTGTTGTGAAAGGGACCCTGTGGGAGGTAACTGAATCATGGAGGCAAGTCTTTCCCGTGCTGTTCTCATGATAGTGAATAAGTCTCATGAGATCTGATGGTTTTATAAAGAGGAATTCCCTTGCACAAGCTCTCTCTTTTTGTCTGCTGCCATCCGTAAGACGTGACTTGCTCCTCTTTGCCTTCCACCATGATTGTGAGGCCTCCCCAGCCACGTGGAACTGTAAGTTCATTAAACATATTTTTCTTCCCAGTCTTGGGTATGTCTTTAACAGCAGTGTGAAAATGGACTAATACATATATGTAAAATGTTTATGCATTTGATGAAATATATTTATATTGAACAAATTTGAATCACATTTTATTTTAATCTTCTTTATTATTGAGAATGGATATAAGTCAAGATTGGGGTAAAAAGATAAAATACGGTGAAGTTCAGAAGCTGAAAAGAAACAAAATCAGTGAGGTAATCTGCTTAACACTGGAGAAATAATAAAAGTGAGTAGGCGTTTGTTGGACTAGCCCACAAAAAATTTTTACACAAGACCTTACAAATTGTTTACTTAATGTAGATCTAATTAGTGATCAAAACAATGAGAATGTAAAAGGGAATTATTCATATCAAATTCACAATTCAGAAGCCACAGATGGATGCAACTTGTGCCTGCCTAGGAGACATAAAGGAAGCTACATTCATGAAATTAGCCCAATGAGAGGAGAAAGATGAAACTGAAACCTTGGGGCTTTACTGTACCTGTGGGACCCTGATTCAGGAAAATGGCCTTCTTTATTTATTTATTTTTTTTGAGATGGAGTCTCACTCAATTACCCAGGCTGGAGTGTAGAGGTGCAACCTCAACTCACTGCAACTTCCGCCTCCCAGGTTCAAGCGATTCTCCAGCCTCAGCCTCCTGAGTAGCTGGGATTACAGGCACGTGCCACCGTGCCCAGCTAATTTTTGCATTTTTAGTAGAGACGATATTTCCCCATGTTGGCCAGACTGGTCTTGAACTCCTAGCCTCAAGTCATCCTCCTGCCTCAGCCTCCCAAAGTGCTGGGATTACAGGCACGAGCCACCACACCCAGCCAAAATGGCCTCTTTATGGCAGGGGAGTGTGTCCTCAAAACACAGTCCCATCCAAGTGAATGGTTACAATTTTTGGATGAACATGGCAGAACATCCAATATTCCATTTTACACCAAAATTCTTCTGGCTGGGAAAGACATCATAGAAACTGGCTTTTATATGCTAAGTTTAAATACAAAATATTTTGTGAATTCTATACCAATTATCACCAATCTTGAAGATTAGCTTTGGTTAAATAATGTATTATGGCCAGATGAGGAAAGCCCTGTGCACATACAAAAAGTACACAATCAATTGTTTGAAAAAAAAAAGTTAATAAGCAGCAGACAATGAGTAGTAGTCAGCAAAGACAAGTAAACACCAATAAAGAACATCTGCCATAATATTCCTAAAAGAAACATGTTATTTAGCCAAACAAAATGATGCTTTTTATAGCCTTAATAATACACTTCTTATGGAAAACAGTGAAGTTTTCTGGGTTTTGTATGAATGATTTAAAAATTTGCTGCTAGGATGATCAAACATAAAAGAGATTAAAAACACACAAATGATCTCTATTGAGGATTGAGAATTAAAAGAGATTATTAAATTAAAGGATAATAAAATGATAAAAATATTTAACATTTAAAAAAGCAAATATGACTCAGTTGAACTAGCTTGCAGAGGTCAAAAGTCAAGTTGAGTGACTCACTTTTTTTGTGTGTTTGTGTTCAGGCTGGAGTTCAGTGGCGCTATCTCAGCTCACTGCAGCCTCCACCTCCCAGGTTCAAGAAATTCTCCTGCCTCAGTCTCTCGAGTAGGTGGGATTACAGGCGTGTGCCACCATGCCCAGCTAATGTTTTTGTAGTTTAGTAGAGATGGGGTTTCAACATGTTGTTCGGGCTGGTCTCCAACTCCTGGCCTCAAGTGATCCTCCTGCCTCAGGGTCCCAAAGTACTGGGATTACAGGCGTGAGCCACTATGCCCAGCCTGAATGACTGACATTTATGATACTCACTGTTAAACTATCTGGAGAGGAAAACAAGGAACTTGAAATTAATCAGTATTTTATTGGTTTTACACTTCTGAAAAATAGAGATTTTGTCTTAACTAAAGACACAGCTTTACATTTTAGCCATTGATTTAAAAGATTGTGGGTAAGCCTGTGATAATGATGTTAATGTAGTTGTTAAAGAAAAAGGTATGCAATCCAGAATTATGGTTGAAATTATAGAAACATCCTTTGAACTGTAGTTTGAATTTTAACAAGGAAATGTTGGCTTTACCTGTGCTGATAGCAGTGGTATTCCTTGGAACAATTCAAATATTATTTACATTGTTTTCTATATCTCTGTAAAGGTGGAACATATTGATGAAACACATACCAAATCTGACCTTATAACACGCTTGGATGCACAGTGAAAATTCTAATGAAACACTGTCAAAGCAATTAGATTTTATTAGGCAAGATATGAAATCCATTAATAGAGCTAAACAAAACCATAGAAAATCCTCAAAGAACAAATCTCAGTCTTTGGCAGAATGTGAAATTAATTTTAAATCTCATCATTCAGTTATTTGTTATGAACCACAGCTTGCTGTAAACAATGTTAGCTGAAAAATAAAAAAACAAAACCACGATCTCTTTAAGTTTTATTTCACTTTAAAATGGATTCTACAAATATATCTAAAGATTTAAAGAAAATTGTTATTCTAAATAAAAAAGATGCATGATAAATATGTAACAAAAGTAAAATTCCAGCAAAATACAAGGCAATTTGAACAACGAAACAAAAACATTTGCATGACTATGAAGGAGAAGGTTCACACATCTGCAATCTGGAAACTGACTTCTACAGACTGTTTTGTGGCCATTCTAGATTAAGGTATTGTATTGATTGAAGAGAAATCTAAACAAACCAATATATTGGTATTTTTTTTATTTGTAAGAATCCAGTCCAGAAAAAGTTAAAAAAACTTATGGATTAGAGTATCAATGTAGATATTGTTTTAAAAGAAGCTAAAAATAACTATATAAGTGATATGGTTTGGCTATGTCCCCACCCAAATCTCATCCTGAATTGTAATCCCCACATGTTGGGGGAGGGATCTGTGGGAGGTGATTGGATCATGGGGGCGGTTTCCCCCATGCTGTTCTCATGATAGTGAGTGAGTTCTCATGATACCTGATGGTTTTATAAGTGGCAATTTCGCCTGTGCTTTCTGTCTGTCTCCTGCTGCCTTGTGAAGAAGGTGCCTGCTTCCCCTTCCACCATAATTGTAAGTTTCCTGAGGCCTCCCCAGCCATGCAGAACTGTGAGTCAGTTAAAACTCTTTCCTTTATAAATTACCCAGTCTGGGGTAATATCTTTACAGCAGTGTGAAAACAGACTAGTACAATAAGCAATAGTAATTTCTACAATGGAATTAAAATATTTGGCTGTATTTCCAGTGATAACACTAATTAACCATAGATAACCTCATTACAATGTTTGAAATTGGTTTGAAAATTGTGGTTCATTTCCAATCTAAGTATCATTTTAATAAATTTATTGACAATTCCAATGGCTACTAGCTTAGCAGTGTTTCCCTTAAATGAAATTGCCAGTTCGGCATGACTGTGAACAATTTTGATTATAGCAACAATATTAGTGATTCACTGAAATGAAGAGCAAGAAATATACTTTTTTTTTTTTTTTTTTTTTTTTTTTAAGAGACGGAGTCTTGCTCTGTCGCCCAGGCTGGAGTGCAGTGGCTGGATCTCAGCTCAGTGCAAGCTCCGCCTCCCGGGTTTACGCCATTCTCCTGCCTCAGCCTCCTGAGTAGCTGGGACTACAGGTGCCCGCCACCACACCCGGCTGATTTTTTGTATATTTTTTAGTAGAGATGGGGTTTCACCGTGTTAGCCAGGATGGTCTCGATCTCCTGAACTCGTGATCCACCCATCTCGGCTTCCCAAAGTGCTGGGATTACAGGCTTGAGCCACTAAGCCCGGCCAAAATATGCATATTTATGGAATAAATTATACTAACTAATTACAGTTGACCCTTGAGAAACACAGGTTTGAACTGTGTGGGTCCACTTATATGTGAATTTTCTTCCACTTCTGCCACCCCTGAGATAGCAAAACCAATCCCTCCTCTTCCTCTGCCATCTCATTGTGAAAATGACAAGTGTGAAGACTCTTATGATGATCCACTCCACTTAAGGAATAGTAAATATGTTTTCTCTTCTTTATGACTTGAATAAGATTTTCTTTTCTCTAGGTTACTGTATTGTAAGAATACAGTATATAATACATATAACACACAAAATGTGTGTTAACTGACTGTTTATGTTGTCTGTAAGGCTCCCAGTCAATAGTAGGTTATTAGTAAAGTTTGGGGGAGTCAAAAGTTTTGGATTTTCAACTGTGTAGGGTGGGGAGGTGGTACCCCTAACCGCCTGGTTGTTCAAGGGCCAAGTGTAATTATAGTACACCTTTATTGTATTACCCACATAAACAGTGCATCAAGGTATGCAACCAGACATGTGCAATCAGTTCTCTTTGATATTTTGCCAACTTTTAGTCATGTAAAAACTTAGTTTTGTACACATTTTTCAATCTTGGTGTTACAAAAGTTGTATTTGTCAGGAAGGAGGAAAGGGCATACTGTATTTAACAATTTTTAGCTCAATCTATAACTTTTAAATATTTAGATATATGATATTTTAGGCTTAAATGCTGGGCTGACATCCAGGTGAATGTGCATTCAGCTTTGAGGAAAAAATTTGGGAGCCCACACTTGGAGGGAAGATTAGTAAACAAATTTGAGGTTGAATTAAGAATTCTTCCACATCTGAAGATAGTGCAAACCCAAAGCCCCTTCTGTTAAGATGGCAGTTCTCAACCTTGGTTACCCATTAGAATCACCCGGGAGGCTTTAAAGATGCTGATGCCCAGGCTCCCCACTCTGTAGAACTTTTGATTTAGTGGTCTATGTTGAGGCCTGAGCATCAGCACTTCAAAAAACTTCCCAGGGTTGGGCCAAGTGCAGTGGTGTTTATAACTAGTTGATCACAACCAGCTATAGACTTCTTGGTTTCTTCTCTATCTCCTTTGCTTCACTTGACTAGCCTTAAAAAACAACAAAAAAATCTTCCCAGGTGATTCTAATGTGCAGTCAGCACTGAAACTAGTTATCAGTAACTTGGATAGCAAACAGCAGCCTGACAGGGTTAAAAGAGTTTGAAGCCAGGTCATGCCATGGCTAGATTGTGGTTACATTATGTCAGGTCTGGGTCAAACTAAGGTTGCCAAGATTGAAAGAGACTGTCATTACAAAGAAAGAGCATGTAGACCTTGGTTTCATCCATTCAATTGACATTTAATGCACTTCTACAGTGTTTCCTGAACTGAGGATACAGAAAGGAATAAAGTATTAATTCCAAAAATGGGGAACAGATGTATAAACAAAATCAACAAAGTATTAGAAACATTATGGTAAAAGTGTATAGGGCACAGTAGAGGCACAATTCCATATAGGAAGGAGGATAGGTGGAGGCAGCCTAAGTTGAGTCTTCAAAAACGTGAGGTTATCAGGGGGCTTTCAGGGCGGAAGACCAGGAGTTTATAGGGAGACTTCTTGAATTGGGCAGGACAGGAAACCCAGGTTTATACGAGAACAAGAGGAGGCCCTTGGGAACAGACGCAGTAGAGAGAGGCAGGAACGTGGGAAGGTGTGTTAGTCTGTTCTCACGCTGCTAATGAAGACATACCTAAGACTGGGTAATTTATAAAGGAAAGAGGTTTAATGGACTCACAGTTTCACATGGCTTGGAAGGTCTCATAATCGTGGTGGAAGGTGAAGGAAGAGCAAGGCACATCTTACATGGCAGCAGGCAAGAAGAACATGTGTAGGGGAACTGCCCTTTATAAAACCAGCAGATCTTGTGAGACTTATTCACTATCACGAGAACAGCATGGGAAAGACCCAGCCCCATGATTCAATTCCCTCCTACCAGGTCCCTCCCATGACACGTGGGAGTTATGGGAGCTATCATTCAAGGTGAAATTTGGGTGGGGACACAACCAAATCATATCAGAAGACATTGCTAGGATGAGTGGCCAACTTCTCTTTGGTCTGGAGCCAATTTTATATAGGCCTTGAGTGTGCTTTTTGAGCAACATCTCAGAGAATCTTCAAACTGGGTTTACAGCAGCACTTTTCAGGAGTTTTGATGGCATGGGAAGGGACTGTATTTCCAGATCCTTAATTTCCATAGGTATTTTTCCTAAAATTTCCCTGCCTCAAAGCAGATGCTGGAGCCATTCTCTCAGCAGCTTCAAGCTGTTTGTCCTCCTGTGATTATCCTCTGTGCTTTGCACAGGTCAGCAGTGCTCCTCTCCGTTCAGGATCTTCCTGTAATCTGCTACTCTGCGGTGCTGCCTCAGAGGCACCAAATGAAAAGGTGAGAAATATCAGTTTCAGGGACCTCCTTTACTGTTAATCAAAGAACCCAAGCCTGCTTTCTGGTTTTGTATCTTACACATGTTTCCTATTGTTGATTCCTAGTCCTACTTAGAGTTAACATTTATCCCTTGCTAACCCCTCCACTCTGGCAACTAAGCAAAATGTGAAAGGCATAACGACATAGTTTCATTAATCCTCCCTTTTTGTTGTCCTACATGTTATATCTACATCATTGAGAATGCCACCAGATGATATAATTTTTGTTTTCAACATTCATACTTAGTATAAAGAACTTAAGAGTAAAAAAAAGTGCCTTCCATGATATATTGCTTTAACACCACAGTAACCCTGTATTTTTGTTAGATGGCCCCAGAAGCTATAATTCCCATGGGCACAGGAAAATGATGCCCAGCCAAGAGAAATTAAGAGATTTGTCCTAGTCTACTGCTTGTGAGTGCTGGAACTGGGTTTTATACCCAGATATTTAAAGTCAGATTTCAAAATCCAATATTCTTTTCTACATACTAAACGACTTCTCTTGTAGTGGGCATGTGAGTTTGGTTTAGGAGGCAGCACAGAAACGACATGTTATTCTACTGAGTCTTGAAGGGAAAGAATCAGAATCCCCAAGTGTACTTGTAGGAAGTAAGGAGGGAGAACCACAAGGATGGGAGAACCGGTGTGATGACTGGAATCTGCGGGAGTAACAAAAGGGCTTCCCAGGGAGGGGACCTGGCTTGGGTCAGGGGACTCCCAGGTCCAAATAGGAAAACATCTGCACGTCCCCAGCCCCAGATCTGCTGTCAGACACTGCCCTTACTTTATGCCTCTTGGTGGTAGTGGAGGCTGACAGGTGAGGGTCCTAGGGAAGCTTCTTTGACTCTCAACAGCAGCTCTTCATCAAGGGTCCTCAATATGCAAAATGGCCTGACTTTATTTTTCTGGGCCATTCTAGAAGAAAACCCTGACTTGGCAATGGGAAGGGGAAGGGAGGTTCTATAGGGGAGGAGGGCCTTGCCCGGTAGGAGTCTGAGCTGCAGGCTGAGCTGAGGGGCAGCAGAGAGCTGATGGGAGGATGACTGCAATGGAATGAATGTCTGCTGCAGCTGAATGAATGTTCCACATGTTTTGGGACATTTTCTAGTTCCCACATGTTGGCTCAGAAAATTTGGGGTGAGATGCATAAAAGCTGCAGGTATAGTAAATGGCCCAAGTGTGAATCCCTGATCCATCACTTACTGTCTTGGGGTCTTAGGCAAGTTGATTGACGTCTCTAGGCCCCATTGCCTCATCTGTAAAATGGGGATGATGGGACTCACCTGGTGGGCTTCCTGTGACACTTGGCACGGGCACCTTCATCTTAGATTTTTCTAGACTGGCCGCTGCTGGAGGGCCAGGATGGCATCACCAGTGACTTGCATACTCCCAGACTTACTGTAAGTGCTGCTTGACTGGCTGCTGACTACACATGACTATAGGGAATCAGTAGGTGTTTGTGGATTCTTGAGTCAGACAGGCCTGAGTTCAAATCCTAGCTTCACTACTTGTTAATTGTGCGAGTCCGTTTCCTCCCACCTCCCTTACCTTGTCTGTAAAGTGGAGACAACTGGAGAGCATGCCTTATAGGTAGCTGTGAAAATTAAAAGAGGAAATACATAAAAAATCATCAAGAAATCCCAGAGGCTATTACTGCAGATAGGCGTGAGGGAAAGCAAGAAATGAGGCATCAGGCAGCCTGCAACCAAGTTCCTGATCTGATAAATCACCAGCCCTCTCATCTTGGACAAGTCACCTCCACTTCATCTTTCTGAGCCTTGTTACCTGTCACATAGAGATGTTGAAGCTCGGTTGCCTCAGGACCATTGTATAGTATGGGAAAGTTTGACATGAAGCATTAACCAAATGAGGGAATTATTATAGTCTGACCCCGATGGCCTCAACCACCTCAGTCCTCTGTGGGATGTCAGAATCCTCAGGAAGGGGCCCCAAGAGTTCAGTCAAATTCCTTTCCTTTCCTGAAAATTTCTTTCCACTGGAGTTTGCTGCCCTCTGGTGGGTGTTATTGCCAAATTACCCAAACTTTTCCTGGAAAAGATTAAGCATCTTGGCTTTGCCGGCTGGAGGCTATAGCATATCTGGGAGGTGAACTATGAATAGGGGCGTTGGCCTATCTTCTAGCCCTCCAGCGGAGTAGTTCTTGGAGTGAGGCCTCTACTCGGCATCACCTGGGTGTTTGATAGAAATGCACACTCTCAGACCTACAGCTGACCTATGAAGCAGAAACCCTAGGGGTGGGGCCCAGCAGTCTGTGCTTTAATGTGACCTCCAGGCTCTTGCGTGCAGAGGTTTGAGAACCACTGTTCTAGGGACTCTAGGACCTCAGAATTGGAAGGGAGGGGCTGGAGAAGAGCTGGGAAGGGTGGTAACTTTGATTGTGTGCAGCCACATAGCTATCTAGGGTGTCAAAAATATTAAAACCACACATTTAAAAGAATGGTGGAACTGACTGGGTGCTTTGGCTCATGCCTATACTCCTAGGAATTTGGGAGGCCAAGGCGTGAGGATCACTTGAATAGCAGAGTTCAAGAACAGCCTGAGCAGCATAGCAAGACCCTGTCTCAACACAAACACTAAAGAAAAATTAGCTAGGCAGGGGGGTGGCCACCTCTAATCCTAGCAGCTCAGGAGGCTGAGGTAGGAGAATCACTAGAGCCCAGGAGTTTGAGGATACAGTCAGCTATGATCGTGCCACTGCACTCCAGCCAGCCTGTGTGAAAGAACGAGACACTATCTCAAGAGAGAGAGAGAGAAAAAGGCAGAGTAAATACACAAATATCCTTCACTAGATTTACCAGTTGTCACCAGTTTGCCACATTTCATTAATCTCTTGTTTTCTATACTTCTTTTTTTTTTTTTTTTTTTTTTTTTTGAGATGGAGTCTCGCGCTGTCACCCAGGCTGGAGTGCAGTGGCCGGATCTCAGCTCACTGCAAGCTCCGCCTCCCGGGTTTACGCCATTCTCCGGCCTCAGCCTCCCGAGTAGCTGGGACTACAGGCGCCCGCCACCTCGCCCGGCTATTTTTTGTATTTCTTAGTAGAGACGGGGTTTCACCGTGTTAGCCAGTATGGTCTCGATCTCCTGACCTCGTGATCCGCCCATCTCGGCCTCCCAAAGTGCTGGGATTACAGGCTTGAGCCACCGCGCCCGGCCTTCTATACTTCTTTTATGCTGATACATTTGAAAGACAGCTGTAGAAATCATAGCGCTTCACTCTCACATATTTAGCAGCATTTTGTAAAAGTAAGAAACTTCTATACGGCCACAGCATTATCATTACAACTAAGAAAATTAATAATTTTATAATTAATTTGCATTCTATATTCAAATTTCTACAATTGGCTCCAAAATATTTTTTATATTTGCATGTGTGTTTTAAATCTGAGATCTAATTCAAATTTATGCATTGTATTATGTCTCATATTATGTCTTTTTAAGTACCTTTTAATCTAAAGCAGCCCACTGTCCATGACTTTTCTTTCTTTCTTTCTTTCTTTTTTTTTTTTGAGACAAGCTCTCACTCTGTCACCCAGGCTGGAGTACAGTGGTGCGATCTTGGCTCACTGCAACCTCTGCCTCCTGGGTGCAAGTGATTCTTCTGCTTCAGCCTCCCTAGTAGTTGAGATTACAAGCGCCTGCCACCACGCCTGGTATTTTCAGTAGAGATGGGGTTTCATCATGTTGGCCAGGCTGGTCTCCAACTCCTGACCTCAGGTGATCTGCCCACCTCAGCCTCCCAAAGTGCTAGGATTACAGGGGTGAGCCACTGCATCTGGTCAACTTTTCTTTTTTCTTTTCTTTTCTTTTCTTTTCTTTCTTTCTTTTTTTTTTTTTTAAATGATACTGACTTTTTTAAAGAATTCAGGCCTATTGTGTTATAGAATGTCCCACAACTGGATTTGTCACATTGCATTCTCATGGTTGGATTCAGGTTAGACATTTTTGTCAAGAATGTTTCATTGGTGATGTTGTATGCTTCCTGTTGTATCAGGAGGTCAGGTTATGTTGCTGTGTATCTGAATCACCTGGGGAATTTTTTTCAGACACAGGTTCTTGGGCTATGCACCTGGAGTTTCAGTTTCCTTGGTCTGGGATGTGCTCAGCACATTCACATTATTTGAAAGCATCACAGGGATTCTGTGGTGTGGCCAGGGTTGGATCCCATGAGAGGAAAACCTTCCAGTCTCTGTCTTTCACGAATTTATCTTTTAATGCCTCCATCTCAAAGCAACAACAATTGGAGCAGTGCTACCATGTCCCTCTGCCCCTTGCTTACCCGCCGAAACCTTCCTCCACCCACCTCCTCCCACCTCCAGTGAGATCCTGAGAAATGGTTCACTCTAGGCCAGTTGCCCCTGGGGCTGAGCTGGAGCTTCAGCTCACCATGGGGTAAGATGTATGATGGGGCAGGTGTCAAGGAACCTGGAAGGAGCTCCTCCTGGGGATGGAAGGTGGAGCTGGTACGAACTACCCATTGGAGTGAGAAGGAGGGAGCTAAGGCAATCTGAGCTCCTGAACTTTATTCCCACAGCTGGGAGTGACAGTTCTGGAAAGATGAGTCTGACTTTGAAAATAGGAATTGGAAGATAAGCGGTATTCCCTCTTTATATTGTAACACATCAGTGGCAATTTCTACTATCCCAACATTTGTGTTCTCTCTCTCTCTCTCTCCTCTCTCACCCACACATAGCCATCCCGTACACTGAGGTTACGACATGTATTGATTTATAATCTCTACCTCGGTGGAGAAGATAATAGAAGTGTAAGTGAGCCTTAGAGATGTGATATCAGCATGGATGGAAAAGAGGAAAGAGGAATTGTAGTTTTGGCCTCCTTTGAGTGGGTGACTAGCAGTAGGGTGCAAAAATTAAAAAAAAAATGGCTGTCAGACAGCATGGGAATCTGATCAAAGCAGGGAGACTTGCAGGAACAGCCACTGTGGGGATAGGCACCTGTGGATTTTGGAGGAGAGAAGTGCTGAGTGGAATGGCAGAGGAGGAGCTGCAGGGGGTAAAGACAGAAGCAGCTGTGGAAATGCCCCCAAACTCAGCAAATTTGATAGTGTCTTTTAGGGCTAAAGGTCAAGCTGATGAACCCAGGGTCAAAACATGGAGGTAGAAACAAAATGCCAATAATTGCACTGGGCTAGCTAGATCAGGCAGAATTTGATGGCTGGCTGTGCTCAGTCCTGCCTGGTGCTCCTGAGCTGGAAACAGGAAGCAGCTCACCAGGCTGGACTGGTTTGAGGTAGCCTCATCAGGCTAAGCAAGGAGCATGAGCCCCTGTGATGCAGAGACTGGGGAGGAGGAGGGAGATGTGATCCTTTGAGCATTCCTGTAGCTCCTACCTCCTCACATCTGCTCCCTCCTGCTTCACATCCAAGACTGACTGCACAGCACTCCTGACCTGCATGGATGCCTTAGGAAATGTCTGAGCTCAACGAAAATCTTTACAATATGCCCTTTCCCTGCCACCGCCGAGTCGTGCGGAGGCGGAGGCTTTGGTGCATTCAAGATTGGGCTTCACCCATAACCCACCGCCACAGCCGAGAAAGGCATTTCTGTTGGAGGTGTAATGGATGTTAATACCACTTTACAAGAGGTGCTGAAGACTGCCCTCATCCACGATGGCCTAACATGCAGAATTTGCAAAGCTGCCAAAGCCTTGGACAAGTGCCAAGCCCATCTTTGTGTGCTTGCATCCAACTGTGATGGGCCTATGTATGTCAAGTTGGTGGAGGCCCTTTGTGCTGAACACCAAATCAACCTAATTAAGGGTGATGACAACAAGAAACTGGGGGAATGGGCAGGCCTCTGTAAAACTGACAGAGGCGGGAAACCCCGTAAAGTGGTTAGAAGCAGTTGTGTAGTAGTTAAGGACTATGGCAAAGAGTCTCAGGCCAAGGATGTCATTGAAAAGTACTTCAAATACAAGAAATGAAGAAATAAATCTTTGACTCACACACGCACACAAAGAATCTTTAGAATATGCCACCTTGTCATGTATTCACGTATATGTGCTCACATATACACACACAGCACACATGTAAAAACACACGAACGCTGAGCTAGGCAGGACTCAGGCCCGGCAAGTCTAGTCCCTGCTGCATAGCCTTGGGCAAGTCACGTCATCTCTCTGAGCTACAGCTGTCTTTTCTGAGAGAGAGTAAAGTGAGGTGATTCCTGAGATCGGAGAATGTAAGAGCTGGAAGAAAAGTCAGGCATCATCATCTTCCATCCCTTCATTTTACAGATGTACAATTAGAGATTAGAAGCGGTTCAGAAGCCATGCTTTCTACCCTTTCCTTGGACCACTGGGGAAACTGAGGCCCACATAGGGAAAGAAAGTGACTATTCTGTGGTACTTTAATCCATGGACTTTATCCCAGGGAGCCAGGAGACTATCTCAGAAATATCTCTTTAGTCTCAACTCCTTTCAAGCTTCCAAAGCTAGACTGGAGAGGAAGAAGATAGTGGGTAAGCAGTGAACGAAGGAGAACAATGAGGTGAACAAACCAACCACGGTCATTTTGTGGTGGGACGGCAGAAGGTGTGAGGCTATGAGAGAATGTTGGGCATGCTGCTTCAATCACTGTCTTTCCTACAAGCCCACACCTGAGAAACTCCGTGGGCACGCGTGTGGGGTCACGGAGGCAGTGTTATTTCTGGGTAGCAAGGAGTGTACTTGTGAGGTTGTGCGAGTGGCTGACACGGCCATGTTTCAAAGTGCTTGAGGGTGCAGTTTCAACCTTTTAAAACAGTTCTGTGAAACTTCAAAAGAATTGAGTCTACATTTTGCATTTTTGGTGAGTTCTCAATCTTAGCCATCTGGCTCAAACAAGAAGGCTTTAACTGCCAGGCACGGTGGCTCATGCGCGTAATCCCACTTTGGGAGGCCGAGGTGGGTGGATCACCTGAGGTCAGGAATTCAAGACCAGCCTGGCCAATGAGGTGAAACCCTATCTCTACAAAAATATAAAAATTAGCCAGGTGTGGTGGCAGGCGCCTGTAATCCCAGCTACTTAGGGCTGAGGTGGGAGAATCGCTTGAACCCGGGAGGCAGAGGTTGCAGTGAGCCGAGATTGCGCCGCTGTACTCCAGCCAGGGATATAGAGTGAGACTCCATCTCAACAACAACAACAACAACAACAACAACAACAACAATAACAAAAGCTTTAATTTAGAGCTCCCCAGAGTTTGGTTTTGGTTTTAGTGTGTGGAGTTTTAGTGCATTTCATGGAGTGGGGAAAAAATGGTTGGAAAACACCAGCGTTAATCAAGGCAGGCAGACTTCTTTACTAAGTATAAGTCTTAGGGCCACACAGCTTTGTGAGGCTGTGCTGTGCAGCGTCCCTCAGATGGCTGGATCATGGATGCTTTCCCTTGGGGCAAAGCATCTCAGGAGGCTGGAGTTATGGACCACCCTTGAGGAAACACTATGTAAGCCACAGGCGATTTTTAAGCCATAAAGAATAATACTTTCTTATTTTTAGTATAAAAAATTTTGTACCCATGCAATTGATTTCAAGCAACATTCAACTATATTGAAGGATGATAATTTTAAGTGAATTTAAAGACTCAATTTGATAATTTTTCAATGATTTATAACATTTGTCATGAGAAGTATAGGATTCACTCCTTCCATTTATATTTATATTTTATTTTATTTTTGAGACAGAGTCTCACTCTGTTACCCAGGCTGGAGTGCAGTGGCACTATCTCAGCTCACTGCAACCTCCGCCTCCCCGGTTCAAGTGATTCTTCTGCCTCAGCCTCCTGAGTAGCTGGGATTACAGGCAAGAGCCACCATTCCCAGCTAATTTTTGTATTTTTTAGTACAGATGGGGTTTTACCATGTTGACCAGGCTGGTTTTGAACTCCTGACCTCAGGTGATCCGCCCACCCCAGCCTCCCAAAGTGCTGAGATTACAGGTGTGAGCCACCGCTCCCAGCCTCCTTCCACTTTTCATTCTTCTGATTTGGCAGTTAATTCTTGATGTCTTCTATTTTTTTTAACCTGGAAATTTAACATGTATATTTAGCTTACTTTCTCAAGTTACTATCTTTACTCTTCTCCTGACCAACTCAACGACTTGGGCATGCTTAACCTCTAACCACTCCCCACTGACTTATATGCCATTGTTGCCCGGTATTTTAGTTCTGTCTTATGTCTGGAAGCCCCCAAAGTAGACATTACAACCATGGTTTTATATATCAACATTCCTATAGATTTGTTCACATGTTAACCACTTTGCTTTCTCTCTTTCATTCTTTCGTACATCTCATTCTTTGGAGTTCTCTTACTGAAGGTCTGTTTATAACAAACTCGGTTTTGCTTTGTTTACAAATTTCTTTATATCACTTTTTATTCTTAAAGGGTAGTTTTATTTGGTACTAAATGTAGGTAGTGATTACCATCTCTAAAGCTCAATTCCCTCATCTATGAAAAGTGGAGAGTAAATATCTTCCTTACTGATTTCATGAAGGGATTCTTGGGAGGATCACACGGCATAATGACTAAAAGGTTTCAGTGAACAAAGCTCAGGTGTTGACGCTGTCTTCTGTGCCCTGAGAAAACCTTGGGAGTTGTGTAAGACAGTGCTTGCTTTCAGTAAACATGCTCTTTGCCAAAATGTCCTAACACACTGTTGCTGAACCTTGTTTTCATTATTGATTATTGTTCCTGTAAGGAGCCTTTTTAGATTTTTTTCCCTAACTGCCCCCTCCTCTCAGGAAAATTTAATACCACAGGTAAACTGCAAATCCATGATGCACTGTATGTATATCTGTGCTTTATACCTAAAAGGAGTAAAGACTTTTTTTTTTCTTTTTAATTGGCCACCAAGAACCAACTTTTGCCCTCTTGAGGGCAATATCACCCTTGTTGAGAACGTGTGTTCTAGTGGCATTAGAACATTGGCAGCATTTTCAAACTGCAGTGTACCCTAAACTTTAAAGGATCAGGTGCCGGGTGCGGTGGCTCAGGTGGGTACAGTGGCTCATGCCTGTAATCTCAGCACTTTGGGAGGCCGAGGCAGGTGGATCGCTTGAGCTCAGGAGTTCAAGATCAGCCTGGGCAACATGGAGAAACACCATCTCTACAAAAAATACAAAAATTAGCTGGGTGTGGTGGCTCATCACTGTAGTCCCAGCTACTTGGAAGGCTGAGGTCGGAGGATCCCTTCAGCCCAGGACTTTGATGCTACAGTGAGCCATGATCGTGCCACTGCACTCCAGCCTAGGTGACAGAGTGAGACCCTGTCCCAAACAAAACAAAACAGGATCAGGCTTTGGAATTGGGTAGACCTGGAATTAAATCCCTGCAGTCACATCAGGTAGAGCTACTTCACCTCTCCAACCCTGTTTTGGATCTCAAACGTGGTGACAGTATTTAAAAAGGCATTTAGTACAGTGCCCAGAACATAGTAAGTATTCAATAAATGTTAGTTATTAACAAACATTTCCCAAAGAAGGTACTCGTTAACATTTTTCTTTTCTTATGGAATAACATATTTTAACATTTAGTCATTATAAAAATAAGTTATTTAAGTCCACCCCCTCACCAATTCCCCACACCATAAGGGGCATGGAGCTGGCCCAGTGAGGAGGAGGACTGCCTGAGGGGCTGGAAGGCAGCCCTGTGGCAGGGGAACAGAGAGAGGTCCTGGCAGGTTGACTCTCAGAGTGGCTATGCAGAGACCACCACTAGGATCCAGCTACCTCTAACCACACTGAAGGACATTTCTCTAAAGGTCTTAAAGAAGAATGAGAACTTGCTAAAAGAGGGGCCAGCTGGAGTTCCTCCCAAGGAGAAACAGATTTGAAGTGTAGAAAGCTTTCAACCAGAATTCAGCTTGTGAACATTTGACCACTTTTCGGAGACCTCTAACATATCTGATTAGGTTCAAAAGAAGTTGTTACTTAGAGTTCAGTTTGGTGCTTGGATTGAACAATGACCACCAACAAAAACGTCCAGGTGTTTGCCTATGTGTTAAGGACCTTCTTTGGTGCTGGCTGTGGTGACTCACGCCTGTAATTCCAGCAGTTTGGGAGGCTGAGGCGGGCAGATTGCTTGAGCTTAGGAGTTTAAGACCAGCCTGGCCAACATGGTGAAGCCTTGTCTCTACTAAAAGTACAAAAATTAGCTGGGTTTGGTGGCACGTGCCTGTAGTCCCAACTACTTGGCAGGCCGAGGTGGTAGAATCACTTGATCCTGAGAGGCGGAGGTTACAGTGAGCTGAGATCACCTCACTGCACTCCAGCCTGGGTTACAGAAAAAAAAAAGAAAAAGAAAAAGATCTTCTTTGGCAGAATATTGTTTTCTTTCAGCATGAAAATAGAATGCCAAGGCTATGCCAATGTGTGGTTTAGATAAAGTATATGTTTTGGTCCAAAATGTTTCATGAGTCCAAGGTTAACTTTGTGCTGGTGAACCTGGCCCAGTCATAAGAATGTTCTAATTTATAAATGTGTATTTCTATGTAAGTTAAGATACTTTTAAACGTTGGGAAAGAGAGGCTAGCCATTTAGGAATTAGACCAGGCTGTATATAACAGCCTAAAATGACAGTGACTTATACACATAAGAGTTTGATTTTCTCACACCAAAGAAGTCCACATGTAGGCAGTTCAAGATCTCTGTATGTCAAGACTCAGCGTCCTTTTACATTTCTGCGCTAACATCCTAGTTTGTGACTGCCATCTTTGGTGAAGGTCTTCTCATTCCCAGAAAATAGGAGGCGGGAAGGGGCAAAGGGAAAAGGGGACCAGGCCTCCCTTTACTGTGCGTCCCAGTTTTTTCTTGCATCTCATTGGCCAGTAAACTAGCTGGGAAGAAGTTGGGAAGTGTAGTCTTATTCCGAAAGGCAATGTTCCTCTCTAAAAGTCAGGGTTCTGTTATTACCAAGGAAGAAAGACTGCTCAACAGTATGTGTGTATATATGTGTATATATATATATGTGTGTGTGTGTATGTATGTGTGTATATATATGTGTGTCTATATGTATATATATGTGTGTGTGTGTGTATATATATATAGAGAGAGAGTATTAAGCTACATGATCATAAGGTCCCACAATAGGGTGTCTGCAAGCTTGAGGAGCAAGGAGAGCCAGTCTGAGTCTCAAAACTGAAGAACTGGGAGTCCAATGTTTGAGGGCAGGAATCCTCCAGCATGAGAGAAAGATGTAGGCTGGGAGGCTGGGCCAGTCTCTTCTCTTCATGTTTTTCTGCCTGCTTTATATTCATTGGCAGCTAGTTAGATTGTGCCCACGAGATTAAGGGTGGGTCTGCCTTCCCCAGCCCACTGACTCAAATGTTCATCTCCTTTGGCAGCACCCTCACAGACACACCCAGGATCAGTACTTTGCATCCTTCAATCCAGTCAGGTTGACACTTAGTGTTAACCATCACAGGTTGTGTGTAAATCACTGAAACTGGCCTAGAGTCATTTTGCAAGGGCCTTCTGCCCAAAGATGGGTGGATTCCCTGGGAGTTCGGTCAGCAACACACCAGATTCTTCTGTCTGCTTCTGAAGGCTAACTTGACTTCTGGAGGCTTCTTCCTGGAGCAGGCCTAGTTGGATGAGATAAAAGTACTCTTTGAGATCTCACAGAGTAGGATTACTTGAGTTATAAAATCTAATCATGGACTTAAAATATGTAAATAGGAGCTTTCAGATTCCAAGTTCAACAAGCATTGTTCACAGTTAGTGGTTGCTTTTGTGATATTTTGGGAAGAACATGGGCATACAATTTAGCTCTACCACTTGCTACGTGACCAGCTGCCAGTTCCTGAACCCTCCTGTGTCTCAGTTTCCTCACTGATTGTTGAGAGGAGTAAATGAAATCATTTGTGTGTGGGTTTGTGTGTGTGTCTATGCAATACAGGTTTCAATGTAGTTGTGATAATATCGAACTGATTCTTTTGAATCTTATTTTCTTTATTCAATGCCACATCATACTCATTTTCCATGTTATTACACATGTTTACAGTGTCAATATTCATTTAACCATTTTCCTATTTTTGAATATTGAAGTTGGGTATTTGCTTCCAGACTTTCTTGATGCAAAAATCTTTGAAATTATTCATTTAACTAGATTTTCAGAAATTAAATTGCTGGGTTAAGGAGATTTGGATATGTATTGCCAAATTAGTTTTCCAAAAGGCTTTAACTAATTTATTCTACCAACAGCAACAGAGAACAGAGCACATTTTTGTCATTCTTAAGCATGTCATAAGCCACATTCATACTCCAGCCTGGGAAACAGGAGCGAAACTTCCTCTTAAAAAAAAAAAGAAATGCATATTATAATTTGTAACATGACAATTTTATAGGTGAAAAATAGAATCCTGGTTTTAAGTTTTGTATGTTTTTTTATGACTAGTGAGATTGCATTTTATTCAAATGTATTTTCCAGTTTGAGTTCCATTTTTGTAAGTTGTTTGTCTGGTATGGCTCTAGTGCACTAATCTGTTGAGTATTAGAATACAGAACATCTTCAACATTCAGTTTGGTGTCCTGATTGTGAAATGACTGCATCTGTGTTATATGTGTGTGATTGTATTCAACTGGGAATATGTGCTTTTTGGCTAATGTGCAAAATGCTGGGTGCACCAGAGATGTGTCTGGAATTCATGTGATGAGACCTTTACCTATTTCTCCTTCCAGAGAATCTTTGGTTGTAGCTGGAGAAAAGCCGAGTGAATTCCTTTTGGAGCTGGGTAGAAAGGGCATGGAGTGAAGAGTCATGAAGTCAGCACATTCCCTTGTGGATTTGTGCCTGTAATATGCTGATTTCTACCCTGATTTTCTACCTCTCATTTTGCCTGAAGTGACACTGTCCCTAGACCAGTCCCTGGCCAGCCTGCATCATTTCTTTTGGGGTTATCTGAGGATCTGAGGTCCATGTGTTTCACAAGTACCCACAGGATGTGCCCACCATTCCCCTGCAATTCAATTCCAAGTCTGTGTTCTGAAGTAGAGGTTTCAGCCCTGGGGAGACACTTGTGGGTGTTGGGGGTGAGGGGTGGGCCTGGGGAAGGACTGAGTCATGAAGGTCACTAGGACCTCAAGGAAGAGAATGAGTTTCACCAGGTTTACCTCTTCAGAAGGGATCTCAGCCATGCAGATTCTTGGAGGTAATTATGAGGCTTTTAAAGTTCCAGAGATGTTTTTAGCTCTGAGCAATGTTCTGAGGAGTAAAGTCATCATCAGCCCATTTTGGCCCTATGTGGACATCTTCTTTCCCACTCTTTCCTCTTGGGAGGAAGGACTCCAGTTTCACAGCTTGCTAGGGCCTTGGGCTTGTAGTATGGGAAGAATATGGAGCCAGGTGGAACTCTTGACCATAAGGATTTCATGTCCTGATGACTTGAGTCTTTAGGCCCAGAGACTGTTCAGAATCTAAGCAGCTACAAAATTGGGACTTGAGGGGGACTCAACAAAACTTGGCTTTAAACATTAGAATTAACAACAAGAGAATGGTTAAATGGGTTCAGGTATAAAAGACTGTGCAGTAGTTAAAAAGAAATAGGAATATAGACATAAAAAGATCTTTGAGATGTACTGTTAATTTAAGAAAACAAGTAGTAGAATAAATTTAAAAATACAATCATGTTTATGCAAAAGAACAACAACAACAAAAAACCTAGCTTTCCCCCCAACATGTACACACATGAAACCATACCCAGGAGGTGAGGAAGATGCCACACTCAACGAATAACAGTGGCTGCCTCTGGGCAGTGTGTGTGAGGGTCAACCAGACTTTGTACTTTGTTTTGTTCACATTTTAAAAGATAATGTAATTACGTCTTTCTGCTGTAATCAGAAATAAAACACAGAACAACTGGCTTGAAAATCTGGGATCCAAATCCTTCTGCTTATCTGAGACCCAGGTGGTCACTGGCTCAGTCCTGATGCAGAGCAATGGCACTGACATTGAAATTGCACTCAAAGAAACCGAGCTGCAGCTCACCATGGACATGCTGTAGGATTCCAACAAACCAGGAAGTGCTCTGAGCTTCACAGGGTTGTTGTGAGTATTAAATGAGATAATATATGAATGTGCTTTGCAAAAGTTAAATTGGGAGACAAATGTAAGATAGAAATACTATACTGTGTCATTACATTCTTGTCCTAGCTCCCAAAATGAAAGTGGGATAAGAATGCAAGCACCACAACCCGATGAAGTAGATACTATTATGATCCTCTCCATTCCATAGTTGAAGAGTTAACTTTTAGTTAATTTTCTATTGGTCATTCGGCTGTTCAGCTGCAGTCATAACTTGAACCCAGGCTCCCTTCTGTTCTCAACTGCCACGGCATGTTGAAGCACTTGGACACATTTACAGCAATGTATATATATTTACCGTTTGCTTCTTGTAGCAGTTTCGACAAAGTTGAGATTTAAACCTCCAAGAACAAATATATGAAACTGATTCTAAACACTGTTGAGTATTTATGATGTGTTTGTGCTAGGCATTGTAGGAATAACAAGTGGCCAACATTTTCTGATCATCTGCTGTGTGCAAGACTCTCTTCTAAGCGCTTTACATGTATTAGTGCACACAACTTTATGCAAGAGGTATACACAATTTTATACAAGAGGTACTACTGTGCTCATTTTACAATTCAGAAAAACGCTGCACAGAGAGTTTAAATATCTTACTCAAAGCAAAGACGTTGGAGATATGGTCCCTACCCTGAGTCCAATATGAGTGAAACAAATAAAACAATGGCGCAGTGCTGCAATGCGGCTATTTACAAAGTTCCAAAGGCGCTTAGAGAGGACCATCCCTGCAGGGGAAAGCGAAAAACTTTGTGTGAGATCCTGAAAGGCAGAGGTTCGAGCAGTGGGGCCACATGTGCAAGGCCCTGGGCTGAGTAAGAACCTGATCTCACGTTCTGGGTCAGAACCGAGCTCCATCGGGACCGCAGCGCAAGCCAAAGAAATGCAGTGGCTGCTGTCCTAGGCTGGCCCTTCCGCATAACCCGGGGGCATCCGGCAAGGGGCTCCGTGTGGGCCCCCAGCTCCGGCCACACAGAGCCCCGCTCCCCTTGGGCTGCGGGATTGGTAAGCAGCAAACTGAGCTGAAGCGGCCAGGAACCCCCTTAGAGGGCAGAGTGAGGACTGGTGGGAGAGAAAAGCCTAAAGGGACTATAGCAATTGGCTGCTGCCTTTTCCACCGTGGAAGGGTCGGGCTGACACTCCCAGCGTTGGGGCTTATTCAGGTAAAGATGATGTCTGGAGCCCCCTCTTGCTTCAGAGACCTCCCGTCCTGCGCGTGTCACTACCTCCCCAGAAACCAGATGGCCCTTAAGAGACTTAGCCAATCATCATCCACGGCCATTACCGTGGAGAGCCCAGCGCTGTCAGTGAGTTTCTGATTGGCTGTTGCTGGATGGGGGGGGGCGGGCCCGGAGAGGAGCCCCGCGGCCTTGTGAAGGAGCCCTGCTTCCCATCGTTCTCTCCAACTCAGGACGGATGGTGCCCTCAAGGGGTCTGTAGGGGTAATGCCTCGCGCTGTTGCCCCGCGGAAGGCAGACTTGGCTTGCCAGACTCCTGGAGAGGAAAGCCTTTTAACCTAAATGAAGTAGAAAGAGAAAGACCTAAACTTGAATAGGAATCAGTCGTGCGGAATATTTATTTCTCAGAGAGCTCTCAGCCAGAATGCCTGTCGTCGGTTCCAGCTCTACACTAACTCAGTTTCCTTTTTTTCTTGGGCCTCATCTGTCAGATGGGGACAATGATAACACCTATCTCCAAGGGTTGCCATGAGGTTTCAATGAAATTAATATGTTTAAGGTTCACACAGTGCCAGGCACACAGTAGGTGCACGATAAGCAATAACTGGTGGGGATCAGTACACTGGTTAAGAATGAGCATTCTGGATCAGGTGTCATGACTCACGCCTATAATCTCAGCATTTTGTGAGGCTGAGACAGGAGGATAACTTGAGTTCGAGAGTCTGAGACCAGCCTGGGCAACATAGTGTGACCTTCTCTCTGCGAAAAATAAAACAAAATTAGCTAGACGTGTGATGTGTGCCTGTAAGTCCCAGCTACTTGGGAGGCTGAGGTGGGAGGATCACTTGAGACTGGGAGGTCAAGGTTGCAGTGAGATGAGATTGTACCACTGCACTACAGCCTAGGAGATAGAGTGAGACCTTGACTTAAAAAAAAAAAAAAAGCGTTCTGCTGTTTGAAAGAATGGCTGTTGAGTCCCAGCCCTGCTTAGCACTAGCATGGTGGGATTACATAGCCTCCCTGTTTCAGTTTCCTCATCTGGAAATGAGACTAACAATAACACCTACTTCATGGAATTGTGGTTTAATTGTGATAATACTGATAAAATACCCAATACAAAGCAACCAATAAATGTTGGCTCCTATTATTCATATCATTTAACTATTATGATGATTATTTCCCTCCTTCCTCCCCCAGGCAAGAGGCCATTCATCCTGAGTTGGCCCTTCTGAAAGAGGAATAGTGGCTTGCTTTGTCTGGAGTTAGTCTGTAAACCTATGACATTCACATGTATGAAGATAGGACTTGGAAAATCTGTATATCACACTCTTGTCCACAATGTGCATTATTCTTTTAGGCACTGTTTTCTTAAGCCTCACTGGTACCCAACAAAAGCATAACATTGTAATTATTAACTTTTTGGTGCAGAATTAGTTTATTAGTTTATTAGAGTATCTTTTAAGTCGACTCTAGTGTTGAACAGTATTCTGAGGGCAGTGTACATAGAAGGACATGTACTGATGAAGATAAGGGTTTCAGGGGTTTGAAATCAACGGACATAAGTCAGCATATACTCTAGGGTGAGCCTGGGTTGGGACCAATGATGGTGAGGTGTGTGGTGGTGTTTGGGTCATTGGCTGGAAGCAGGGAAGTCTGGAGTCTGAGTCATGGGAAGATTACTGGACTAAGACTTGGAGATTTGAATTCTGGCTATAACTAAATCACTCTCTGGCTGTATGATCTTGGACAGTCACTTATATTTTCTGAGAACTGATTTCTTTGAAGTAAAATGAAAATAGAATATGATTCTTTTGTGTAGTGCATTATAAGCACTCTATAACTGCTAGTTATTATTCATAGTGTTATGAATAATTCCTCCTCAAAAGTATGTTGCAAGAATCATGGAAAAATGTAATCTGTTAAATTTTTATATTTCAAGAGTGATGAGTGCCTAAGATCACCAAATTAACAGTTTGGGAGCTTGGCAAGGGTTAGTCTACCTTTCCTTGCTTTTCCATTTTGTAGTTCTTATCTCCTCTTCTGTCCTTAGTTAAAAGTCTATCCTTCAAGTCACACAAGTGACCCAGTTCAATAAGGACCTTCATAGTTCTTTGGATGCCTTCCTACTCTGCCATACATTTGACCACCTTCCATCATTTGCCCCACATACTTCCTTCCCTTCTGGCCTATAAGAGAGGACTCTAGCCAGAGCTTAGGGCCTGCATACAGTGGTCTCATGTATATTGGCAGCCCCAGGATTCCTGGGTTCTTCTTCGGGTGAATGACCTTGTAACTGAAGCCCAAAATTTAAGGGTGGTACTGCTAAGCACATATTGTGGAGGTAGGTGGGTAGGACAGCTGACACCCTCTCCAATTAATCCTCCAACTACAATTTTTGGTGTGGTTACTATAGCCTGGTGACTTTGGAGGCCACATTCTTTCATTCTGAAGATATATGTAGAGTTATTTCTCAGTTAAAAATGAAGAGAGGCATACTTTTTAGTGGGAAAATAAGGGGCTTTTGTGTTGGGCAGATTTAAATTTGAATCTGGTCCTTTACTGTGTAATCTCAGAACTAGTTGCTTATTTCCACAGTTTGCTTATCTATAAAATGGGGACAATTGGAATGCCATTCAGCAGTAAAAAGGAGTGAACTTTTGATAAATGCAATAACATAGATGAATCTTAAAATAATCATGTTGGGTATAAGATGCAAGACAAAAGGATTACACACAGAGATTATATAAAGTTCTAGAAAATGCAGACTAATCTGTAGTGTCAGAAAGCAGGTCAATGGTTGCCTGGGGATGAGCAAGTGGAGGGGCAGGAGGAAGGATTACAAAGGGAGACGGGAAAACTTTTGGAGCTGAGAGATATGTTCATTACCTTGATTGCAATATGGCTTCCCAGGTATATACATATATCTAAACTTATTAAATTGCACATTTTAAATATGCACAGTTTATGATATGTCAGTCTTTCAATAAACCTGTTAAAATGGGGTAATAAAATCTATTCATAAATAGTTGGTGATATTTTAATGAAGAAAACATGTTAAAGTGCCAGAAATACAGCAGGCGATCAGTAATGGGCACTGTCTTCTTCCCCATTTTCATACCTTAAAAAAGAACACTAGGGAATTAAGTTTGGCATCATAGTTATATGACAAAGCCTATAAATGGCACTAATACCTTAAGCAATATAGAATATACATTTTCCTGTCTTTCTTGGTCTCATAGGTACAGTATTATAAAGATTAAATGATGCAATCACATAAGGAACTTTGAAGAGTTCTGGGCATATAGTAAGCACTCATTAAATATTTTTTTGTTGCCTTTACTACTATTGTTATGATGGGTTTGATGGAAGGCATGGAGTGAATAATCAGTAAATATTGGTTACCCATAATTGTACTTCTTTTCATTATTAAAGTGGATAAGGAGGAAAGATTTGTGAAAAGATCAAGGAAGTTGACTTTCAAAAGAGTTTGCTTTTCTTGAGATTTGATAGGGCTTGGATTTTTATGTTTGGTTGGTGCTAAATTGTGACAGAAAACATCTGGAAGAAAGTTGGTCAATGTCTTCTACAGGAATATAGCAACTCATTATGATTGTTAATATAGATGGTATTAAAGGTAGCAGGAGCATTTATAATGATCAGTGAATTTAAATGGGATTAAATGGTTTCCAGCCGTAAACAAAGTGGTACCAACATTTGGTAGACATTATCTTAGCGTCAGACATAAGAATATCCTGAGGCACTCCTTAAAATGCAGATTTGTGGGACCTACCCTCAAAGTTTCTGATTCAATGGTTCTTGGATGGATCAGGAATCTGCAGTGTAATGCACACACTCAGTTGATTTTAATGCAGGTTATCTGTAGATCATATTTGGAGAAGCACTGGTCTAAGACATTTGGGACCTTGGACAGCTCCTTGTGACCTTGGACCTAGGTTTCAGGACCCGAGACAGAGCCCAGAATTTCCAACTCCATACCTTGTGGGAAATTTACTTTAATTCTCAAGGAAGCATGCTCATTTTCCTAGAAACAACACCACCACCACCAGAATTCCTTAAATCAATAATTTTGGAGACTGAAAATTCTGATTTCTGATGGCCAATAAGGAGAAGGCACACATGGTGCACCCATAGGAGAAAATAGTCTAAACCCAGAGTGCTTAGCTTGGAAACTCTGATGTTGTGAGGGTGCATGTAGTTTTCAGAGGATCTGAGACCCTCCTGAAATTGTATGTAAATTTGTGAGGAAGCTTATGCACGTATATTTTCATGGATGGGGAAATTTTTCTCCACTTCAGAGTGGAAATATTCTGGATACACCAATGTACATGCTTTTAGGTACAACTTATGTACTTTGATGGACCTCTTAAGATATGTGTGGGTGGCTAGAAAATTTTATTTAAATTCTTCCTTGTAACTCAAGCAACTAAAAAGTATATGTATCCCTTCAAATATGAACATATCAATGAAAACAAGCAAACGATCTCTGAAGGTGTCCAACTCTGACATTTCAAGCTATAATTTGAAAAACTCTCAAGTATTGTGATTGAAGTCTATTAAAGTTGGTACAGAATTCAATATATCTCACCTTGGCTAATCTAGAAACTTTATATTACTGAAAGAACTGTCTTATTATAAGCCACAGCTAATGTGAGAAATGAGGTTATTTGGATGACTAAGGAATTTTTTTCATATATTATTTGATCATTAAATGTTCTTATTTTTGACAGCCTTACCAAAAGACAAGGAAGTGATAATGGAGTATTGAATTAGGTAACATTTGCAGCAGGTCAAACTATTTCCATAGACAAGGTGATAGCCATTCACAATATTTCACTTAGAATATGTTCTCAAAGGCAACCCATTTAATAGCAAGCAAACCATCACATTCATCATCTGTGACCTGTCTGGTTGTAAACCATAGCTTAATATTCTAATATGTGCAATATATCTGTAAAGATAAATTTATTCTCTCAAAGGCATAGCTGATTTGAACTTCTGTCTTGAAAGTGTTGTTCTTTGACTATGAAGAAAATTCTCTTGAGTCAGTGCCCCAAAGACATGAACTATTCCAGTGATAGGAGGAAGCAGGGCTGTTAACATGTTCATTAACTCCACAAGAGACTACAGCTATACATTAGGAGGCAGATTGTCTCAACAACCCTGACATTTTTCTTCCTATGAGGAATAGTGAGATAGAAATTACTGGCTCAAGGCTCCAAGCAACTCAGATAGCTTTGTAAAATTATCTGTACTAATTTCAAAGCAAAGATAACCCAGAGAGTTTGTTTTCCTGGCTTCTATGACACCAGCTTCTCATGTTTCATTCCCCACTTCTAATCTCCTTGGATGCTCCCTTTCAGTCTCTTTACTGGATCCATCTTCCTTGCTTGACCTCCTAGGCACCTTTCTGGCTCTTATGTATGCCATCTCCCTGGTGGATTTCATTTAGTCCCATAATTTCAATACCATCTATATGCAGATGACTCACAAGTGTAAATCTCCATTGACCTTCCCTTGAGCCTGCGGGCTCATAAATCAAACTGTCTACTTGATGTCAGACTGCCTACCTGACTTGAATGTCAAACAGGCATCTGAAATGTAAAGTGCCCTACACAGAACTCTTTATCATCTGCTTTTTCCTCTCCCTAAACTGTCTCTGGTCTCTTACTTGGAAAATGGCACCATCTTCCAAGTTTCTTAAGATAAAAACCTGGGAGTCACTCTGTTCTTTTCCTTGCATTTAACATCCAGTTAATCTGTTTTGTCTTTAAAATATATCCCCAATATGTTAGCTTATTTCCATTTCTACAACTATCGCTTCAGTTTGAATAATCAACTTCTCTCCTCTGGACTATTTTAATGGTCTTTTAATTATTCTCTCAGCTTCTGTTTCTGTCCCATTCCAATTCTTTCTCCAAAGAGCAGCCAAAATAAAGGATAAATGACATCATATCACCCTTCTTAACACTCACCAATGGCTTCTCATTGCATTTTGTACAAGATTTGGACTTCTTTTTTCTTTTTTCTGTGGCCTTTAGAACCCTACATGATATGGTTGGGTCCATATCCCTGACTCTTCTCACACTCTCTCTTGCTGCTCTGCACCAGCCACATTGGCCTTCTTTCAGTTACTGAAACAAGGCTGTTTCCTCTGTTCCTCTTAAAATGCTTTGAATGACCATGGATTACCAATAGGATGCTGCTGACATTTGGGGACCTCTTAGCCGACCCTCTCTTTAGACGCCATCATATAAATACTTTCTATACTGAGCTCAAGTCCTTTTCTGAAGCAAAACGGTATACCAGGGATGCACATGGATTGCTAATGCAGACTTCCCTTAAGGGAGTCTCTTCTAATGATTAGAATGGAAACAAAATGAGGTTTTGTTATCCAGAAATTAAAATAACTTAAGAAGACAGGACTCAAATATACACATGCTTTGTTCTATAACACATTTTCTTTACCTTATTTTAACTTTTGTAGTATTAAACTAGTTTGGGCCTGACAGTCATCTTACACATATTTAAATGACTTAATAAAATGACATGTTATATGGTTTAAGAGAGGTAAATGCTTTACAAATTTGGAGAGAGAAAGAAAACAAAGGGGATCTACTTCTTTTCCTAGGCACCTAATTTTGTGGCTGTTAGAATTTTGTTCCCAAGTCACAACCAGACTCTCATATATGTCTCCAACACTCTTTTCCAAGGTTGTCTCCTGAAGTTCTCTGCATGGACCCGACCAGCCCACTATTTCCAATCTTTTTATTACCTGGGTCATGCCATCCTCACAGCCTGGAGATTGTTCACTTTAAGGCTCAGCCTAAATTCTACCTCATTTTTGATTCCTTCCCATCAGAATGAAATGTTTCTTCCTCCCCTAGCATGTTTCTTTTACCTCTGCTTAGCATGTATTTCATTCTGTCTTGTGTTCCAGTGGGTTGAAGACATGGTTCTCTCTTCCCAGCCTGCAAGTCTCTGGAGAGCAGGGATGACTTTCTGTCCATCTCGGCATCTCTCACTATGCCTACCCTATGCTTTGCATCCAATGATGAATGTTTTCGTTCAACAAACAATTATGTGTCTATCATACTCCAGGCACTGGTCTAAGCCCTTTAATATAACTATATAGAGAAAGCTCTCTGCCTGTGACTAAAGTTTACATTACATTATTATTTTCAATTAAATAGATTTGCATTTTACTTCAATATTGCAAGACAGGTGGCTTCTCTTCTATTTTTTATATTTTAGATGCTGGACTTAAACAGATGGCTATATTTTTGATTATATGTCATCCCCAGATTTATTCATTTTTCTGCCCTGTTCTCACTGTTCAGAAATGGAGCCAATTTCTTTATACACATGAATACACAGAGACACTTCTAGTTCAGTGGGAGGGGACACGGGTGGGTGTCTAAATCTGTATTCACCCTCTGTCATTTTAGTTGAATTACTTTATCAGAGTCTGTCTAAAAACTTTTGTTAATTGAATAAATCTGTATTGAGCATCTTCTCTGCACAAAGCACTGTGACCAGTTCTCCTGTCATTTGTTTTTCACTCATAGGAGGCACTATTTCCCCTAAACAGACACTTCCAGTCTGGCTTTTAGAGCTGGTAGTGACCGGAGAGGTGAGACTCCTGGTCATAAATGGTTTGTGTTGGGGTGAAACTAGAATTCAGGATGCTTGACTTTCAGTCCAGCACTCTTTTTACCTTATCAGTGGTTTGTTTTATTATTTTATTGTGTACTTCTCATTATGCCTGGTAGTTTGAAATGCAATGATAGTTGCAAACTGCAACTGTCTGTGATTATTATCACTACTATTACAGGTCAGCCTGAATTGAATAATAATATCTAAATGTCATTTTACAGTAAAAATCAAGTAATACTCTTCTTCTTTGTTGTCTTTCTCTTCTATTTTTAAGATGGGATTTTACTCTGTCACCCAGACTGGAGTGAAGTGGCCTGATCATAGCTCACTGTAGCCTCAAACTCCTGAGCTCAACTCCTGCCTTGGCCTCCCAAAGTGCTGGAATTACTGGCAGGAGCCACTGTGCCCAGCCTATACTCTTCTTACTATCAGCATTCACTCTTGAAACAAACCAGCATAAAACCAGCATAAAATAAACCAGCATAAAATCACCACTGAAGTGATTATTAATTTTTTGTCAAATTCAGCCTTATATTGACTGTATTAACTTATTAATTATAACATTAATAGTTGCTAAAAAGGGCAAGCCCTGAAAATCTCAGTGGTTTAACTCACAGGAGCTATTGCTCACACAGTGACAGTTTAGTGCAAGTGTTCAGTGAGAGGCCTTCCATGTGGTCTTTCACAGATCCAGGCTCCATTCCGTTTTGCGGTTCTGCCATTTTTTAGGGCTTCAGAATCTTTTTCTTTCACTGGTAGTTGGAAAACAGAGAAGGTAGAAAATGTGTAGGAAATTTCCATAGATCAGGTCTGGCACTGGAGTTGTTCCTGGTTCACAATCCATTGTCAGAAGTCTGTCCCATGGCTCTACCTAGAGGCAAGAGGAGCCATGCAGGGAACATGGCGTCTGGGTGAGGCACCCATTCTCTAGCAACAATTATGGACTGGAGCATGAATACTCAGCCTCTGCCACTATTTGGGTGAAATGGTAAAGCCAGTAAGGTCTGTCTTCTCATGCCTCCAGCTTCTTGTTTCTCTTCCCTTTGTCTCCATTTATGATCCTCCCCTCACTTCCTCCCTGGCCCTATTGGTACCCAGTCCTCTGCTCTTCATCAAAAACTGCTCTCAGAAAGGAAGCAATGGTTGCACCGAAGTCTAGTGACAGATGAGGCTCACCCCAAGGCTCTCTTCATTTTAACAGAAGAAAGCCTCTGAGAAGATATGAATTTCTGATGAGAGAATTGAAAGGCATGTGGAGTATTTTTGGGGAACAGGAAGCATGCAGTCCCTAAAATTAAACCACATGTTGGGTCTGGCTGTATCTTTCTACACAGCCCAAAACAACAGGACTCTTAAGTTAGGAGCAGAGTTTTTACTGTCTGATATAATTTGGAAACTTTTCATAAAGAGAGGTTGTTATGGGCTGAATTGTGCTCTCCGGCTCTTATGTTGGAGCCTGAACTGCCAGTACCTCAGCACATGAGTGCATTTGGAAATAGAGCCTCTGGATGGATGACTAAGTTAAAATAAGGCCCATAGAGTGGCCCCAATCAAATATGACTGGTGTCTTTCTAAAAAGAGGAAATCTGGATGTACAGGGGAATATCAGTGGCACTTGTGCACTGAGACCATGTGAAGAGGCAGCAAGAAGGTGACCATTTGCAAGCCAAGGAGAGAGGCCTCAGAGGAAACCAAGCCTGCTGATACCTTGACCTTGGACTTCCAGCTTCCAGAACTGTGAGAAAATAAATTTTTGTTGTGTAAGCCATCCAATCTGTGGTATTCTGTTGTGGCACCCCTAGTGAACTAATACACAGGTTTTCCCATTTTGTATTTAGATCAATGCTTTAAAGTATGAAAGGGGGTTATAAGAAGGGATGGGAGAATGGAGTCTTGACTGTAAAATAATCAGAGATTAGTGAAGGAGCTTACCAATATCGAGTAAGTGGGCACTAACAACTCCTTGAGAAGCCAAGGATGTAATATGTTAGATGTCCTCTCAAATGGTGAATATACATTGTCAACTTTGAGTTGGCCTCTCCAAAAGGTGGTCAAATAAATTTGTGCTTGTTTCCATTTATGTTTTGTGGACTGATTTTTCTTAATTTACATTTGAGAAATGGAAAATTTCTGTAAAATACTTTAACAATTGAAAATAAAAATTCTGATTAAATATTAGTTAAAATATTCTTGCCCTAAATGATACCCAACACTTAGCTATTGATACAGAACTGGATGATTAAGTTTTCAGTTTTCATTTGGTGGCATTGTGGTCAGCACAGTCAATTTGGAGCATTGGACTACCTATTTTTAAAATTTTTTTTGCAAAAAATTGCTTCTGAAAGTCAGCAGTTTGGTGGCATTGTGGTCAGCACAGCCAATGTGGAGTCTTGGACTACCTATCTTTTTTTTTTTCTTCCAAAAAATTGCTTCTGAAACTCAGTAATTGCCAACATGCTTTTTTACTACCCAAAGCTAAGTTCAGGACTCCAAAGTGCCTTAGGGCACATCAATACCTGGTGGGTAAAATGTTTTTCCTTTCTTGCAGACACATCAGTGGCTCTGGGCCTTTTCCAGGAAATAGGGTTGGAGAATCAAACCCAATCACAAATCCCTTGTGGGTGGACAGGAGAAAGCAGCAGGCTTCTGGCATCCAGAGATAAGAAACAGAAGCAACATGGTCCTGTCAAGTTGTTTCTACCATGCTGTGTTAGAATTCCTTTCTATTTATCTTAAGAAGCAGTCATGAGCTGCTTAGTTTGAGATTTTCAGAAAGCAAATTGTCTTTGTGGCCAAAAAAAAAAAAAAAAAAAAAAAAAAATTAGCCATCTGGCTAACTCAAAGACATCAATATTGAGAAAGGAGCCTGCACAGTGAGAGGGGGCAGTGTGGTACAGGAGAATGAGTCCTGAACCAGGACTTGGGCAACAGATGCCTATGTGTCCTGGCTAACTCCCTGAACCTTACGTTTTCCTCATCTGTTATAAGTGTGTCTTGGCTGGGCTGAGTGGGACTCTTGGTGAATAGAATGAGGAGACATTGCTATCTCTGTGTACCTATTTGTAACCATTAATTTACAAAGGGCCTAGGGAAAAAAGACTTCTTTGCTGTCCAGAGTGGTGCCAGAGGTTAAAATATCTGTAGCCATGTCTGATGAACTGATGCGTGCGTGTGTGTGTGTGTGTGTGTGTGTGTGTGTGTCTGTGTCTGAAGTCCTATTTGAGGGAGGGTGATGGAGGTCACTGAGAGAGAACTTCAAAGAAGAGAAAAAGGACTTGGGCAAAGGGAACTTGATTTTAGAATGAGACAAGTGTTGGGATACAATGTGGCAGCAGAATCTTGAACTCATCTAGATCCAGCCATCCTAGGAGAAAAGAGTTTTGTTTGTGAATCTAAAGTGCCATACCAACAAACACATGCTGAGGACCCTTCTTCCCGTGGCTGGAAATGAGACAGAAAGAACATTATCCTTCTCATTCTGAAAGGAGGTGTTGATCTTATTATGCAGGGCCAAATCACAACTCCATGGCACCATTGTGGGATGGGGACCATGGCATTGGCTATGATTACAGATTTAAGCCATGAGTACATGTATGCATCCTGGGGATTACAAAGAAAGAACTTGGAGAAGAAGGGTAATGTAAAAGACAAGACTTCTTTCTTGTCAGCAGAAAACAGAAGGCCTTGAGATTATGTAGATTGAAACATTCAGCTTCCATGAGGGAGGATATGGCTGGGGCATAATCTTTGAACTCAATTCTAGCTCTAATCTCCAATATTTTTCAACCTGAGAAAGGATTCAACAAAACATTCACAAATGTAGTAATAGTGATACATATAGTTTGTTGAGTTTGTTACCATGAATCTTCAAGATCGGTGGCAGTAAACCCAAATTAAGGTGAAGAATCTGAAAAGAAGCAAATTTGCCAAGAATACACGGTGAGCAAGTTGTCTGCAAATACATCTGATTTTAGAGTTTGTACACATTCCATTACACCTCAACATAATGGCAGAAGACATTTTAGAATGACTTTTTGACCATTTCTGATAGGATGCCCAGAGAAGATGCTGCTGTCATCAGAGAGCTGCCATGTCAGGGCCCTGAGGTTAGAACTGCAGTGATAACGAGGACCAGGACAAGAGACTGCAGCACCTTTACATCCGTGGAGGCTCTGTGGCTGGCTGCCCCATGGCTGGGACATGTAGAAAGTGCCCCAGCGGAGTCATCAAGACTGAGCCCAAAGTGAAATAGTGAGATGGAAGATATTAACAACAACCACAACCACAAAATAGGCTATTTATGCAGCATTGTTACTGGATATTGTCATGCTCAGGACTGAGCTAAAGGCTTTATAAACATATCTTTTAATCCTCTCACCTCCATGAGTTCACTGCTAGGATCCTTATGTTGCAACTGAGGCTCAGGGAGACTATGCAAGTTATTTGATGACAAAGCGCATGAGCGGCGGGCAGAGCCAGGATTTGAGCCCAGGTGAATGGGACTCAAACCAGTGCATGTAGAACCACTAGCCCACATTACCTCTCTAGATTGACACTCTGTTTAGTGCCCTCTTCACCCCATTCTGAATCTACCTCCATCTCCCCTCTTCCTCTGCATGGGGGCCTTTTATTTCTCCCTCCTGAGGTCACTGGGGTCCAGTGCTCCCCCCAGCTCTTCTCCCCAGTTATTACCCGAGGAATGGCCCTGCTTCAATCATGTATGCTGTAAGGCTGCAGAGGAAAAAGTTGAGTTATTTCTCATATTGTTTAAAAATGTTTCTGCTGTAATCACTCTTTATATTCACTTGTATCAAAATCCGTACCAGGAAAAAATGGGTGATTTTTCGTTAACCCCAAGAGGATCTGAATTGTTTTTTTGCTGGTTAATTTAATTATAACAAACTCAGTGAAGTCACTGTGTTAAACAGTAAAACAGTTAACCGTGGGTTAAACATTACAAAATCCAATTTCCTATAACAAATAAACAATGATTGGGGATTGCAATTTCCTACAACGGATAAGTAGGTGAATTTTATAGTCTCAAGGTTAAAGGCTGTATAATATTTAACCATTATAGTTAGAGAAAAATCCTACAAGAGACCTCTATGTACAAACTACTGAATTTTATGATGACAAGATACAGAAAAAATGTAAATCTGACAAAAAAAAAGCATTCTACCCTCTTACCTATCTAATGTTTGTATTCTTAGTGGGTTTAAGTTAACTGACTGGTAAATATTTTCCAGTTCTTTTCTTATCTGTATAACAAGGTGTAATTATTAGCTTAGTGCAGAGTATTCTCAGAGCCTCATGTCAACAGGTCAGTTTCTTAATCTCTCAAGACTGCTCTGTGAAAAACTTGTGACTTCTGGTTATTAACTGTAATTTTAATTAAAAGTTAATTAAAAAATTTAGGGTTTATACTTTTAATTTCCATAGCATGAATTTAAAAGTCATTTGCATTTGACTTGCCTCTAGTTGACAAATAATATCTTTGACCCTGACAAAGGAATTTTAAGAATTGCTCAAGGAACTCCTTGTTCCACTGTATTTTTTTTCTGCAGTAGAACAAGGGGTGATTTTACAGTTTCTGAAATCGTGACATTCAGAGATCCTTTCTGAAGCTGGTCTAGCAGGTTAATGCAATATGGGCATTGTTTTCTCGAAGCTGAGGTTACAGCATACAGCATTCTCCTATACGTGAATAAAGAACGCTGGTTCATATAAGGGAGGGTGCCACACAGGGGTCACCATAAGGTTGCATAAGCCAGAAAATGAGCCAGAGGGGACTGCTGAGTCCCCAGAGAGCTGCCATACAGGCTTGGATTTCTTAATTTTTTATATATTCTTGTATAGTCTGTTAAAACTACATCTATTGAGTATTCAAAGCACTGTGCCAGCATTATAGCTATTAAGGTAAACAAGATAGACTAGTATTCTCAAGTGACTTACAGCTTCATGGGGAAAACAAATAGATAAATAAGTAATTGTGAAAGGGTGTGATAAGTTTCACAACAGGGAAAGATTAGGGTGTTGGGAGAACAGAGCAGGGGGGACCCAGCCTCATCAAGTGGAGGTCGGGAAGTGACCTTTTCTGAGGTCTGAAGGATGAGTAGGGGAAGCCAGTGGAGGGAGGAGTTGAGGAATGAGGTTCCAGATGGTGAGTTCTTCTTGTGCGAAGTCCTAGGAGCAAGAGATAATGTGATGCATTGGGAATTGAAAGAAATTTACTGTGGGAGAAGAGGAGGTAGTTGCAGGATGTGAGAAGCAAGTGGGAGAGTAGGCTGGAAAGATAGGTAGGGCTCCACTAGACAGGCCGTGGTGAGGTGAGAGTTTAGCTAAAAGGCACTGAGGAACCACTGAAAGGTTTAAAGACGGAACGTGATGTAGTGAGTCATATTTTAGGACTTTAGTTATTTTTAGGAAAATAACTCATTGTGATTAAAAGAATAGATTGGAAGGGGACACAATTAGGGGCACTGAGACCAGTTAGGAAGCTACTGCAGATTTTCAGTTGACAGATTTTGGGGGTCTGGACTAAGGCAGTGTCCTTGGAAATGCAAATAGATTGAAGGGCATTGAGAAGGTAAATAGGCTTGGTGAAAAATTTAATGTGGATATGAGGAAGAAGAAGAAGAAGAATCTAGTGTGGCTGGTGTACGAAAATGCCACAGATTGAGCTATTCAGGAATAGATTTGAGATGGGGAGGATGACGTTCAGTTTTGGAGTTGTTGAATTTTGGTCCATTTTGGGCTTGTTGAATTTAGCAGGATGTGAGTTACTTGGGTCTGGAGCTTGAGAGACTGGCATGAGCTGGTAATATAGATGGTAAATGAAACCTGGGAGAAGGTATAAAGGGAAAAGAGAAGGGAGACTAGGACAGAATACTGAAACATCAGCATTTGAGTGACAGGGAGAAGAGAAACGTCCTATGGCTAGAGAGTAGGAGGAAAACCAGGGAAGCCTACGCCAAGGAAGAGTGTTTCATAAAGGAAGAGGTTAATGTATCAAATGCTGAGCACAGGCTAAGTAAGGTAAGGACTGAAGAGTGTCTGTTGGAGCTAGTACAAGGTAGACCTTGGAATCTGGTAAAGTTTAAGAGCAGTTGTGGGCCAGAAACCAAACTGCACTGGAGTGGAAAAAAGAGGAAATGAAGGCAGAGCGTTTAATCACTCTCCTTCAAAAGGAGAGGGGCTATATTCTGAAGAGGACATGAAGCTAAGGAAACATGATTTTTTCTCCTGATGGGAAAGAGGCAGTAGAGTGAGTAAGTTTGAAGATGCAAGAAACAGATGGCATAATCAATAAAATGAGGTGATGGGGAGTGGGATCCAAAAACTGAGGGGAGGAATTAGGCTTAAGTAGGAAGAGCTTTAATTTGTTGAGTGCAAAGGGGGCAAATATGAGCACAAATGTAGGCATCTTGCAGATGTGGAGGCAGGAATTTGCCACAGCAACCCACATTGGCTAAGAGATTGCAACCACTCCCATTATTCTAGCCCTCTGTCATTTTCTTTTAGCTGGGACAGCTTACGACCAATTAAGATAACATTTTAAAAAGAGCTTTGAAAATGGTAGATGATTAGAAATGTAGTGGAGTGAAATGATTATGTGAAGTGATGTGAAACGGTGGAAAAACTGGCTACGAAATTTACTTGTTGTGTGATTTTGGGAGGGTGCCTTCGCCTCACTCAGATTCCTCAGTTTTCATTTATAAAGTAGCCTCTTCCTACCAGCTCTATAGAGTTATTGTTACCTTCCAGTGCAGTGGCTTTCAGTGTGGGTTGTATGAGTATTGTCCATAAAGGGTGATGTGGGATGGGTAGGGCAAGTTTTAGAAGTGGTAACAACGAGGAAAGGGTGGCATTTGGTGAGCAGAGGGAGATTCAGGAATTCTGGACATCTCACAGTCCACTTGACAATCTCACACATATTTTTCCCATCTCCACACCACATGAGTCCCCCTCCCCCAAATAGTGTTACTTTAAACAATTAAGCTTTTCATTTTCAGTTAATTGTATATTCACATGAAATAATACTGAGCGGTCCACGCACTTTTTACTCTGTTTCCTCCAATAGTAACATCTTGCAAAACTAGAGTATAATGTCACAACCAAGATACTGACATTGACACAGTCAAGATACAGTACATTTCCATCACTACAAGGATCCTTTGTGCTGTCTTTTTTTTTTAAGTCACACCCACTTCCCTTCCTCCTCTCCTCCCTCCCTCAACACTTGGCAACCATTGATCTGTTCTCCATTACTATAATTTTGTCCTTTCAAGAATGTTACATAAAAGGTTAATGTGAGATTGGCTTTTTTTTTTTTTAAACTCAGTCCATTTTTTTTTTGAAATTCATCGAAGTTGTTATATTGTATCAATATTATTGCTGAGTAGTATTCCATGGTATGAATATTTCACAGTTGTTTCTCCATTCACCCATTGTAGGATATCTAGGTTGTTTTCAGTTCAGGGTTTTAACAAATAAAGCTGCTATAAACAGTCATATATGGATTCTTGTGTGAACATAGCTCTTCATTTCTCTGGGATAAATGCCTGGTAGTGCAGTTGCTGGGTCACATGGTAGTTGTATGTTTAGTTTTTAGAGAAACTGTTTTCCAGAGTGGCTTGTACTCATTTTACATTCTCACCAACAATGTATGAGTGATCCAGTTTCTTCATAACCTTGGAGGTTTTTTCATAACCTTGGAGGTTTTTTCATAACCTTGATCTAGTTCCTTCTTAACATTGCCAGCATTTGGTGTTATCACTATTTTTTTTTTTGAGATAGAGTCTCACTCTGTCACCCAGGCTGGAGTATAGTCACATGATCTTTGCTCACTGCAACCTCCACTTCCTGTATTCAAGTGATTCTCATGCCTCAGCCTCCTGAGTAGCTGGGACTACAGGCATGCACCACCACATCCAACTAATTTTTGCATCTTTAGTAGAGATGCGGTTTCATTATGTTGCCCAGGCTGGTCTCGAATGCCTGACCTCAAGTGATCCACCTGCCTTGGCTTCCCAAAGTGCTGGGATTACAGGTGTGAGCCACTGCACCCAGATAGGTGTTGTCACTATTTTTTATTTTAGGCATTCTGATATGTATATAGAGATATTTCTTTGTGGTGTTAATTTTTCATTTCCTTAATGGCTACTGATGTGAAAATATTTTTATTTGCTTATTTGTCATCTGTATATCCTTTTTGATGAAATGTCTATGTAATTTTCTCATTTGCTTATCTGATTATTTTTTAACTGTCACGTTTTGAGAGCTCTTTTCGTATTCTAGATAATAGTAATTTGTTTGAATACATGGTTTGCAAATATTTTCTCCCATTATGTAGCTTGTCTTTTCATCCCCTCAGCAAGTCTTTCACAGAGCAAACTTTTAAATTTTGATGAAGTCCAATTTATCATTTTTTCCTTTTATGGATCATGCTTTTGGTGACAAGTCTAAACATTCTTTGCCTATCCCTGGATCCTGAAGATTTTCTCCCAAGTTTTTTTTTTTCTAAAAGTTTTATAGTTTTATGGTTTATATTTAAGGGTCTTTGTTCGATTTTGAGTCAGTATAAGATGTGAGACTTAGGTCAAGGATCTTTTTTTGGCCTATAGATGTCCAATTCTTCCAGAACCATTTGCTGAAAAGGCAGTCTTTTCTTTATTGAATTGCTTTTGTTCCTTTGTCAAAAATGAATTGGGTATATTTGTGTGGTTCTATTTTTGCAGTCTTTATTCTGTCCCATTGATCTATTGTGTCTCCTTCCACCAGTACCACAGAGTCTTGATTATGGTAGCAATATTATAAGTCTTGAAAAGAAGTAGACACATTCCTATTACTTTATTTTTATTTTAGCTGTTCTAGTTCTTTTGTCTTTCCATGTATTCATTTTAGAATAATCTTGTCCATATCTATAAAATAGTCTTGCTGGATTTTTGATAGTAGTTATGTCAAATCTGTATATCAGTTTGGGGAGAATTAACATCTTTACTATGTTGGATCTTTGAATCCATGGACATGATATGTTTCCTCATTTATTTAAATAATTGATTTCTTTAATTGGCATTGAATAGTTTTTGACATAGAAGTTATAGTACGTGTTTTAAATCTAAGTTTTCAATTTTTTGAGTGATTTTAAGTTATATTGCATTTTTAATTATTGGTATTCATTGCTACTATATGGAAATACAGTTGCTTTTTATATGTTTGTCTTATATCCTACAACCTTTCTGAACTCACGTTAATTCTAGGAGTTGTTTTTTTGCAGATTTTTGGGGTTTTCTGTAAAGACAGTTATGTCTACTGCAAGTAGGAACAGTCAGTCTTATTTTTTTCTTTCTGATATCTATTTCTTTTATTTTCATATGCTGCCATATTGCGTTGGCTAGAGCTTTCAGCACTATGTTGAATAAGAGTGTGAAGGTGGATATTTTTTGCCTCATTCCTCATCTTAGAGAGAAGACATTCAGTCTTTTACTAAAGTATAATATTACTGTAGGTTTTGTTCCTTGTCAAGTTGAGGATGTTCTCTCTTATTCCTATTTTTTGAGTTTTTTTTTTTAAATCATAAATGGGTATTGAATTCTCTTCAGTATTTTTCTGTACTGATTGATATGATCCTGTGATTTTTCTTCTTTAGCCAGTTAATATAGTGGATTACAGTCTTTGATTTTAAAACAGCGAACCAACCTTGCATCCCTAGAATAAGCCCCACTTCATCATGGTGTGTACTTTTATTATATTCTACTTGCTAACATTAAGAATTATTGCTTTTATATTCATGAGTGTTTTTGGCCTTTAGTTATCTTTTTTGTACAGTCTTTGCCTGGTTTTGTGTTTTGAGTAATAGTGTCTTCATGAAATGAGTTGGAAACTGTTCTTTTTTCTTCTGTTTTCTAGAAGAGAATGTGTAAATTGGTTTCATTTCTTTTTAAAATAAATGTTTGGGAGAATTCTCCAGTGAAGCCATCAGGGCCTGGAGATTTCATTTCTGCTCTTTATTATTTCCTTCTTTCTGCTTGCTTTGGGGTTGTTTTGCTGTTTTTTTTCCCCTAGATTATTGAAGTGAAAGCTTATAGTATTCATCTGTTACTTTTCCTTTCTAATGTATGCATTTAGTGCTGTGCATTTCTGTCTCAGTACTGCCTTGAATGCATTCCACAAATTTTGATATGCTGCATTTTTATTTCATTCAGTTGAATGTATTAAAAATTTCCCTTGGGAGTTATACCTGATGTAAATGACGAGTTGATGGGTGCAGCACACCAACATGGCACAAGTATACATATGTAACAAACCCGCACGTTATGCACATGTACCCTACAACTTAAAGTATAATAATAATAAAAAAAAAATTTCCCTTGAAGAATTCCTCTTTGCCCTGTGATTATTTAAAAGAATGTTATTTAGTTTCCAAGTGCATGGAGATTTTCCTGCTATCTTTCTGTTATTGATTTCCAGTTTGATTCTGTTTTGGTTGGAGAACACAGTCTACGTGATTTTAACTCTTTTAAATTCTTTTAAATTTGTTCTATGACCCAGGATAACCTGGTAATCCTGGCATATATTCCATGGGCACTTGAAAATAATGCATATTTTGCTATTGTTGGCTAGAGTGTTCTATAAACACTGACTAGATTCTGTTGGTTGATAGATAGGAGTTTTTATATCCTTGCTGATTTTCTGTCTAGTTGTTCTGTCAGTTGTTGACAGAGGGGTGTTGAAATCTCTAGCTATAATTGTGGATTTGTCTATTTCTCCTTTCAGTTCTATCAATTTTTGCTTTGCATATTTTGCAACTTTATTGTTTGGTACGGACACATTTAAGATTACTACATTTTATTGGTGGATTGATTCTTTTATCACTGTATGATGTTCCTCTTGTTTCTGGTAATTTTATTTGTTCTGAAATTTACTTTATCTGATATCAATATGGCCACTTCTACTTTCTTTTGATTGTGTGATCTATATTTTTCCATTCTTCTATTTTTATTTTATTCTTTTTCACTGTTCAAGGTTTATTGGGGGTTTTAGTTGGTATGACACTTGGATAGTTGGTTGCACTGTTTATATGTAGGTCTTTTTACATTATATGGTAATGTACACTACTGATATACATAGTTCACAAAATAAGATCCTTTGTAACAATTATGTACAAGACATGCAATATTGGATTTATACACTGGATCCCAGGATGTGACTGATTGGGAAAAAATGTTGGACTAGGCATTGTTCAGTGAGGGAGCCAGGAAGTTATATAACACACAGTAAACCTCCATCTGGCTCAAGGGGCAACTGCAGCGTGTGCAGCATTGGCAGTGGTGCCTCAGAGGTAGTAGAACTATTTCAGACTAACCAGTTTAGGACTACGCAGGATTAGTACCATCCAGCATTAGGATATAGCTGTAGGATTTTACAAACCATTTCTATTTCTAACTTTAGGAATTGATGTTTTTCCCAGTCCATCTTAATATTACTGTTGTAATCACAGACCAGAAAAAAGGAAAACATGCACAACCTCCAACTAAAATCCTGTTGTAGCCTAAACAGTGAAATGGATGATATCAGAAGACTTTAAAATTGCAGCTCTGGCTGGGAGCGGTGGCTCACGCCTGTAATCCCAGCACTTTGGAAGGCTGAGGTGGGTGAATCATCTGAGGTCAGGAGTTCAAGACCAGCCTGGTCAACATGATGAAACCCCTTCTCTACTAAAAATACAAAAAATTAGCTGAGTGTGGTGGTGGGTACCTGTAATCCCAGCTACTCGGGAGGCTGAGGCAGGAGAATTGCTTGAACCCGGGAGGTGGAGGTTGCAGTGAGCCAAGATTGTGCCATTGCACTCCAGCCTGGGCAACAAGAGTGAAACTCCATCTCAAAAAAAAAAAATAATAAAAAAATTTAAAAAATACTGCAACTCTTTTTGGATCCCCCAAAGTGTATCTGTACTCTTTTTCAAACGGGCCTCTTCCTTAGGAGTCAGAGTCACCTTCACAAGGTCTGAGATTGCATTCTGTACAAGATGCAAGCAACACTAAGGAAGACATCATCCTTTATTCCATAGAAACCCTTAATCATGGTGGAAATTGGGTGTACCCGCCTGAGATTCTTCATTATACTCTCTGCCAAATCTGCCACAGAGAGTCCAATGGCCCAGGATGTGTAGCCTTTCAGTTTGATCACCTTGTAAGGACTCTGAACCGCCTGCTTGTGAACCTCTTTCCACTGTTCCTTATCTGTATCAGTCCCTAAATGTGAGTGCAGAGTCTTCAGGGAGACACCAGCAACATTCACTCCATTCCATAAAGGCACACTAGGATCTCCATGTTCCCCAAGGACCCACCCATGACAGCTTAATGGGTGAACTCCCAGCTTTCCCCCATCAGGTAACGGAATTGGGCTGAATCCAGATTGCAACCACTTCCAATAACACGTTTTTTGGGAAAGCCACTTATCTTCCAAGCCACATAGGTCAAGATATCCACTGGATTTGAAACAATAAGCAACTTGCAGTTCGGGCTGTATTTTACAACATTAGGAATGATGAATTTAAAGATGTTCATGTTATGCTGGTCCAAATTAAGATGGCTTTCTCCCTCTTGCTGACGTGCCCCAGACGTGATAATGACCAGCTTGGAGTTTGCAGTTACATTATGGTCTTTGCTAGACATAATCTTTGGTGTTCTAAGGAAAAGGCTGCCATGTTGGAGATCCGTCATCTCTCCCTTCAATTTGTCTTCCATGACATCAACAAGAGCAAGTTCATCTGCCAAGTCCTTCATCAAGATACTGATGGCACAGACCATGCCAACAACACTAACCCAAACAAATGTAATCTTAATGGGGGGGGCGGGGTCTGTTGTTGTTTTAGAAGATTATGAATCAGCTGATCCTTGAGAGTTGCAACACTGGACTTGGAACCAAAAGGAATTGGGAATGCATGTCAGGCAAGCACTGTGGGCACGCGGCAATGGGATCCGGACTTGGTGGCAACAGCTCCAGCACCTCCATCCTTTTATTCTTAACCATTTATTTTAAACTATATTATTTGCATTTAATATGGTTATTGATACATTAAAGTTTAAGTCTGCCATTATATATTTTGCTGTATTTTCTCTCAAACTTTATTTCTCAATTTTCTTTTCCCTTTTTCCTGTTCAAAATGCAGGCTGCTTGAACCTTTTGTAAAATTTCTCTTTGATTTTCCAATAGTGTTTTGAGTCTATTAGTCTATAATGTTTTGAGTCTTAGTAGTTGCTTTAGGTATTACCTCATACCCACTCACCCCAACACACACACACATCTTATCACACACACAAATGTCTGTTAGTGTCATCATTTTACAAGTTTCACATGAAGTGTAGGAGGCTTACCTCTTTTTATGTCCCTTTCCCTTCCCTATTTATAACAAAATTGTCTTAAATATTTTCTCTACATACATTCAAGACCATATTAAACATTATTACAATTTTTGCTCCAACTGTCAACATAATTCAGAAGGCTCAAGAGGATAAGGAAGATCTATTGTATCTACCTATATTTTTGCTTACTGTGTTCTTTTCCTTTTTCTTCTTTCTTTCTTCCTTTTTCTTTTCTTCCTCTCCCTCTCCCTCTTTCTTCCTTTTTCTTTTCTTTTCCTCTTTTCTTTCTTTTCTGTCTCTCTCTCTCTCTCCTTCTCTCCCTCCTTCTCTCCTTCTCTCCCTCCTTCTCTCCTTCTCTCCCTCCTTCTCTCCCTCTTGCTCTCTCTCTCTCTTTCTCTCTCTCCTTCCTTTCTTCCTTCCTCCCTCCCTCCCTCTCTCTCTTTCTCTCTTTCTCTCTTTCTTTCAACAGAGTCTTGCTTTGTCACCAGGCTGGAGTGCAGTGGCGTGATATCCCCTCACTGCAACCTCCACCTCCCAGGTTCAAATGATTCCCCTGCCTCGGCCTCCCGAGTAGCTTTCAATTTTTCTAATATTTTAAGAAACTTCTTTAACCACTTCCTTTCTATTTATAAATCTTCATTTATTCATTCTTTTAGCGTAGGTCTGCTGGTGACAAATTATCTTTATTTTCCTTCATTTGAGAATTTTTTGATCTTTCTTCACTTCTAAATGATATTTTTGCTGCATAAAGCATTCTGGGTTGACAGTTATTTTCTTCCAGCACTGGAAAAGTGTTGTGCCACTTTCTTGTGGTTTCCATGGTTTCTGATGAGAAATCCACTGTGATTTTAATTTTTTTCTTCTATAGGTAAGTTGTCATTTGTCTCTTGCTGCTTTCAAGACTTTTTTGTCTTTAGTTTTCAGACTTTTGACCAAGATCTGTTTTGGTGTGGATTTCTCTGACTCTACTCCCATGAGGGGTTTGGGGTACTTCATTATAGTCTAGTGAGAGTGGAAGTCTTGGTTCCCCACTTGGCCTTTGCTGGTATGAACTGAGGTGGGATCATAGTTTCTTGTTTGTTTGTTTGTTGTTGTTGTTTTTTCTGTGATGTTTGAATGCAGTAAAGTGGTTATATTCTTTTTTTTTTTTTTTTTTTTTGAGACGGAGTTTAACTCTTGTTGCCCAGGCCAGAGTGCAATGGCATGATCTCGACTCACTGCAGCATCAGTCTCCCAAGCTCAAGTGATTCTCCTGCCTCAGCCTCCCGAGTAGCTGGGATTACAGGCACCCACCACCATACCTGGCTAATTTTCTGTATTTTTTTTAGTAGAGATGGGGTTTTACCATGTTGGTCAGGCTGGTCTCAAACTCCTGATCTAAAGGTTTCTGGTTTGCTAGCTTTCTCATTTCCCATTGCTTTAGCTAGAGAGAGCAGGCTTTTGTTGAGACTTTATTTTCTGCACTTACTGGCTTTTCCATGTTGCCAGCTACTCCAGCATCCAGTCTGGGATATATGAGGCAAAAGGAAAACCCAGATAGCTTACCACCATGTCATTCTTTAGGTTTCAAGGGCTTTAATTGGTATCCTTTTCTTCTCTCCACCTTTCAAAGTAGCTTTATGCTTGTTTTATATATAAGGTTCAGGATTTCTATTTTTACTTATCAGGAGGAATATGGAAAAGTACATCTACTCTATCTTCACAGAAGTGGTATTCTCACTTATGGCTTTTAGTATCTTAGCAGACATTCTTGTAGTGAAAAAACTGTATTGAACAGAACCTAGACTCCAATTCTGCTTTACATCTGTCACAAATTATGTTTAGTAATTTTCTAAAAATGCTGTATAAAACAAGGGAAAGATTGTACTTTGTTTTGTTCTAAATTTTACTAAAAGTTGGTCACCATTTCAGGAAACAACATTACACAATATTGTAGTTGTTGACTTCACACGCTTGTATCTGACTACATTTGCAAGTGTTGTATTCACAGAAATTCCACATATAAGTATAAGCATCTGACTACATCATGTTTTCAGGTGTGACCATGCCAAGTACTTAAATATGAAAAATGTATTATTTTATTAGCAATTAATTTCCTTTTATTTTCTATAAAAGTAAAAGGAAAATAAAAGGGCACTATATTGAAATTTTGCAATTGCTTGTGTAGATTATATTTTACATCAATTTCATTTCAGGATAGAAAAGGAGGGTGATTCAAAATAGCTATACAAACAGATCATCAGATCTGAAAGGGTTGAGACCACTAATATAATGCAATTAGTTAATATGCTAATCAAATTTAACACACTAAATACAGTGATAGATAATACTATTAAAGATTCAATTATCTAAGTGAACCACTAGATGTCCATTGGACTCCTTTTCAGTGTGAGAGAAACCATGGCATTTCTCGATTATCAAAAGGAGCAGAGAACAGAGATAATAATAGATTTTAGCTTATCTTAGAATCTTTAAAGAAAGGCAGACAGGAGCACTACACAGGTGGTGAATGTCATGCATTTTGGAAGGTTCAAATGGTACTAACAGAAGATATAGTACATATTTTTTTAAAACCATTTGTGTGATGATGGAAATTCACCTATTTTTCTGAGCCTCATTTCTTCATTGTGTACAACAAGGAGGTTGTAGGGCTAAAGAGGATCACTTAAGGGCCTTTCCGTCTCAGTAGACAGCAGTCGACAGTCTTCATTCCTAAGCTCATTTGAAAGGATTGGGACAGTGGAAATTTGGTTTCATTTTTCATGAATTGTGAGAGGACTGAGGGCAAATGATACTTTCTTCAGAGTGAGATGACAAGATCGGGTGAGAATGAAGCAGAGAAGAGACAAAGATGTACTGAGAAAGGACATCTTTCTGTAATAGGTTTTTTTTTTGGGGTTGTTCTTGTTTTTGTGTGTGTATGTATATGTATATGTGGGTTTTTTTTTTTTCAAGCAACACTTACTAATTCTGTAGATTCTACCTATGGAATATATTTCAAATCTATTCCCACGGCCACTTTCCCATTTTAGGACCTCCTCATCTCTCATATCATCCTAATTAATTTTTTTGTCTATATCTCCTATGCACACTGACACCAAAATTATCTAAAATAAAGATCTGATCATATTATCATGCTTAAAAACAAGAGATGACCCCCTCAGCATGAAACCACACCCTTCCTCATCTGATTCTCGCCTGTCCCCCCAGCCATTGTCCACTTTGCCCGTACTCCCTCTGCTCTGGCCATGCTTGTCACCAGACATGTCATGCACTTTCATTCTCTGGACCTCTACCTGGAACTTCCCTTCCCTCTTCAACTGGCAAACTCCTCGCTTCTCCTCAAGGCTTAGCTCCAATGTCACCTTTTTTTTTTTTTTTTTTTTTTTTTTTTTTGTGAAGCCTATCCTTGGTTCACTAGGTAGAATTAAATAATTTCTCTCCACAGCCGTTTGCACATAGTCTGTGCAGGTACTTGACACACTGTGTTATAAGGTCCATGTCAAAAGGATTGGCATCCCTCATTAGACTTGTGAACCTCTCAAGGGCAGGTATTGAGTTGTATTCATTATTTAATCTTTGGTGCTTGGCACACAGTAAGTACACAGTAAATGTTTGTTGAATGAGTGAGTGAATGCATAAAGGGCTCTAACATGGTATTTTGAGTACTATATACATACAGTCCCAAACCTGACTGCACATCAGAATTACCTGGGAAGTCTGTTAAAATCCGGATTCCTAGCTCTTACCTACCATTATTTTGTAGTTTGATAAGCTCTAAGTGATTCTTATGCAGACATCCTGGTGCTGGTTCTTACATGGCCTTTGGAACCATAACCGAATCCATTATAGATGGGGTTCTAAAACTTTCCAACCAGGAATTTCACAGCTCATCCCAGGATGATATCCTCCATCTTATATTCTGAACTTTTTCCAAGAGTCATTCAGGCCATCTTGATATGCGGAAAATTTCAGAATTATTTTGGGGGCTTTAAAAAATGTACAATATACATGTCTGGGCCTCTCCTTGTGGAGTTGCTGACATGCCTTAGGGAGGAAAAAGAGAAGATTCAGGTATGGTCATTTATATTTTGAAACTCTGTAGGTGACTTTGGTAGGTCATACCTTGGTGACTCTGCACTTACAGGAAAACCTGTGTTACCTACATTTAATGCGGTGGAGGCCAGAGACTTTGGTTCATGTTTAATTTTGGTTCTGTTATCTCAGAGCCAAGACCAATAAGAAATTCAGCTACCTCTATTTTCTGGTTAACCACCCACTAAATGAGCTGGAAGGCACAACTGCTCCTGTGGAAAGTGGCTATAAAAGGAAGCTGCCATTGCTTCAAAGAGAATAAAATACCTAGGAATCCAACTTACAAGGGATGTAAAGGACCTCTTCAAGGAGAACTACAAACCACTGCTCAGTGAAATAAAAGAGGACACAAACAAATGGAAGAACATACCATGCTCATGGATAGGAAGAATCAATATCGTGAAAATGGCCATACTGCCCAAGGTAATTTATAGATTCAATGCCATCCCCATCAAGCTACCAATGACTTTCTTCACAGAATTGGAAAAAACTGCTTTAAAGTTCATATGGAACCAAAAAAGAGCCCGCATCTCCAAGACAATCCTAAGTCAAAAGAACAAAGCTGGAGGCATCACGCTACCTGACTTCAAACTATACTACAAGGCTACAGTAACCAAAACAGCATGGTACTGGTACCAAAACAGAGATATAGACCAATGGAACAGAACAGAGTCCTCAGAAATAATACCACACATCTACAGCCATCTGATCTTTGACAAACCTGAGAAAAACAAGAAATGGGGAAAGGATTCCCTATTTAATAAATGGTGCTGGGAAAATTGGCTAGCCATAAGTAGAAAGCTGAAACTGGATCCTTTCCTTACTCCTTATACGAAAATTAATTCAAGATGGATTAGAGACTTAAATGTTAGACCTAATACCATAAAAATCCTAGAGGAAAACCTAGGTAGTACCATTCAGGACATAGGCATGGGCAAAGACTTCATGTCTAAAACACCAAAAGCAACGGCAGCAAAAGCCAAAATTGACAAATGGGATCTCATTAAACTAAAGAGCTTCTGCACAGCAAAAGAAACTACCATCAGAGTGAACAGGCAACCTACAGAATGGGAGAAAATTTTTGCAATCTACTCATCTGACAAAGGGCTAATATCCAGAACCTACAAAGAACTCCAACAAATTTACAAGAAAAAAACAAACAACCCCATCAAAAAGTGGGCAAAGGATATGAATACACATTTCTCAAAAGAAGACATTCATACAGCCAACAAACACATGAAAAAATGCTCATCATCACTGGCCATCAGAGAAATGCAAATCAAAACCACAATGAGATACCATCTCACACCAGTTAGAATGGCGATCATTAAAAAGTCAGGAAACAACAGGTGCCGGAGAGGATGTGGAGAAATAGGAACACTTTTACACTGTTGGTGGGATTGTAAACTAGTTCAACCATTATGGAAAACAGTATGGCGATTCCTCAAGGATCTAGAACTAGATGTACCATATGACCCAGCCATCCCATTACTGGGGATATACCCAAAGGATTATAAATCATGCTGCTATAAAGACACATGCACACGTATGTTTATTGCAGCACTATTCACAATAGCAAAGACTTGGAATCAACCCAAATGTCCATCAGTGACAGATTGGATTAAGAAAATGTGGCACATATACACCATGGAATACTATGCAGCCATAAAAAAGGATGAGTTTGCGTCCTTTGTAGGGACATGGATGCAGCTGGAAACCATCATTCTCAGCAAACTATCACAAGAACAGAAAACCAAACACCGCATGTTCTCACTCATAGGTGGGAACTGAACAATGAGATCACTTGGACTCAGGAAGGGGAACATCACACACCGGGGCCTATCATGGGGAGGGGTGAGGGGGGAGGGATTGCATTGGGAGTTATACCTGATGTAAATGACGAGTTGATGGGTGCAGCAGACCAACATGGCACAAGTATACATATGTAACAAACCTGCACGTTATGCACATGTACCCTACAACCTAAAGTATAATAATAATAAATTAAAAAAAAAAAAAAAAGGAAGCTGCCTCTGGCTATCTTAATCACACAGATATTAGAGCAGGTTGAGTAAGAGAAGATGTTAGGGGGAGTGTGAGAATGTGTCACCATGGGAGGTTACTCCAAAAGAGTAACCCTGTTAGGTTTGATGGGCTTTTATGCCCCTCTGGATTGTCAGGGGGTCTGCGTGGCTGGACAAATCATTTAAAACCCCTCCAATGAGCTGCTGTTTTACCTCTTTCACCTTGGACAGCCAGGCTGTTGGGTATTTATTACGGCAGTGCATCAAGCTGGTGGCAGCTTAGATTTCCACTGACAGCACAAGCTAGCAAGGCAGTTTGGTCCTGTCATCTTAAATTCTTAGTCTGCTCACTCGTAAAATGGGGACAATAACAGTTTACAAAGAACATTTGAGGGAGATGCCATTGTTTTGATTTCCAGGTGACCTGTGTATTACGTTGTTTTCTGCTGCTTGCTTCTGAGTTACAATTTATGTTTTAATTTTAATTTTTTTTGAAACAGAGTCTTGCTTTGTCACCTAGGCTAGAGTGCAGTGGCGCAATCTCGGCTCACTGCAACCACCACCTCCTGGGTTCAAGTGATTATCCTGCATCAGCCTTCTGAGTAGCTGGGATTACAGGCACGCACCACCACACCCAGCTAATTTTTTTGTATTTAGTAGAGACGGGGTTTCACCATGTTGGCCGGGCTGGTCTTGAACTCCTGACCTCAGGTGATCCACCCACCTTGCCTCCCGAAGTGCTGGGATTACAGGCATGAGCCACTGCGCCCAGCCTATTTTAATATTTTATTATGGAAAAGTTCAAACACATAAAAGAAAACAATATAATGAGCTCCATGTACCTTTCATGTAGCTTCAATTATCAACATTTTGCTACTCTTGTTCCATTTACTTCCAAACATTTTTTTCAGAAGTATTTACTTTTTTGTAATTTAAATTTTAGTTTTCAACATGACACAAAATCTACATGTGGTTTGAAAACAAAATAGCTTCTAAGTTTATAATTGCAAAACACTGTATATGTTTATTTTCGACTTTTTATTTAGAAATATTTTCAGACTTACAGAAAAGTTGCAAGAATAGTAGTACACAGAATTTACATATCCCTTTGTCCAGACTCACACAAAATTAAAATGTAACCACTTTTGCTTTATTATTCTCTTACTCTGTGGATATATTATGTATACACATACAAAGCCTATATGCATATATACATATTTTCTAATATATAACCATGTATAATTTAGCACATTCTACCTAATTAAAATAACTATTTAATATCATGTAATACTAGCTGCAGTTTTCCCTGATTATCTCAAAAATGTCTTTAACAGTTGTTTGTTTTCAAACCAGGATTCAAACCTATTACTTTTAATTGTTGACTCTTAAGCCTGTCTCTATTTCTCTTTTTCTTCTCAACACTTTTTTTTTTTTAAATTATACTTTAAGTTCTAGGGTACACATGCATAACGTACAGGTTTGTTACATATGTATACTTGTGCCATGTTGGTGTGCTGCACCCATCAACTCATCAGCACCCATCAACTCGTCATTTACATCAGGTATAACTCCCAATGCAATCCCTTCCCCGTCCCCCCTCCCCATAATAGGCTCCAGTGTGTGATGTTCCCCTTCCCGAGTCCAAGTGATCTCATTGTTCAGTTCCCACCTATGAGTGAGAACATGCGGTGTTTGGTTTTCTGTTCTTGCGATAGTTTGCTGAGAATGATGGTTTCCAGCTGCATCCATGTCCCTACAAAGGACACAAACTCATCCTTTTTTATGGCTGCATAGTATTCCATGGTGTATATGTGCCACATTTTCTTAATCCAGTCTGTCACTGATGGACATTTGGGTTGATTCCAAGTCTTTGCTATTGTGAATAGTGCCGCAATGAACATACGTGTGCATGTGTCTTTATAGCAGCATGATTTATAATCCTTTGGGTATATACCCAGTAATGGGATGGCTGGGTCATATGGTACTTCTAGTTCTAGATCCTCAAGGAATCGCCATACTGTTTTCCATAATGGTTGAACTAGTTTACAATCCCACCAACAGTGTAAAAGTGTTCCTATTTCTCCACATCCTCTCCGGCACCTGTTGTTTCCTGACTTTTTAATGATTGCCATTCTAACTGGCGTGAGATGGTATCTCATTGTGGTTTTGATTTGCATTTCTCTGATGGCCAGTGATGATGAGCATTTTTTCATATGTCTGTTGGCTGTATGAATGTCTTCTTTTGAGAAATGTCTGTTCATATCCTTTGCCCACGTTTTGATGGGGTTGTTTTTTTCTTGTAAATTTGTTTGAGTTCTTTGTAGGTTCTGGATATTAGCCCTTTGTCAGATAAGTAGATTGCAAAAATTTTCTCCCATTCTGTAGGTTGCCTGTTCACTCTGATGATAGTTTCTTTTGCTGTGCAGAAGCTCTTTAGTTTAATGAGATCCTATTTGTCAATTTTGGCTTTTGTTGCTGTTGCTTTTGGTGTTTTAGACATGAAGTCCTTGCCCATGCCTATGTCCTGAATGGTATTACCTAGGTTTTCTTCTAGGGTTTTTATGGTATTAGGTCTAACACTTAAGTCTCCAATCCATCTTGAATTAATTTTCGTATAAGGAGTAAGGAAAAGATCTAGTTTCAGCTTTCTACTTATGGCTAGCCAATTTTCCCAGCACCATTTATTAAATAGGGAATCCTTTCCCCATTCCTTGTTTTTCTCAGGTTTGTCAAAGATCAGGTGGCTGTAGATGTGTGGTATTATTTCTGAGGACTCTGTTCTGTTCTATTGGTGTATGTCTCTGTTTGGTACCAGTAGCATGCTGTTTTGGTTACTGTAGCCTTGTAGTATAGTTTGAAGTCAGGTAGCGTGATGCCTCCAGCTTTGTTCTTTTGACTTAGGATTGTCTTGGCAATGCGGGCTCTTTTTTGATTCCATATGAACTTTAAAGCAGTTTTTTCCAATTCTGTGAAGAAAGTCATTGGTAGCTTGATGGGGATGGCATTGAATCTATAAATTACCTTGGACAGTATGGCCATTTTCACAATATTGATTCTTCCTATCCATGAGCATGATATGTTCTTCCATTTGTTTGTGTCCTCTTTTATTTCACTGAGCAGTGGTTTGTAGTTCTCCTTGAAGAGGTCCTTTACATCCCTTGTAAGTTGGATTCCTAGGTATTTCATTCTCTTTGAAGCAATTGTGAATGGAAGTTCATTCATGATTTGGCTCTCTGTTTGTCTGTTACTGGTGTATAAGAATGCTTCTGATTTTTGCACATTAATTTTGTATCCTGAGACTTTGCTGCAGTTGCTTATCAGCTTAAGGAGATTTGGGGCTGAGATGATGGTGTTTTCTAAATATACAATCATGTCATCTGCAAACAGGGACAATTTGAATTCTTCTTTTCCTATCTGAATACCCTTGATTTCTTTCTCTTGCCTGATTGCCCTAGCCAGAACTTCCAACACTATGTTGAATAGGAGTGGTGAGAGAGGGCATCCCTGTCTTGTGCCAGTTTTCAAAGGGAATTTTTCCAGTTTTTGCCCATTCAGTATGATATTGGCTGTGGGTTTGTCATAAATAGCTCTTATTATTTTGAGATACGTTCCATCAATACCGAATTTATTGAGAGTTTTTAGCATGAAGGGCTGTTGAATTTTGTCAAAGACCTTTTCTGCATCTATTGAGATAATCATATGGTTTTTGTCTTTGGTTCTGTTTATATCCTGGATTACGTTTACTGATTTGCGTATGTTGAACCAGCCTTGCATCCCAGGGATGAAGCCCACTTGATCATGGTGGGTAAGCTTTTTGATGTGCTGCTGGATTCGGTTTGCCAGTATTTTATTGAGGATTTTTGCATCAATGTTCACCAGGGATATTGGTCTAAAATTCTCTTTTTTTGTTGTGTCTCTGCCAGGCTTTGGTATCAGGATGATGTTGGCCTCATAAAATGAGGTAGGGATGATTCTCTCTTTTTCTATTGATTGGAATAGTTTCAGAAGAAATGGTACCAGCTCCTCTTTGCACCTCTGGTAGAATTCAGCTGTGAATCCATCTGGTCCTGGACTTTTTTTGGTTGGTAGGCTATTAATTATTGCCTCAATTTCAGAGCCTGCTATTGGTCTATCCAGAGATTCAACTTCTTCCTGGTTTAGTCTTGGGAGAGTGTAAGTGTCCAGGAAATTATCCATTTCTTCTAGATTGTCTAGTTTTTTTGTGTAGAGGTGTTTATAGTATTCTCTGATGGTAGTTTGTATTTCTGTGGGGTCGGTGGTGATATCCCCTTTATCATTTTTTATTGTGTCTATTTGATTCTTCTCTCTTTTCTTCTTTATGAGTCTTGCTAGCGGTCTATCAATTTTGTTGATCTTTTCAAAAAACCAACTCCTGGATTCATTGACTTTTTTTAGAGGGTTTTTTGTGTCTCTATCTCCTTCAGTTCTGCTCTGATCTTAGTTATTTCTTGCCTTCTGCTAGCTTTTGAATGCTCAACACTTTTTTTGAAGCACTTCAAACCTGCGGAAAATGGAAGAGTTCTCTATAGCTCCCTCTCTCTGTCCTTTGAGCTCTTGGCTCTGCCTTCTGAGCCACCCTTCCTTTTTATGAAAGCCAGAGCAAGTATGCAGGTGAGTAGTTTTGTCAGCCCTTCCACTGCCTGTAGAATTTTTGGAGTCTGACAGTCTTTATATATTTTGTACTCTTTCTATTTCTTTTTTGTTCAAGCCAATGGTATTTCTGCTGAAACATTTTCCGTAAGAACTTTGTATATCTCCTGTAGATTTCCCTGGGGTTCATTCCACTAGACAAAAGCCATATTGACAGATCTTTTTGAGATAAACCCTTCTGTCTCTTGACTTCTGCTGAGATGGCTAAGGGACCACACTTAAGTCCTCTGGTTGATTGAGAAGATTTGTGAGGCACACCTTTAATTTCTTGAAAGGGTCCTCTCCTGACTGAGTAATTTAATTTTTTGCTCTTTTTGAGGCTTTAGCAAAAGATTGTATAACCATACTCTTGGTCTTTTCTTTAGGGCTTGCTTTCCTGATATTGAATCTCTTAATTTTAGTGTCTGGAGATGCCAAGACATTTCAAAATAATCAAATTCTGGTCCATTTTTGTTTAACAGTCCAAGTTTCAATTTATCCCTCTCATACTGAATTTTGTTATAAGCAGCAAGAAGAAACAGGTAGCATCTTCAACGTTTTGCTTAGAAATCTTAGCTATATATCTGAACTTCATCACTTGCTAGTGTTGCTTTCCACATAAATGCAAAGAATAATTCTACTAAGATCTGTGCCTTACATAACAAGAATCATCATGCCTTCAGTTTCAAGTAACATGTTCTACGCTTCGTTCTGAGTCCACACCAGCAGATTCAAGTCCAGATTTCTACTAACAGTCTGTTCAAGGCAATTAAGTGTTCTCTATCATGCCACTTAAGTCTTTCAGCCTCTGTGTGCTGCCCAGTTTCAAAGCCATTCCCCACCTTTTAGGTATTTGTTATAGCACCATCCTATTTCTGTGTTAGTTTTCTATTGCTTTGTAATACCTTACCACAAACTCAGCACATGTTATCTCATAGTTTCTATGGGTTAGGAGGCTATGTAAACATGGCTTAGCTAGAGCGTCTACTCAGAGTCTCACAAAGCTGCATGCAACGTGTGACCTGGGCTGCATTCTCATCTGGAGGCTCAACTAGCAAAGAATCTGTTTCAAGCTCATTCAGGTTGTTGGTAGGATTTGTTTACTGTGACTGTATGATGGCAGTCCTCAATTTCTTGCTGTTGGTGGGAGGTCCTGGAGGTTGCGCAGTTCCCTGCCACATGATCTTCTCCATAGGCAATTCATACATAGCTATGTACTTCAAGGCCAGCTATGTTAGTCTGTTTGCATTTCTATAAAGTAATACCTGAGACTAGGTAATTCATAAAGAAGTGTTTTATTTGACTTCTGTTTCTGTAGGCTGCACACAAAGCATAGTGCCAGCCTCTGCCTCTGGTGAGGGCCTCAGGAAGCTTACAGTCATGGTGGAAGACAAAGGGGGCGCCAGCGTGTTGCATGGTGAGAGAAGGAGCAAGAGAGAGAGAGGAGGAGGTGCCAGGCTCCTTTAAAGAACCAGCTCTTGTCTGAACTAACAGAGTGAGAATGTACTCATTACAAATGGGAGGGCACCAAGGCATTCATAAGGGATCCACCCACATGATCCAAACACTTCCCACTAGGCCCCACCTCTAACAATGGGGATCACATTTCAGCATGAGATTTGGAGGAAACACACATCTCAACCATATCACCAACAGAAGAATCTCTCACTCTGGTCTGCTAATATGGAGTCTTACATAACATAGTATACTCATGGGAGTGACATCCCATCCCTAAGTCATATTCTGTTGACTAGAAGCACTTTGTAGGTTCTGTCCATACTCACGAAGAGGGGATTGTACAAGGTCATGGATCATTAGAATATGTCTGCCATACATCCTTTATTATGTCTCTATTTTTAAATGAAAACTTATGGAGGTTTCCTTTGTGACTTAATGTATGGTCAATTTTGTGAATGTTCCATGTACACTTGAAAAAAAGTTACATTCTCTATTGTTGTATTTGGGAGCTTAATATACATTTTAATCTACATTTTACTAATTATTTTGTTTAGATCTTCTATATGCTTACTTTTTTTTTTTTTGTCTATTTGACCTGCTTTGAACTGAGAATGGTTTGTTAATGTATCGTATTGTTAATGTTTTTCTGCCCGTTTCTCCCTGAATTTCTTGTAGTTTCTCCTTTAATAATATGATTGTTAATTATTTGGTACAAAGATATTATTAACTATGTTTTTACTGTAACTTATTGTTTGACTTTTAAAAATGTCCTTTATTGTTTCATATAGTGTTTTGTTTTTGATGTTTCACTGTGTGATATAAAGATTGCAATCACTGCTTTCTAGTATTTTTCATTTGCCTTGTATACATTTGCCCATCTCTTTAATTTTAGTCTCTTCAAATAATTTTGGTTTAGGTTGTATCCTTTAAAAATAGCTTTATTTAGGTATAATCATTAAACTGTACATATTTAATGACTACAGCTTGACAAATTTGGACACACGAATATACTTACGAAAACTTCGTTCACAATAAAAGTGCTTAGACGTATCCGTCACCTTTAAAATTTCCTTTTTCTTCTTTGTTATTGTTGTAAAAACTCTTGAAATTAGATCCACCCTTCTAACAATTTTTCAGTGCATAATATAGTAATATTAACTATAGACACTATGTTGATATAGATATTTAGAATTTATTCGTCTTGCATAACTGAAACTTTATACCTGTTAAACAGCAACTCCCCATTTTCCCTTCCTTCCAACCCCTGGAAGCCACCATTCTACTTAACATTTTTATGAGTTTGACTATTTTAGTTACCTCATATAAGTGGAATCATGCAATATTTTTCCCTCTGTGACTGCCTTAATTTCACTTAGCAAAATATCTTTCAGGTTCTTCCACATTTTTGCAAATGACAAGATTTCCTTCTTCTTAAAGGCTGATTGAATTTCCATTTTATAAATATATCACATTTTCTTTATTCATTTTTATTCATTTTATTCACATTTCCTTATTCATCTATTGATGAGTATTTGAATTTTTTCCATATCTTGCAGTGCGAATAACACTGCAATGAACATGAGAGTACAGATATCTCTTTGAGATCCTGATTTCAATTCTTTTGAATATATACTCAGAACTGGGATTGCTGGATCATATGGTCGTATTACTTTTACTTTTTTTGAGGAAGCTCCATACTATTTTCCATAGTAGCTACACCATTTCATATTCCTACTAACAGCTTAGAAGTGTTCCAGTTTCTCTACATCCTCAGCATCACTTATCTTATATATTTTTAATAATAGCCACTCTAACGGGTATGAGATGATATCGATTTCCTTGGGGTTTTGATTTGCCGTTTCCTGATGATTGGTGATACTGAGAATCTTTTCATATACCTATCGGCCACTCATACATCTTCTCTGGAGGAATGTCTATTCAAGTCCTTTTCCTATTTTAAAAATTCAGTTGTTTCATTGCTATTGAGTTCTCTGAGTTCCTTACGAATTTAAAATATTAATAACTTATGAAATATATAGCTTGCATATATATTATCCCATTCCATAGGTTGCCTTTTCACTCTGCTAATTGTTTCCTTTGCTGTGCAGCTTTTTAGTTTGATGCAATTCCACTTGTCTACTTTTGCTTTTGTTGCTTGCATTTCTTGTGTCTGTGCAAGAAATCATTGCCAAGGCCAGTGTCAAAAAGCTTTTCCCCTATGTTTTCTTCTAGGAGTTTTACAGTTTTAGGTCTTACATTGAAAACCTTAATTCATTCCGAATTGATTTTTTTGTGTAAGATAGGGGAACCAATTTCATTTTTTATGTATGAATATCCAGTTTTCCTAGTTTCCTTTGCTGAAGAGACTGTTTTTTCTCCATTGTGTATTTTGGTACTCTTGCTGAAGACCAGTTGATTCATGAGTTTATATCTTGGCTCTCTCTTCTGTTGTATTGGTCTATTCATCTGTCTTTGTGTCAGTGTTAGGTTGTCTCTTGAGTATACAACATAGAGTTCAGTTTTGCTTTGTGATCCAATCTGAAATGTTTTTCCTTTAGGTGGTAAGCACAGGCATTGACATTTGTGCCTGGACCCAATTCCCTTAACTGGGCCAGTGCACTTATCTTCCAGCTACTCCGTGTCTTCCCTAATACTGGCTCATACCTTCACCTGTCTTTGGAAGATTGCCTTTGGTGGATGGGAGTCACCTAGTTGGGAGATGCCTTGAAATTACGACCCCTGCCTCCAATGCCAGACAGTGACTCACTGATGTTGATACATAACAACCCAGCACTCTTGTTTCTAGATGGGAAAAACCCTGTGGTGCAATCCATGATGTAGAACTTCCTGTGGTATGGATGGGCTGAAGCTAGACTTTTTATGAATCCACATATTTGCTTAGCTGCTGCTTCTGCTCTATCTTGCTTCCTTTTCTTATAAATTTCTCTTGAGAGCACATCTTCATGAACTCACTTTAACAAGAATTCCATACCAGGCTTTATTTTAGGGGAACACAATCTAAGGCAATAAAAAGTTTGTTTACATTTATTGGTATGACTGATATATTCAGTCTCAACTCTGTGATATTATTTTCTATTATGTTTACTGTGTGTTTTATTTGCTGTGTTAGCTGAGTGTGGTGGCAGGCACCTGTAATCTCAGCTACTTGGGAGGCTGAGGCAGGAGAATCTCTTGAACCTGGAAGGCTGAAGTTGCAGTGAGCCCAGACCACACCATTGCACTCCAGCCTGGGCAACAAGAATGAAACTCCACCTCACACACACAAAAGAATGTTTGTATTTTTGTTATAGTAATTATTTGTGTATCAATGCCTTTTATACTCAAAATATCAAAACATTCCCCTTCTTTAAGCAACTACTGTTTTGTCAGGTCTCTGTGTGGCAATCAATAAACTTATTCTGTGTTTTCTTCTGTTTCCATTTTGCTTTAATTTATAAAGTTGCATTATTTTTTCTTTGTCAGGATATATAACATTTACATAGCATTTTTTAACCTTGACTCATCTTTGTTTTAGTCTTAGATTTATAATTAATTATATGCAATACTGCAATTGAATTTGGTCAAATTTCCCCAGTCATCTCTTGATTAAAAGAAGTTCATCCTCTAGTAGATTCTTCAAAATGAGCTCTTGAGGGCAGTATTCTGTAGTTATTGCATATAAAATATCTTGGCTAAACAGAAAAATTTGGGGTCACATCCTTTTTTCATCAAGAATCTTTAAAATGTTGCTTTGAAGTTGTCAAGATTTGAATGTTGCTATTTAGAAGTTCAATGCCAACCTGGCTTTTCTTTCCTTTGTAAAATATTTGGTATTTTTAATATGAAGGGACAGAGATTTTTATTTTTCTTTATATTACAAGTGAACAGTTTTGATTTTTAGATCCCACTAATAAGTGAGCACGTGATGTTTGTCTTTCTGTGCCTGGCTTATTTTACTTAACAATCATTTTCAGGTCCTTCCATGTTGCAAGTGACAGGATCTCATTCTTTTTTATTACTGATTTTAATTGGATATATAATATCTTAGAGATGACTGTTTGAGGTCAGTTTTCCTAGTTACACAGTGGACCATTTCAATGTGTTGATCCACATCTTTTATTTCTGAAAAGTATTACTGGATCAGACTTTTAAATACTGGTTTTACTATATTAAAATTGGTTTATTTCCTGTTTCAAGGCCACAATTCTATCTGTGGGGTCTTTTTTCCCACTAATTTGTATTTTTTTTTTTTTATCTTGGATATTTAATCTTTTCTCCTCCATTTCCAGTCATGTGCCGGTAAATGTTTAATAGCACTTCTGGAAAAAAATCCTTGATTTATAGCATTTGCAAATTCCAATGGTGTAAATACTCCCATTATGACTAATGTCAAGCTACCAATGGGATGTCACTGAACACAGCGTTAAGAAGATGCACACAGAATTTGCTCTGCCACCTTGGTATGAGTTGGCTCCAGTACATCATTCATTCCTCTCATAATATTTCCAACTTAATTTATTCTCTATTGAGTACTTTGTAATTTGGTTTGGAAGGGGTGACTATGGGATGATCCAGGAGTTACTGACTATTCCTCCTGAAGCACTTGTGTGGGTGGACAACTCAGAACTTGCAGAGAAATCTGAAAAGTCAAGCATATGCAGCCAGTAAAGTGGGACTAAAAGCTGGAGGTCGTAAATCAGTTTACAAAAATTTATTGCCTCTGTGTAGCCACTGGCACTGATAGTCTATAGCCAACAATCTGGTGGTGTGCTTAGGGCTACTGTTAGTTACCAGGGACTAGGGTTAGGAAATGAGGTTGAGGTGTGGAGTAAAGGAGAACAAAGACAAACTAGAACTTAGTCTGGCATCTGCCACTGTGTTTGACCACAAAGACCTTCAAAGAATAATGACTGCTACTTCTCCTCTACCTTCCATGTATCATGCATGCTCATCTTTTGATAAATTAATATGGAAGCACTCAGGGAAAGGGATTCTGGAAAATGTAGCACCCACTAAAAGGACAGTAGTACTACTCTGCACAATTTCTGGCTTGATTTTTTGATTTTTTTCCTCCAATTTATTTCCTGATTTCCGTCAATTCTTATTTCACATCTTCCTGTTTTTTTCTCCCTGTCTGAATTTATGAATTCCTTTTTATCTTTGCCATCCTGGTTTATGCTTTATTTTCCATAGAGCTTGTTTCCACCCACACCTTCTCTGGTCTCATCCACGCTCATTCCGGAGTCCAGGATCTCAGGTCTGGGGAATTTGTGAATTTCTAATTTGGAGTGTTTTTTTGTTTTTTAAACCATACACAAAATTTTAAAGGCTATATAGTTCATGTTGGGTTGAGGTGTGATACATTGTTCTTCTGTGTAAAGTCAGTTTTTTGGGGAGTTTTTAAAAGATCATCAGCTGAAACGTTATTTTTTTGTATGCTTTTTTAAAAAATATGATTTTACTGCTGTATTCTGTTCATTTTGAAATGTTATGTTTTCCTGGGCCAGCTATAACAAATGGTTCTATATAAGTGAGGGTGAGAGGTTTGAGTGGCTTACGTGGTTCAGGAGTGCCCTCTTTTGTTGGCATAATGAAATACATTTTCTTCGTTAGAATGCCTTTTTTTTGGTGGTGGGTGAGAGCATTGGTATGTCATTTGACTTTATAATTCTCTTTTAGAACTCTTTTTAAATTTTCAACTTTTATTTTACATTCAGGGGTATATGTTCAGGATGTGCGGGTTAGTTACGTAGGTAAATGTGTGCCATGGTGGTTTGCTGCATAGATCATCCCATCACCTAGGTATTAAGCCCAGCATCTACTAGCCATTCTCCTGATGCTCCCCGTCCACCCATCCCAATATGCCCCAGTGCATGTTGTTCCTCCCCATGTCTCATTGTTCAGCTTCCATATAAGTGAGAACATATGGTGTTTGGTTTTCTGTTCCTGCATTAGTTTGCTATTGATAATGGCTTCTAGCTCCATCTACGTCCCTGCAGAGGATATGATCTCATTCCTTTTAATGGCTACATAGTATTCCATGGTGTATATGTATTACATTTTCTTTATCCAGACTATCATTGATGGGCATTTGCATTGATTTCATGTCTTTGCTATGTGAATAGTGCTGCAATGAACATACATGTGAGTGTAACTTTATAATAGAATGATTTACATTCCTTTGAGTATATACCCAGTAATGAGATTGCTGGGTCAAATGGTATTACTGCCTCTACATTATTGAAGAATTGCTACACTATTTTCCACAATAGTTGAACTAATTACACTCCCACCAACAGTGTAGAAACGTTGCTTTTTCTCCACAACCTCGCCAGCAGCTCTTGTTTTTTGACTTTTTAATAATCACCATCCTGACAGGCATTAGATGGTACCTCATTGTGGTTTTGATTTGCATTTCTCTAATTATCACTGCTGTTGAACTTTTTGTCGTATATCTGTTGGCTGCATATATGTCTTCTTTTGAGAAGTGTCTGTTCACGTTCTTTGCCCACTTTTTAATGGGGTTGTTTTTTCCTTTTAAATTTCTTTAAGTTCCTTGTAGACTCTGGATATTAGATCTTTGTGAGATGGATAGATTGCAAATATTTTTTCCTATTGTGTATATTGTCTGTTTACTCTGTTGATAGTTTCTTTTGCTGTGCAGAAGCACTTTAGTTTAATTAGATCCCATTTGCCAATTTTCGCTTTTGCTGCAGTTGCTTTTGGCATTTTCATCATGAAATCTTTGCCTATGCCTATGTCCTGAATGACATTGCCTAGATTTTGTTCTAGGGTTTTTATAGTTTTGGGCTTCACATTTGAATCTTTAATCTATCTTGAATTAATTTTTGTATGAGGTGTAAGGAAGGGGTCTAGTTTCAATTTTCTACATATGGCTAGCCAGTTCTCCCAGCTCTGTTTATTAAATAGGGAATCCTTTCCCCATTGCTTGTTTTTGTCATGTTTGTTGAAGATCAGATGGTTGTAGGTGTGCAGTCTTATTTCTGAGGTCTCTGTTCTGTTGCATTGGTCTATGTGTCTGTTTGGTACCAGTAGCATGCTGTTTTGGTTAATACAGCCTTGTAGCATAGTTTGAAGTCAGGTAGCATGATGCCTCCAGCTGTGTTCTTTTTGCTTAGGATTGTCTTGGCTATTCAGACTGTATCTTGGTTCCATATGAATTTTAAAATAGTTTTTTCTAATTTTCAAACTTCATTGCTTATTTTCCTTCATCACAAAGTCTCCAAAGGATGCCTCATGTTCCCTTGGGATTAATGCCTTCTCAAGGTTGCCCACTCTTGTCTGGAGCACTTTCAAGCTTCTGCCTTTCTATTCCTCAGTAGATCTTAGATCCACCAGATCTCAGTGTTTCCCCACCAGGGTGGGACTCTGTTTCGTAGATGATTTTATCAGTGTTTTGTTGTTTCTAGTCCCCCATTGCACTTTACTGAGAGCAGAGCAGACTATGGCAACACAATAAAAACCTCTCAAGATTACAACTGAGACTATATTGAATGGGACAAATTCTCCTGCTTTTTAAAATGTAAAAGGGATAGTTTAATCATGATTAATAATGAATCCAAATATCCTTAATATCTTTAATCCAAAATTTTCTGGAGAATTGAAGACAAACAATATAGCGTGTGTTCTGATTTATGAATTAATAAATTGAAATAATCATGGCATTTATTCTTGTTGTTTTATACGTGTTTTAGGTTATAGGTAAATCATGTTTACATGGGGGTTCATGTACTTCACATGAGTTATTGCGCTTTCTGCTTTCAAGTGATCATTATCTTTTATGTCTCGTACAAATATCAAGGGAGATGGGCTTTGAGAGGTGAGAGGGTGAATTTGAATAGAGGGAAAACTTTGCAGATACTGAGAGAAGCTCTGACTACTTCTAACGGGAGGGCAAGTTCACAGGTTAAAAAAGAAGAAACAGTTGTGACAAGCTTACATGATTATATTTAACTTAAGTAATGGTTTTAAAAGCTGCCAAATTCTTAATATAATTGTGTTGACCACAAGATTTATATGAAATTGCATGACAAGTGATGTGACCCTAGAAAGACACTAATTTGAATGTTTTTTCTCTCAGTGCTTTATTCCTCTAATTATATGCATTACTCTTGAAAATACGAAAAGCTGTTTTCTAAGAGTTCAGAAGTCATCACTTGCATCTTGACAACAAGAAAAAAAGCTGAACAAACTGAAAATAAAAACTCTTCTTGGATCCATCACAGAATGGAGATCACAGGGCAAACTGCTTTCTAAAATGGAGAGAGAATCTGGAAGATATAGTTAATCACAGCTTACTAGTAGCAGAAGACCAGAAGCAGAATCCACAGTCGAAGCCACTGTTGGTAGGAGCAATTTAAACTGTAATTGACCAGTTTCTGGAGGCTCATTGAGAGTTAAAAATGCCAAGGACTTACAGGTTTAGAAGGACCTCTCCAGTCTTTCCAATTTCACCTTCAGGAACCCTGCCAAGTTTTCACTGTGAGGACCGAAAAAAAAAAATCTCTTGCTTCAAGAGATTTTCAGAATGGAAAAACAACCATTCTGAAATATACCCAGCGCTCTCTGTGCTCCTTAACAAGTCCTGCTCTCAGGGAAAACTATTTTATCAGAATCTGATTGGAGTTTTACCAAAGCCTACCTGACTAGAGAATAGCGTGTGGGATGAATGGGATAGGAAAGAGAAATATCCATCCTAGGTTCACTAAAAGACTGACACGTAATCCTATGACTATAGAATTCTTCCTCTTCTTCACATTTTACCACCATATCAAGAAGGCTTCTGTATAACAACAGGGGATTATAGCTGAAAAAACTGCAAACTTCAGATTCTAATTAAGGAGTTTCTTGGGACACCCAAGGACAACAGGGAGAAAAAAGACACTAGAGAAAATGTTAGCATTTGAGACCACAACTGCAGGAAACAGTAAACACTCTCTAACCCCTAGCCAGATAAATACAAAACCTCACACTAAAGGCCTATTGCCTCAGTTCCTTTTATCTGATATATCATGTTTGCTTTAATAAACAATTACAAGGCATGCTAAAAGGCAAAAATCACAGTTTGAAGGGACAAATCAAGCATTAGAAACAGTCAAATATGGCAGAGATTTTGAAGTTTCGGTCAGCAGTTAACTAATTATTTTATCCAGGAATTTAAAATAACTGTGACGAATATGTTAAGGGCACCAGTAAAAAAAGTGTACAACATACAAGGACAGATGGGTAATATAAGCAGAGAGAGAGAAAAAAACTAAGAATCAAAAAGAAATGTTAGAAATCAAAACCATAGTAACAAATGAAGAATGCCTTTGATGGGCTTATCCATCAGTAGACTGGACATGTCAAAGGAAAGAATTAATGAGCTTGAAAATATGTAAGGAGAATTTTCCTAGACCAAAACGCCAAGAGAAAAATGTTTATAGTTTGTGCAATAGTGCAATGAATAACAACTGTGGTATAAGAGATAGGAAGAAGGAATTGGTAACACTCTGTTATACATTACTTGTACTACACATGAGGTGGTATAGTTTTATTTGAAAGGGAACTGAAGTTAGTCATACATTGTAAACTCTAGAGCAATAACTAAAAATGTTTTTTAAAAATATAAATGATATTTTAAGAGAAGAGAAAATGGAATTATATAAAATGCTCAATTAAAACGGGAGAAGGCAGAAAGAGACAAAAAAGAAACAAATAACAAGGGCAACAAGTAAAAAACAGTTACAAATATGGTTGAATTAATCCAACGATAACAATAGTTACTTAAAATAAGAATGGTCAAAATTTATCAGTTAAAAGACAAAGATGTCAGAGTGGATAAAAAGACCCCACTACTATATGTTATCTGCAAGAAACCCACTTTATAATAACACAGATAGATTAGAAATAAAGGGATGAAGATATACTATACTAACGCTAATCAAAAGCAAGCTGAAGTAGCTACATTAATTTCAGACTTTAGAGCAAGAAAAGCTATGGATAAAGAGGGGCGTTACATAATGATAAAAGGGATCTATTCCCTAAGAAGACAATCATTTTAAATGTGTATGTGTCAACAACGGAATACCAATATACATTAGGCAAAAATGATAGAACTGCAAGAACTAGATGAGTCCACTATTATAGTTGGAGATTTCAACACCCCTATGTTAGTAATTGACAGATCCAGCAAGCAGAAAATCAGTAAGGACATAGTTGAACTGAACACCATCATCAGTCAAATGAATCTAATTGACATTTTAGAAAATACTTCATACAACAACAGCAGCATACATATGCTTCTGACACACACAGAGAACATTCACAAGGTAGACCACGTTTTGAACCATAAAAAAATTGTGACAAATTTAAAAGAATAGACATCATACAAGCATGCTCTCAGGCCACAATGGCATTAAAGTAGGAATCCCTAACAGAAAGATATCTAGAAAATCCCAAAATATTTGTATACAGAAAATGTTCTAAGTAACACACGATCAAAGAAATATGAAGAGAAATTAAAAAATACGTTGAACTAAATAAAAATATTTTCATTTACAACCCATCAAAATTTGTGGGATGCAGCAAAAGCAGTGCTCAGAGGCAAATTTATAGCATGGACTGCATTTATTAGAAAAGAATCCAGTAAATTAAGCCTCCACTTTGTAGACTAAAAAAGGACAAATTAAAACTAAGCAGAAGAAAAGAAATAATAAAAATCAGAGCGGAAATCAGTGAAATTAAAAACCAGAAAACAGTAGAGAAAACCAACAAATCAACATGTTGGTTCTTAGAAAAGATCAGGAAAATTCATAACCACATAGCCAGGCTAGCCTAGAAAATAAGAGAAAAGACACAAATTATTAATCATCAATGAAAAAAGAGCCATCACTACTAATTCCATGGACATTAGAATAATAAAAAAATTATGAACAATTATATGTCCACAAATTTGATGTTACATAAAATGGGTCAATTCCTTGAAAGACACAGTCTACCAAAATTCACACAAAGAAGAATAGATAATAGGTTTATATATAGTAAAGAAATTGAATTAGTAATTAATGATCTTTCCAAAAAGAAGGCACAATGCTCAGATTGTTTCACTGGGGAATTCTACCAAACATTTAAGAAAGAAATAATACGAATACTGTATAATCTATTTGAGAAAAAGAAGCAGAGAGAACACATCCTAGTTTATTCTATGTGGCCAGGGTTACCCTTATGCCAAAACCAGATAAAGACATTTCAAGAAAGAAAATCTACAGACCAATATTCATTGTAAATATTGATGGAAAAAAACCTCAGGAAAATATGGGGGAACTTCAAAAGTTCATGGAATAAATGGAAATAAAAGATAAAAACAAGAAATATAAACTTTATTAACATAAACACCATCCAGTTCAATATACCTTTGTAAGCAATGATACTAGCCATTTAGTCTATCTCTAAAGAACTGAGGGTCCCAGAAATTTAACCATGTCAGTGCAGTAGTTTTTACATTATTCAATGAAGAAAAATGAGTGCCCTTTAAAGATATTTTTAAAATTAGAAAACAAAAAGAAGTCAGGAATCAAAACAGGACTGTAGAGTGGATGCCTAATAATTTCCCATAGAAATTCTTGCAAAATTGCCTTTGTTTGATCAGAGGAATGAGTAGGAGCATTGTTGTGGTGAAGAAGGACTCTCTGGTGAAGAGTTCCTGGGCTTTTTCCTGTTAAGCTTTGGTTAACTTTCTCAAAACACTGTCAAGTAAACAGATGCTACTCTTTTGCCCTCAAGAAAGTCAAGCATAATGCCTTAAGCATCCCAAAAAAACTGTTGCCATGACCTTTGCTCTGGATTGGTCTGCTTTTGCTTTCACTGGATCAGTTCCATCTCTTGGTATCCATTCCTTTGATTGTGCATTGTCTTCAGGATTGTACTGGTAAAGCCATACTTCATGTTCTGTTACATTTCTTCAAAGAAATCCTTCAGGATATCGATCCTGCCTGTTTAGAATTTCCATCAAAAGCTTTAGTCTTGTTTGCTGCTAATGTGGGTACCATAGTTTTGGCACCCATTAAGTGAAAAGTTTGTTCACCTTTAATTTTTTAATCAGAATTGTGTAAGCTGAACCAGTTGAAATGTGTATGGTGTGGCAGTTGTTTCTGCTGTCAATTGTTGGTCCTCTTCAATTAGGATGTGAATAAGATTAAGTTTTTCCTCACAAATTGATGTGGATGGTCTAGTTACTGTGGGCTTCATCTTTAACATGGTCTTGTCATTTCTTAAAATGAGTTATCCATTTGTAAACTACTGATTTCTTTGGGACATTGTCCCCATAAACTTTTCATAAAGTGTCAACGATTATTTCACTATTCTTCCACCCAAGTTTCACCATAAATTTGATGTTTGTTCTTGTTTCAATTTTAGCAGAATTCATGTTGCTCTGATAGGAGTTCTTTTCAAACTGATGTCTCATCCTTTTTGTTAATGATTTCTCAAACTAGATTCTGTTTAGATATGTTACAATAAGTTAGCGTTAGTTGATTTTGATGCAAAAGTTTTTGAAATGCCTTAATAGTTTTTTTCATAATAAATATTTTCCATGAACCTTTAAAGAACCCCTCTTAGGAAATTAAACCTAGCAACATATACAAAGAATTATTTATAATGCCAATTAGAACTTCTTCCAGGTGTACAAGTATGGTTTAACAATGGAAAAATCATATCAACATACTAAAGAAAAATTATATAATCATGTCAATAGATGCAGAAAAAATATTTGACAAACTCCAACACCTCATTCATAATAAAAACTTTCAGCAAAGTGGGAATAGAAGGTGCTATGGTTTGGATACGGTTGGTTTGTCCTCACCAAAACTCACGTTAAATTTGATCCCCAAAGCCATAAGTTGGGACCTAGTGGGAGGTGTTTCGGTCATGGGAGTAGATCCCTCATGAATGGCTTTGTGTCACTCTCCACAGTAGCAAGTGAGTTCTCACTTTGGTGAGACTGGGTTAGTTCTCATATAAATGAATTAGTTCCTGAGAAAGTAAGTTGTTAAACGTTTTGACTTCTTTGGTTTTGCTGTCTTGCTTCCTCTCTCAGCATGTGATCTCTTTGTATATGCTGGCTCCTCTTCCACTTTCTGCCATGAGTTGATGCATCCTGAGGTCCTCACCAGGTGCAGATGCTCAATCTTGAACTTTCCAGCCACCAGAATCATGAGCTAAATAAACCTCTTTAATAAATTTCCCAGTCTCAGATGTTATGTTATAGCAACACAAAACAGACCAAGACAGAGAAGAACTTCCTCAACTTGATAAAGAGCACGTGTAACAAATACAGAGCTGACATCATGATTAATGGTGAGAAACTGGGCACTTTTCTTCTAAGACTGGGAAAAAGGCCAGGATGTCCCTTCTCACCATCTCTATTCGACATTGTACTAGAAGTCCTAGCTAATGAAATAAGATAAGTAAATGAAATAAAAGGTATACATCATAATAAGAAAGAAAGAAAACTATGTTTGTTTGAAGATGACATAATTGTCTATTCAGGAAATACCAAAGAATAAACAAAAAACCCTCCTGGAACCAATAAGGGATTATAGCAAGGCTATTGGTGTAAAGTTAATATATAAAAAGTAATTGCTTTCTTATATATCAGCAGTTGAAATTTGAAATTAAAGACACAAAATCATTGACATTAGAACTAAAATAATCTTAGGTATAGATATAACAAAGTGTATATAAGATCTGTATGAGGAAAACTACAAAATTCTGATAGAAGAAATTAAAAAATTAAATTAATGGTAAGACATTTCATGTTCATGGACAGGAAGGCTCAATATTGTTGAGATGTCAGTTCTTCCTAAATTGATGTATACCTGCAACACAATCTCAATAAAAATCCTTGCAAATTACTTTGTGGATATCAACAAACTGATTCTAAAGTTTTATATGGAAAGACAAAAGACCCAGAATAGTCCTTAAAATATTGAAGAGGAAGAGCAAAGTCAGAACACTGACACTATATGGCTTCAAATCTTACTATAAAGCTTCAGTAATCAAGATAGTGTGGTACAGGTTGAGTATGCCTTATACAAAATGCAACCGGAAGTGTTCTGAGTTTTGGATTTTTTTTTGGAGTTTGGAATATTTGCATATAGGAACATTGAGACCTACTCTTGAAAATCTGAAATTTGAAGTACTCCAATGAGCATTTTCTTTGAGCGTGAACTTTGAGCATTTTGTTAGCCTTAAAAATTTTCGGATTTTGAGGTATTTCAAATTTTGATTTTTTGGATTAGGCATGCTTCTTTTTTATTGGTAAAAGAGTAGACAGATAGATTGATGGGACAAAATAGAGAGCCTAGAAATAGATCCACAAAATATAGTCACTGGTTTTTGACAAAGAACAAAGGCAATGCAAAGGAGAAAGAATAGTCTTTTCAGCAAATATTGCTGAAACAATTTGATATCTAAATGCAGAAAAAAAAATCTAGATACAGACCTTACAGCTTTCATGAAAATTAAAATGGATCACAGGACTAATCTAAAATGCAAAATTATAAAACTTCTGGAAAGTAACAGAAAATTTAGTTGACTTTGAGTTTGGCAATGAGTTTTTAGATAAAACACCAAAAGCATAATTAATCAGTGGAATAAAACATTGAGTTAATTTTCTTTATTCTTTTTTTTTTTTTCTGAGGCAGGATCTCATTCTGTCACCCAGGCTGGAGTGCAATGGTGTGATCTTGGCCCACTGAAACCTCCGCCTCCCAGGCTCGAGTGATGCTTGCACCTCAGCCCCCTGAGTAGCTGGGACTACAGGCATCCACCACCATGCCTGGCTAATTTTTTATATTTTACTAGAGATGAGATTTTACCATGTTGTCCAGGGGGTGGTCTTGAACTCCTGAGCTCAGGCAATCCACCCACCTCGGCCTCCCCAAATGCTAGGATTACAGGTGTGAACCACAGTACATGGCCAGTTAATTTTCATTAAAATTAAAAATTTTGGCTCTGCAAAAATTAATTTCATGCACTGTTAAGAGATTCAAAAGACAGGTCACAGACTGGGAGGAGATATTTGCAAAACACCTATCTGATAATGGCTTGTATCCAAAATATGCAAATAATTCTGAAAATTCAACAATAAGAAAACAACTCAATAGCTGCTTCACCAAAGAAAATATACAGATGGCAAACAAGCATATAAAAAAATGCTTAGCATTATAGTCATCAGGAAACTGAAAATTAAAACAACAAGATACCACCACATACCTATTAGAATGGCTGAAATCCAAAAGACTCATGATACCAAATGCTGGTAAAGATGTAGAGCAACAGGAACTCTCATTTACTGCTGGTGGGAAAGCAAAATAATAAAGCCATTTTGAAAGACACCTTGGCAGTTTCTTATAAAACTAAACGTAGTCTTACCATATGACTCAGCAATTGGGATTCTAGGTAGTTACTCAAGTGACTTGAACATTTACGTTTACACAAAAAAACTGCATACAAATGTTAATAGTAGTTTTATTCTTAATTGTGACATTTTGGAAGCAAACAAGGTATTCTTCAATAGCTGAATGGAGAAACAATATCTATACAATGGGTACATTTTAAAATCACTAAATATTCCACTGTATTATTCCATTGTATAACTCTATACAAGGGAATATTATTCAATGATTAAAAACTATGAAGCCACAAAAAGACATGAAAGAAACTTAAATATATATTGTTAAGTAAAAGAATCCAGCCTGAAAAGACACCACATAGGAGAATTTCAACTATGTAACATTTAAGAAAATGCAAAACTATAAAAACAGTAAAAATGTCAGTGGTTGCCAGGGGTTGGGGAAGGAATAATAGGTGGATTATAGGTCATTACTAGAGCAGTGAAACTATTCTGTGTGATATGACAATAGTGGATACATGACATTGTGCATTTGGCAAAAATTACAACATAGTGAACCCTGGTAAACTGTGATCTTTAATTAGTAATAATGTACCAAGATTGGTTCATCAGTTGTAACAGATGCACCACACCAACAGAAAATGTTAATGTTTGGGGGAAATGAGAGTCGGGGGAGACAGTGTGTATAGGTTCTCTCTGTACTTTCTGCTCAGTTTTTCTGGAAACCTAAAATCCCTCCCAAAATAAAGTCTATAAGAATATGCTAAAGAGACTTGTGGATCTTTAGTTTGGGCCAAACTGCCCTCCTGGACCCAGTCTGTAATAGGCCCTGAAACAGGAACTTTGAGAAGCGGGAATGGGTGGGGGAGAGGGAGGGAGTTGGGGGGACGGGTCTCACTTAACATCCCAGCCCCCATGACAGAGTGGCACTGGAATCTGGGAATTTAACACACACCAGGCTTGCTCTCTTGAAGTTATTTTCTTGCTTTCAGGGGGTGAAAGGAAGATCATATACTACAAGTTAAGTAGCCATGCCAAAACTCAAAGTTCTGACAGTGACACTCTAGGCTTTTAGTTACATGATTCTTGTCTCTAAGGGCACTCCTTTACCGCTTTGGAGAAAGCCAGTAAGATAAAAAACACATGACCTATCAAAGGTTGTGACTTGCCCTGGAAGAACATATATTTTTTTTTCTTGGGCTGCCATTTCCCTCAGGAACCCTCACTGGATCGTGTAATTCATGTTGTGCCCCATGTGGGGATTTGGCTTTTCTGTTTATGTGAATTTTGATAATACAAGTCAGGCTGAGCATTTAGCTGGTGTCTCAGCAGGCATGTTTGTCAAATGCAAATTAACATATATAATCTTAACATACTTCCAGTAACTGAGTTGATATGTGCTCTGTTGACAAAGGAGTCTCCCAGGTAATAAATGTTGAATGCTTGGAAATAGGGAATGTATTTAAACCTCAGCCAAAAAATTGGCTCCTAAAGCCAAGATTTGAGTAAAGAGACAGTGGCTATTTCGTTATTATTATTATTTTTTTCAAAACTCTGGATGGTTAGTTAACTAGATAAAAAATAAAATATAAATATATTAAAATTATATCTTTAGTTGAGTTCTCATTTAGGAGAAATTTGCTTAAAAATAAAAAATATGAGTATATTAGGTCATTTTAGAATAACTGTATTACTCCAATTTTAGTATATGTGATGCTGAAGTGAGCACTTAGCATAACTGCATCATATATCTCTATCTCTATTTTTCTACTTGGAGTTTAATTTATATTACAATAAGAAATAACTTCACTAATTGAGTAAATTGGCTCAATGGCATGGAGAAATTCAGTTAATAGCTAAAAATGTTCCAAGTATGAAAAAATTAGGCCAAGTTGGGTAGATTGCTTGAGCCCAGGAGTTTGAGACCAACCTGGGCAACACAGCGAAACTCTGTCTCTACAAAAACGACACAAAAAAGTAGCCAAGTTTGGTGGTGTGTGCCTGTGGTTCCAGCTACTGGGGAGGCTGGGATGGGAGGATCACCTGAGCCTGGGAGGTAGAAGTTTCAGTGAGCTGAGATCATACCTCTGCACTCCAGCCTGGGCAACAGAGAGAGACTCTGTCTCAAAAAAAAAAAAAAAAAAAAAAAAAAAAAAAAAAAAAAAAAAAAAAAAGAAGAAGAAGAAATGGAATGAATACATAATGTAAATACTTTGAAGAAACAATAATCACAAATAGCCAATTAAAAATCCTGACAGATTGGCTTTAAGGAAAAGAAAAAAATATATTGTCTTTGTTACACTCAATGTTAGCAGGCAAGAAAGTTTCTCAAATACTGTTATCTGATTAATCACTTAAAATAACATATTTGTTTACTATGCTAGTGCCATTCATTTGTCAAGAAAGCTTTTCAAATTTGAGCTTCAAATTAGCGTATGTCCAAATCAGTTTCTTAACAGTGGCACCATTGACATTTTAGTTTGGGCAATTCTTTATTGTGGGGAGCTATTTTGTACATTGCAGGATATTTGGTAGTATCCTTGGTCTCTAACTGCTAGATGCCAATAGCGTTCCCCTCTCCGGGTATGACAAAAATGTCTGCAGGTATTGCTACATATCCCCTGGAAGGCAAATTTGCTTCTGTTTGATAATCAGTGGTCTAAATTATTGGAATATCCCAAACAGGGCAATTAAAATGACGAAATCTCACTGAACATACATTCTACAATGAACATAGAAGAAAGGATGCTTTTAAATCAGAGTCAGTGCGTAAATAGACCAAATTTGATGTTATCTAGTGCTGATTCCAAGGACTGAATTTGGGTGACCATAGCAAACCATTTGGTTCACATAAACTTTTATTTTCCTTGATTGGGTTTGGTGTATAACCTGTCTGCTCCAAGATAACTTGGAACAGACTATAATATTCAACATAATAGTTCAAGGATACCTGTGTTGACTAAATATATTGTTGATTTAATTACTGTGGTTTTGAATAAAAAATTTAGAACTCTTCTTTCTGAATAAGGGCTTTAGTAACCTTTTTCTTGTAGCTCCTCATCACTCTAATGACACTTTCACTAATGACACTTTCACTAATTTCAAAAAAAGTAATTTGCCTCCAAAGGCTGATAATTTCAATTACTGTGTTGATCAAGGAAGGATTTATACATCTTTGGCAGTTGGGCTGATTGCTCATTCAAGGGCTTTAATTATTCCTTGACTCATTTATTTTTAAGAGACATTCGAACTAGCCTTTCTTTTGCTCATTAGGTGCTTGACAGCTTCCAAAGTAAGCAAGGGTTGACTTAGTACACAGAGGATTTTTCCCTCTCCTTGATATCCATTCCTCCTATCACTTCTTTGGGTCCAGGTTTCTGCCTCTTAGAATGCACTTTAATTTCTAACGCTAACAACATAACTTTAGGAGCTCAAGTGAGGCTCAGGGCAGTCAGAATCATTAATTTTTATTTTTTGTTGGATCTTGTTGAACCACTTTGAGGTAGACTAAGAGAACGACCAATGTGGGGCATGTTGAGTCTAAGAGTTGGGTGGATAGGGGGATTTTTAGGGGGTGGCCAATCATTTTAGCTTGCCTGGGACTGAGGGGCTTTCCAGGACGTGGGGCTTTTGTTGCTAAAATCAGGAAAGTTACAGGAAAACCGGGATGAGTTGGTTACCCTAGGAATACTATTGCAATCCAGATGTCTTGGGATTCAGCAGCATGTAAACTCAAATATGACCACATAGCCATCAATACCCCAAAATTGATAGCTCTGGGTCCCCCATCTTACAACGGCAAGCACTTAGTGTCCTGAAATTCTCTCAGATTTTTGTAGGAGTCTCCAGAGAGTGACTCATTTGTATCCATAAAGGTGGGCTTTTCTCTCTCTCTGTTTTCTTTTTCCTTTCCTTCCTCCTCAACTTCCTGGCAGTGGTTTGCAGTCTACACACTGCTGAAAGAAGTGCCTCTATGCTGCCACTGTTGTTGGAAATGTCTGTAAAACGCTGGTGGACTCCCAGACCTTGCCTATCTGGTGCTTTCATGGGGATAGTTTTTCTCTTCTGGGAGATCCCAAAGCCTTCAGGTTATCAAAAGTGCTCAGAGAGTCACAGTCCTTTAGCTCCTGGGCCCCCTTCAGCACTCTTGGCCAGCTCTTAGACACATTCACTTGCACTCTTCCTATACTGGAAGGCTTTTTCTTCCATTATTCTTTTCTCCCTCTTTTACTCATTTGAAAGCATTCCTGAACCTACAAAATGGATAACAAAAAATCCCCATGCACACTAATCCACACCGTTGGGGGTGTGGTCTTACTCTTCTTATACACTCACTCAGCAGCTTTTTGCTGAGCCAAACCTCTGTCTTACACAACCATGAAGTGAGAGGATTTTCCAAATTAACCATGGGCTTCATCTCAGCCTCTAATTGCTTAATTGAAACCACTCATAGGCCACATGACTCTATGGCATGAGTCTTGTTCCTTTTTACATAAAATCCAAAGTTACTAGGAAGACATCAGGAAATGCAAGAGGCGTCTAGAAAGCAAGAGGTCAGAGAGATGCTGTCCATGGTGCTGCAGCAGTGCTCAATGTTGATGAGTAAAACTTTACAGACAGTCCCTGACTTACGATGGTTTCACTTCCAATTTTTTGACTTTATGATGGTGCAAAAGCAATACACATTCAGTAGAAACCGTACTTTAAGTACCATTACAACCATTCTGCTTTTCCATTTTCAGTACAGTATCCAGTAAATTACATGAAATATTCAACACTTTACTATAAAATAGTCTTCATATTAGATGATTTTGCCCACCTTGAGCCCAAATTTGAGCATGTTTAAGTTAGGCTAGGCTAAGCTATAATGTTTAGTAGTTCAGGTGTATTAAATTCATTTTAGACTTATAATATTTTCACCTTACAATGGATTTATCGGCATATAACTTGAATGTAAATTGAGAATCATCTGTAGTCAATTATAGGGCAAGTATTAGTGAGTCAAACTCTCATTTCCTCATTAGCCACCTCCATCCAACTTGAATCAGTTTTTTTTGGTAAAGATATAAGATGTAAAACAAGCTATCAGTTAGAAGGATTTTGGCTGCAAGTGCCATAAAAAAGGATGAGTTTGTGTCCTTTGTAGGGACATGGATGCAGCTGGAAACCATCATTCTCAGCAAACTATTGCAAGAACAGAAAACCAAACACCGCATGTTCTCACTCATAGGTGGGAATGAACAATGAGATCACTTGGACTCGGGAAGGGGAACATCACACACTGGGGCCTATCATGGGGAGGGGGGAGAGGGGAGGGATTGCATTGGGAGTTACACCTGATGTAAATGACGAGTTGATGGGTGCTGACGAGTTGATGGGTGCAGCACACCAACATGGCACAAGTATACATATGTAACAAACCTGCACGTTATGCACATGTACCCTAGAACTTAAAGTATAATAATAATAAAAAAAAGAATCTCTTCTTCGAGCCACCATATAGAAGAAATAAATTATAAATTCTAGGAAGAAACAAATGTAAGAAATTGCATAGAAAGTTTTGATTAGGTAGTGAGTGAACATTATTGGGGTAAGAGAGGTCAACAGCTTCTATTTAAACCCATAAAATATGTTCAGCAAATGGCACAATTGTAAAAAAAAAGTTACTTTGTAGGAAAAAAGATTCTTTTACATCAGGGATCTTTTCTTTAACTTATTATTTATTGTATTACACTGTATCGTCACTCTATTCAGTGTTCTAAGTATTGATGAGAATGTTTTATTCTGGAAGAATGTGATCCTGCTGAGATTTTTGAATAAGGAGATAAATAAAATGCTTATAAAATAAATAAAAAAAAGGATTTTGGCTGCAAGTAACATAAACTATTATCCAAACTGGCTTAAACAAATAGGACATTTATCATCTTATAGAGCAGCAAGTCCATAAGTAGGGCAAACTTCAGAGTTGATTGGCTCAGTGCATCAGAAATAGCAAGAAGCCAGATTATCTCCACATCTGTGTCATATCATCTGTACATGGGTTCACCTTCTAACTAATTCTTCTAGTCACAGATAGCTGCCAAAAGAGATTGGGAAAACTCATACCCTTGATTTAATCCATTAGGGGAGAGAGAGAGAGAGAAAGAGGGAGAGAAAGAGGAAGAGGAAGATAGAGACATGAGGGAAGAGAGAGGGAAGAGAAAGGGAGAAATTATTCCTCAAATATGAATGTAATTTCTTCCATTTAATCTTATTGGGTAAATTTTGGTCATATGCTCACTCTGATCGGTAAGAATCACCAGGAAAATGCAATCGTTGATTTGTTTAGACTAATCATGAATCAAATCCAGAGCTGGAGATGGAGTAAATCTTCCTGAGTCACATGTGCTACATGAGAAAATGATGGATAGTTGAACAAAATTGGGACTCCTTTAGGAAAAAGGAAGAAGGGAATGGAGGGCAGGTAGACAACTGACAGAGTCCCCTACAAAAATAACTCCATTTTATGCTATTTCTCTATCTCTGTGATGGCCCTGGTACTTTGGCAATAACCTTATAACAAGGTAATACTCTTACAATTTGGCAGAGTAAAGAGTACAAAGAGGATGGGTTGGGGAGCCCTATGGACCTGAATTTCAGCAATGGCTTTTCTGTCTTCTTCAGAAAAGCGAGGTCACCCCCTGAGCTTCTGTTTCCTTATCTGTTAAATAGCTTAATGCTATTGACTATGGAGCACTGTTGTGGGTATTGAAGACATAATGTATACAAAGTATGTTCTCAGAACTGGGCACATAGTAGCTACTCAAGAAATGTTAATTTTCAGCTCTTTCTTCTCCCCTGCCTTACCGAGTTGGAAACATAACTACCTATTGCAGTTATGTTCATCACTTCATCACTATCTTCATCACTCTTAGCCATCTCTTAGACACACTCATTTGCATGTCCCTTTTTCAACTACATTGCTGTGCTGCCTTGGGCCATCCAGGGGGCCAATAATGAGGGTTATATGTCTAGCATCCTTGTCCAAAAAAATGGAAATCAATGGTGTGTTATGCACTTCTTCACTGTATGATGTTGGATGGTTCAATCCCTCTGTAGGTGACTGCCCTACAGTGTCCAATTTCTTGTGTATCTGATCCTGGAACAAGCACAGGTTCGGGGTCAGAATATGTGGAATCTGCTACTTGAATATTTCTGAGAATCAGGTCTTTCATAATACAACGATGATTTTTGTGACCTTCTTTGTTGGTTATTTTTTGGTATAATAAATAGGATAATGCATGAAAATGCACTTAAAATGCAAGGTGTGAAACCATGTGAAATAAGGAAAATCTGCTTTTTTCCAGTTTCAGCCTTTTGGGTATCTGGAACTGATGATGTAGCCACAAATATCAAGATTGAATCTGGAGCGATCTTACCTAATATGGGATATCTGGTCAAATTCTTCCTGGCCCCTCTGCCATTTTACTCATTTTTTTCTTTTGATTATCAAATATTTAGGACCTATTGTGGGTGACAAAAACCAGGGGTTCATTTAAGACACTTAACCTTATGAAGTAGAAACTTCTCTGTTTCCATCCACTTCTTCTTACTTCACAAATCTAGGCTGAGTAAAATGAAATACACTAGCCCCTGAGTCTCCACCTCCATGTGTAAAGGATGCCTTCTTGCTGCCGTTGCAGCTTCTGAATGATACTCAGCATCCCTTGAGGGCCTGAGTGCTTGGTCTCAGTAGATTGTGATGCTGAGGATGAAACCACTTTCCAGAGAAGGGAAGGGCCTTGTTCAAGGCCACACAGATTATTTAGTATTGCATCCTGAGCTCTTTGTCTTCTGCTGAGCTGGTGACTGGTAAGGCTCAGGCCAAGGCTCTTTTTTCTCCAACACATGGGTTCCCATGAATTTTCATGGGTGCATCTTCTCTAGTATTGAGGGACCCACTGTTTAAAACTGTATCTTCCTCCTCACACCTGGAGTTCCATAAGCTGCCGTCTTTATAAATAGACTTGACTCTCTGTTATCAGGTTGTAATAGAGCATAGGGCTGGTATAGTGAAGACCACCATTTCAGTGCAAACTTGGTGAGGGACCATGGAAAAGTCACTATATATGTGTGTACAAATGAAAGTCAGAGTTTCTACCTTTTGGATGGCCTTCGGGGAACCTAGGAGGCTGTTTGTGAGAAAAAAGGAATGTAAGGGAAGATGTAGGATCCTGGAGTGGAATCCAAACATATGGTGTTACCTGCCATCATTTGTGTAACCTTGGGCAAATCCCCACATCTCTCTCTTCTTCCATTTTCCCCTTGGTAAGATGGTAATAATAATAAATATTTGTCTTAATCTAATGAGGGTTATGGAAGAAGCCAGTATTGCTACAGCAGTCATGAGAGAAGAGGACATGTGAGGTGGGTAAAATAATGTAGGCCAGGAGATAAGTTCTGAGAAGAAATGGAACAGAGGAAAGGGGGTGTATGGGTGGTGTCAGCAGATGCAGATGTGGGAGGACTCACAGGGATTCTATCCTGGCTGTCTCTTCTGGGAGGCTGAAGGGTTCTGGTGAATAGTGGTGTTATGTATGAATTAGAAAAAAGAGAGAGAAGGGGAGGATCTGCAGCGTCCAGAAAGAAGAGGGCAAGAGAAAAATTATTCTAGCCTGTTTGAAATTGGTAGACTTCTTTCCTTTAAGTTAAGATTGGGTTACCTAAGAAGGAGAGAACAAAGACCATCAATGTATAAAGGGTGAGATAGAGAAATCAAGGAATAGTGAGTAATCTCTGAACCATCACTGGAAAAAAATCAAAGTGGAGGTTATCAGTGGATTATGCTTTAGATTCTTTCACTATAAAGATTCGTGAGAATCTTTGAAGGCAGGAGAGAAGAAAATATGCTTAAGGATGGCATTGTTTTTCTGGAAACTTCCACAGGATACTTTTACTTACGGGCCACACCTAGCTGTGAGGGAGGCTGAGAAATATAGTTTTTACTCTGGATGGCTGTATGCCCAGCTAAAATTTCAATTACTGTGGATACTGGGAGACAACTAGAAGTCTCTACCACAAGGAATAAATAAGACAATGTATGTAAAGCAATGGGCACACTGACAGGGGTAGAGCAGGTACTTGATGAATGTCAACCATTGTTTCCATCCTTTACTTACATCAGGAAGGGAAAGGATAGCAAAGAGAGGGTGGAGTGGGGTAGGGTGAGTCCTGTGCTACTTTTGAAGCCATGGGGAGAGAAGATGACACTTACAACAAAGACTTAAAAAGGAAGCAAGAATTTTGCCAGAGATGAGAAGTTTACAGTTGCTTTTTAAGATTTCCATTTGGAAAATTGGTGTTTCAAAGAGAGAAAATCAAAATGGAAATGTGCTAAACTGGGATGGGGAAAGAGGGTACTGATAAGGCAGAAATGTGTTTAAATGTTTTAAAGAACTTTTAAATGTATTTACAGAGGACCTTGGGAGTGTTTTGCTTATGCGAATTCTAAGGGAGTATTAGACAACGTGTGAGGAAGGCCTTAAAGTCTTAGGAGGAGTTTATGCAAATCAGAGTGTTGGCATTATTAATAACAACGATAGTTTTATTATATGTCAAGCACTTTGCCCTTCCAAAGAAAAAGATTCTGTGAGTACAAAGAAGTATAGTAGCAGCAAAAATGAGTTCCCAGTGGAGGGCACTGCTGTTTCCCAGTGACCAGTGCACATCTTTATCTGCAGCAGCACGGAGGATTAGTTGCCATTTGAGTCATTGTTTAGTCACAGGGCCAGAAACCCTCCCTTTTCCTCTATTTCTTTTCTCTCCTTTGCTTTTCTCCTCTTTCTCTACCGGGGGAAGATGATATGCCTCTTTAGTCTTCAATTTCCCTTTTTCTCCTTTTGAATCCTTTGATCTAAGGAGTATTGGTTCTTGCTCTAGGCCACTGTGACTAGCAAAGTATTTTCTCAAAGCCCCTATTTAGCTTCTGCAAAAATGGGACAATAGTACCTGTCCTCGGTGTATGTTCAGAACTAGGATTATGGTAGGGGTAGTGGGAAGAGCACTGAATTTGGAAGGAGAGTAAGTGTTTCTTATTAATGCAGTTATTTTTGGTAAGTCATTTACCTTATTTAAGCAGTGATTTCTCCATTTAAAAAATAATAGTTAAAAAAACTAAGAGTATTTGTGAGTATGAAATAATGGATATGGAAGGGCTTTCAGATCAGTGAAGCTCTATACAGATGCTAACTGTTGTTATTATCATCTTATGGGGCAGAGTGGAGTTCCAGTTAGGCAAGATGTGGAGGCACAAGAATGTACTGCAATCTGTACATCTTACAAATGCAAGAGTTTGTTTGCCTCTGCAAGTGGTTTGCCCCTTTTTAGGCATAAAGATGTTTCATAGAGCCAACCATTTATTTAACAATTCCAACAGATCTTTATTTGAGTGCTTACTAAGTATAAGGTTCTGTCCTGGGCACCAGGCACAGCAATCCTTGACCTCCCGGAAAGTAGTCAGGTGAGGGAGACAGATAATAAATAAGTACACAAACAATTGAATTCATAATTCCAAATTGTGATGTGCTTAGAAGGGAGCTGACAGGATTGTGGTAGACAATTCAGTGATGTGGGCTGCAGGAAGCTGTCTTTGGTGCCCCCCTCTAGGATATGGCTCTCTGAGCTGCAAGGAACTCAGTGGCATCTCTGGCTCTCTGAGCTGCAAGGAACTCAGTGGCATCTCTGGTCTTCCCTCTCATCTGTGGTTGGACCTCCCACTCAAGTCTCCCAGCCCATCTTATTTTAGAAGAACTGCCCTGAGCCATTGGTCCGCCCCTGCCTGCCTTTCACCCGAGTGGGGGAAAGCATCTCTGGGCCATGGGATCTGCCACTTCTGTGTCTCCCACCACCTGTGCCCAGCTGAAGACAGAAGCTCCCAATTCAAGGGGGAACAGGCCCTTGCGTAAGCCCTCATCCTGCCACAGGGGTCCTGTCAGGGTTATGCAGGGGTGAGGGAAGGGATAGGGGCAGAGAAGAAGATTATAGCCGACTTGGCCGATTTCTGCAGTAGTCAGGCCAGCTTCTGGGATGCAGCTCCCAGGCCTGCAGGCTGAGTGAATCCCAGAAGCAATGATTTCGGGGGTGGGCTAGATTTTTATCAAGAAGCTAATGAAGCCTGCTTCCTTCCCATGCACAACTGCCAGGGACAACTTGGTGCTGCCTTAGGTGGCCCACTCAGCACCTGCCTTCTGGATCCGGCATCTCTCAGGCAAGCCAGCAGAAGCTTTTTGGCATTTACTTCCTTTCTCAGCTTTAAAAGCTCTGTTGTCTGAGACAGACCAAGTAATTGCTACGAAATAATCTGGGAAGTCACATCTAGAGACAAAGGGTAAAATGTAAGTGGCAAGTACTCACATTCTGTTGCCGCCCCAGGGTATAATGGTCCAATTTTGACCGGTGGAGAAGACAACACCTTAAGAAGCAACATGGTACAGGGAGGAAAGCTCTGGGCTGGGAATCAGAATATTTGGACCGTGCTCCTCAGCAGATGGGTTACTTTAGGCAAGTCACTCCACCTCTCTGGTCTTAGTTTGTTTATAGTAAAATGAGTGGGATAGGCTAGATGATGTCCCTCGACCATTCCAGATCAAATAATGAGATGTCATACTGCATTTATAGACATACACTTTGAAAGCAATACTGCACAATCTGTTCTTTATTTTTATTTTTTATTTTTATTTAAAGAATGTCCAGAAAAGGGAAATCGAAATCAGAGGCTGTTCTTCTGCTGGTGAAATGACATGGGATTCTGCATTTCCTCTAGACTGCTGACTTAAATTCGTTGTGATTGATGCATAGTTTCTGCAGAACAGAAAGGCCAATCCTGAGACCAGCCTCTGAGTGCTTCCTCATTGGTGAGTCCTAGCAAGTGATTCAGTGGTTCCCCCAATCACCAGCGGGCAAGGAGGAGGTGGCAAAGCTAGGCATTAGGCAGGCCAGGCCAGGTGGGCAGCAGGAAATGGTTGGAATTTTGGCACCTGCATCGACTCTTTTAAGCCTGTGCGACACTGCCCCTTGTGTACTGTGTGACACCGCCCCTTGTGTACACTTGGCCAGTTTCTACCGTGCTCTGTGCTGTCCTGGAGGGTCTACTCCCAGAGGGCGCATCACTCCAGGCTTCTCTGGTGGCCTGGATGGTGGAGAAGAGGGAGGTCACGGCACTTGTCACTGCTGCTTCCTTGCTGTGGCCCCTTGTCACATCCAGAACTAGGGTTCTTTCACAACTTCTGCCCTCACTAGACTCTGGTAACGCTGCTATTGCTGAGCCCTTCATCTCCAGGGAAATTAATGGCTTCCTGCTGGGTGCCTGTTCATTATTTTATCCTGTCTACATTTCTATGGTTAGTCCCATACAGGGTGAGTTCTGTTTCCTGCCAGATTTTTAACTGTTAAAACATCCAAACAGGGCATGAAAAGCAACAAGGAGTTAAGATTATATTTATCTGTGGTTGTCAACCATGGCTCAACATTAGAATCCCTTAGAGACACTTAAAAATCCTGTGCTTGGGCTCAATTCCCCCAAATTCAGATTTGATCAGTCTAGAGTAAGGCCTATGATTGGGATTGATATTTAACAATTTTACGTTTTATGTATTTACTTATGTTTTGAAACAAGGTCTCACTGTGTTGCCCAGGCTGGAGCGCAGTGTTGCAGTCACAGCTCACTGCAGCCTCGAACTCCTGGGCTCCAGGGATCCTCCTGCCTCAGCCTCCTGAGTAGCTGGAACTATAGGTGGGAGCCACCACACCCAGCTAACTTTTAAATTTTCTGTAGAGACAGGGTCTGGCTATGTTGTTTAGGCTAGTCTCAAACTCCTGACCTCAAGAGATCCTCTCACCTTGGCCTTCCAAAGTATTGGGATTACAGGCATGAGCTACCACACCTGTGACTGATATATTTAAAAAGATGTTAATGTGTAGCCTGAGTTTGAAACAACTAATACCTCTGATTAGTACTGATTGTTGGGGCTGGGGGAAATTCATCCTTTTCCTTTTCTTGGCAAAGGTCCCCTCTTTTTTTCTTTTAAAGTTTTTATTAGACAGAGTTTGATATATACACGAAAGTAGGGTGAGTAGAGCAATGAACCTGCATGTACCCATCACTCAGACTCAACAGTTGTTAATTCAGAACTTCAACTGACCGTGATGTCCAGCTTCAGATCACTGGTGTCAGGAATGGCCTGTCAATCTGTAATGCAGCTTACAAAAACACCCACAGATACAGGATGGATCTGGTGGGCGGTGTATGAAATCTCAAAGCAAGGAGCTTCTTACGGAAGTGGACTTCTAAGGAGTGGACTCAGTTTACACCTCACCAGTTACATGGGGAAGTTTAATGGCACTGCAAAGTTTAAATCATGCCAAAGATGACTTTTGGAGATTCTGACCTCAAATGTTGCTTCGTTTGACTTGTCTCTTAATGCAGATCTGGATGCTAGCTTCAGAGCCTGGTGGTAGGACATTTCTAGAAAGTAGAATGATATTGTTGATGAAAAAAAGTGGCCTTGGTCCAGAGACACATTTCCTTTTCTATAAAATGAGGAGGGAAAATTCCATGAGGGCCTAATGTTCTTTCTCTAGCAATGATACCAGAAAGTGAGCCTATGAACCTAAGAGAGTGAAAAATGTCAACAATCTAGAATAGTGTTGGTTGAGTTGGGGAAAAATTTGAAAAAAAACTTGCTAAGGTCAAATGGCTTTTATAAAATTGACTTAATTACTTATTACTACTAAATGAGAATGGAATCTTTTCCTAAGACTGAATATCAAACACATGTGCTGAATTCCCATGAGAAAAGTAGGCTCTGTCATTTTTAGTGTTACCACTAGATGGCAGATGTGCCCCATGGTGTTGGTAGAAAACCACCCTGCGTTTTCAGGTAAGGAGGATCTGCAGGAGAAATACACAAGTTGCTTAATAATTTTAAAGTAATCATGTATAGGTTCAGCCGTGGTTTGGGGAGGGAAGGTAGTGGGGTTTGGAGTGAAGATAATTTTTAAAGTAACATTGGGATTTTTCAGGAGGACGGCATGATAGATGTCTAACCGTTTAGAAGTAAACCAGTAGCCCCACCTTCTGTTATAACAAAGGGAGTACAGATTGTGGGCTGTGTACTAGGGTAGGTGGACCCAATGTGGACTTTATTGTCTCCTGGAGAAGATGACAAATGGTGGCAATGGCTCAGAGGCAAGAAGGTCAATCCCTTGTGACAATGTCTAGTTGTTTTGCAAAGTAGGCTACAGACCTCTTGATATTTTGTAAGTCTTGCATGAACACCCCTAAACTCATTTCTTGTCTCTTGTGTATGAACAAGTCAAACAGTTTTCTTAGGTTAGGGAATCTCAGCGCTGGAGCTGTTAATATATATATTTTTAATGGTTAGAAAGGTCTTTTGACATTTTCCAGTCTACTCCAGGGGTTCAGTGTCTTTTTCTTGGCCGGGGGGCAGGGGGATGGGTGGCTTCATAGAGAAGTTTTGCTATAAGGCCAAAATTAGGAAACTAAATATGGCAAAATCCAGTCATACTTAAAAAGCCTCACAGTGTCACCGTGTTGTGGGTCTGGCCACAATGAAAAGAGCTTTTCTCCAGTCTGGAAGTAGATTTTTTGTGTCCCTGAGAAAGTTTAAGTCTAAAATCCCTAACTGAAGGGTTTTGAGATCTGGATCTTTTCTTGGATACCTTACATCTGCATCTAGTCAGGTGTAGTATTCTGGTCAGGGTTTCTGTTGGCTACTAATATGTCCTCAACACACTGTAACAAAAATCTCATTTTAAAATTGACTTCTTGAAGGTCTTTAAGAAGTATTTTTCTCAACATGATTGGTGAGTTTTTAAAGCCTCGGGGAAGTATTGTGTAGCAATACCGTTTAACTTTAGTGTCAAAGTCTTCTTATTTAAAGGCAAATGGTTCTTGGGACTCTGGACTCGAGGAATATAGAAGATGACACCTTTTTAGGTATAAGACTGAAAATGAGCAAAACTAACTGATTAGAGTTGTGAGTAGTGTGTAAGGATTGGGAACTGCCAGATGGATGTTTTTGACGATTTGGTTCATGGCCCTTAAATCCTGTATAAACATATATTCCTTAGTTTTTGGTTTTTGTACTGGCAAGATGGGCATGTTACTTGGGACCAACAAGGTCTAGAGAGTCTATATTGTAGAAAGGCCATTATCAGAGGCTGAGCCCATGCCCGTTCTCTCAAGGAATATTGCTTTAGATTTGGCAGTGTTACTCCTGCATGAACCTGGACTTGTACAGCGGCTGTAGTTTTTGTTTTTCCTGGAATTTTACTGCTTATGTTTCTGAAGTCACTTCTTAGAGTATTTCTTCAGGGATGAGGATGTTTTTAAGGGCCTCTGATCGTAACAATTCAGCCTGTAGAGTACATGCTTGTTTTGGAGACATCAGGATGGTCAACTGTCCTGGAGAAAGGGTAACTGTAGCATTTAGTTTGGTTAAGAGGTCTCGCCCCAATAGAGGGAAAGCACATTTAGGCATGTATGGAAAACGGTGTTTTAAAAGAGCTTGTCTTAGTTGATAGTCTGAAGCTTGGAAGAATGATCTTGTCAGTATTTTTCTCGACACTCCAGTCATCTTTACAGTTTTTGAAGAAAGTTGAGACAACTGGGTATTTAATATTGAATTGGTGGTACCGGTGTCTATTTAAAAGTATGAAAGCTGATTTTTCCACCATCATCATGACCTGGGGCTGTACATGGGAAATATGGAGGGTGTCATTTGGGTTGGGAGGAGTCCTGGGCCCCATTATTCTTGATCCTTTTTTGGGATATCTGTCTCAAAACCCCTAGTTATCTCAGATGTTTAGTGGGCAGAGGCTGACTCTTTCTAACATTGGGCTTTCTAAGGCATGGACAATTTTTTTTCCAGTGGCCCTCCTGTTTGCTATAGGCAGACTGCTTGGGACCTGTAGTGGAATATTCTTTTTTATTGGCGGTTTGGAGGCCCAGGTGGTCTTAGACTGTGTGTCCAAGAAGGGCCCTTATTGAGGCATAGGGACTCCTTGGGTTAGAGTTGCAATTATTAAGTTGGCCTATTTTTTTTCTTTGTTGTTTTTATTTTTTTAAAACATCGATCAGCAAATACCTTGAAAGTAACTTTTACTAATTGAGACAAGGATATGTTCAAAGCCTCCTCTAATTTTTGTAACCTTTTCTCATTATCTGGGGCACTTTGACTGATACACGTTATGTTTCCTATTTTAAAATGTTTTTGTGGCTTTGTGTCAATATTTGTGTATTGTCTGAAATCCTCAAAGATTTGTTTTAACAATTCTGAGGTACCCTCATTAGGCTTCTACTTCTGAACCTTACTGAACTTTTTGCTTGCCAGAATGTAGTCTCAATAATGTTTGAACTTGGGTCCACCTCTAGGGTTTATATTTTATCCTGGGTCAGAGGTGCAAACTATAACCTGGGCAGCAGCCCTTATTGGATTACTGGGAGACTCCATGTGTGTATGGTCAGCCTTTTCTTAGCTTTATTTAAAATCATTATTTGCTGCTCTAAAGTCAATAAAGATTAAGTAAAATTTGAACATCTGTCTAGGTGGGGTTGTGGGTGACACATACAGAGGAGAATAGATTTTGTTTTCACTTTGGATCTTCTCGAAAAGTGGGCATATTATTAAGCAGGTCTGAGGTGGAGAAGAGAGAATAAATTATAAATTCCATAGGCTGGACTGTGACAGTATCAATACATTTTATAGGTACTCTTCCTAGAGGAAATTGTCCTCCTGGAGCCAGAGTGGTGCTCTGGCCAAATTGAGTTCCTTGTCAGGTGTGAGAAGGGGAGACCATTTCTGTTGTCCTGGATTGATGAACTCTTGCGGGGGTGAGGACTGTGGCTCAGGTGTCAGTAGTGCTGCTGTGGCTCCCCCATAAGATGGAGGAGGGGGAGCTCTAGGTTTATTTAATTCAACCATCATGGCATTATTATTATTTTTTTGTGACTAATCAAAACAGGTTTTTTTGGTTGTTGTTGAATCATGACTTTGTATTTTTTTCTGTATTTGTCTATTTTGTCAAAGCAACACAAAACATGATATACATGGGATTTTATCTCCCCTTCCTTTTTCTTTTTACAAAATAAATATAGCTGTAGGATGGTATTATAAGTAAGGGGACCATTTAGTGACTACCATTTTTCTGAATCTAGCAGGTATTGGGGCCAAACTGGGTTATAAGGAAAGATCATTCTTTTTTGATTCATGGGATCATAGGCAGCCCAACAGGTTGTGTAGAGGAAGTGAATTAACATTTCCCATTCCAGCTGGAGCAATATACATGTAACAAAACACAGGCACTAGTTACCCTGCTCAGCATCCAAGCATTGACCTGGCAAGGCTCCCCTATTGGCCCCATCACCTTTGATCCACTCAAGGTGGGGAGAAATGACCTCTGACTGGGAATTCAATGGGTAGTTTCTGGGCAAGATAGAAGAGTGGATGGTCACCCAGAGTTAGGCCTACTGAGTTTCTGCCAACAGCTCCTTCAGGGCTCACTGAATGTGGCTGACCAAACTAGGAGAGTTCCCTGAGCTAGGCCTGCTGAGCTTTCACCATCAGTTCTTTCAGGGATTCCTCCGACAAATACAAACACACGTAATTGAGACAAAGACAAAGGGCCTTTTAATATTAAGTTTTAGATTTCCAAAACCCAAGAGTATTATTTCCAAGCAGTGACCTTTATTTTTTTTTTCCATTTGAGAGGAGATCCCCTCATGCAAGACCCTACTTACAGCTTAGGGAGGGTCGATGAGACCTCCAAAGAGGCCTACTAATCAGGAGAAGAAAAGGGGGTGCTGGTTGCACAGAGAAAGCACACCAGAGATGTCTCCAGAGACCAGAAACTGTTTTTCTGCTACAGGCAAGGTTATGCACTGAAGGTCGACACCATCCTGCCAATAGGGCAGACCCTGGGAATGGCTCTTAGTTCAGCAGAACTAAGCAGTGGGCTCGTCTCTGGGTCTGCCCTAAAGGCAAGGGGGCCCAGGTATGTAGGCAAATGCACAGAAAGCGTGTGGTTCCTGGCTGACTTGTCACTAATTGCTACAGCCTCAAATCCATTTTGTCAAAGGATTCTGGGCAAGAGGTTTTTTTTTTTTTTTTTTTTTTTTTTTTTTTTTTTTTTTAAGATGGAGTCTTGCTCTGTTGCCCAGACAGTAGTGCAGCAATGCCATCTCAGTTCACTGCAACCTTTGCCTCCCAAGTTCAAGCAATTCTCCTGCCTCAGCCTCCTGAGTAGCTGGGACTACAGGTGCGTGCCACAACGCCTGGCTAATTTTGGTATTTTAAGTAGAGATGAAGGTTCACCACGTTGGCAAAGCTGGTCTTGAATTCCTGACCTCACGTGATCTGCCTGCTCGCCCTTGCAAAGTGCCGGGCCAGAGTTTTTAAGGGGATCATGGAGGGTAAGAGTCTGGAAAATTTGAGGTCACCGATTAGTCAGGGTAAGGAGGATGAAGTCATTATTTTTTTTTATGAGCTGGCTTTTTGCTGGGCCCTTCTGGCCAGCTGGCATGGGTAGTTTTGTGGGTATGTAGAGCCTAATGGAGAAACTCAGTGGAAAGCTTATTATCTCACAACGCCTTAGGTTTCATTTGTAGAACAATAAAAGAACAGTCTTGTGACAAGGGCTATACATCCTGGGGTAGTAAGCAGTGACGAGCCACAGGTGGGCCAAAGAGCAAACTGGCTTCATATGATAACTGTGGGTTGTGTTATAAGCCTAGTTGAAAATTATTTTTTATCCATTGATTTTATAAAATTTTCTTGGGGACAGTTTCAGAACTTTCTATCCCAGCAGAAAGGAATTTAATACGCTTCAAGGCTGTGAACTGTGCTCCTAGTATTGCCTTAAGTAGAATTTCTTCTCCTTTTTGCATGAATTGCTGTTGACACTGTTTCAGCATCTTTCTAGCTGAGGGTTTCCCATTAGAGAGTCTTGTCTCTGAGTAGAATGATACCTAAACCATCCAGGTGAAAGCTGCCTGGAATTAAGTAGAAGAAAGCCCACTAGCAACAGCCTTGTTTAAATGGTTGCTATCTTGCCTCTGCAGGAAGCAAAGCAGCATTTAAAAAATGCCACGTCAGCTAAGTTGGTGCAGTACAGAGAACTGATTATGAAAGCTTCACTATTCCATTCTGTCTCTTTAAATGAAATGATTTTCAAAACCCTAATAGTTTAGATGCCAAAGGAGTGGGAAGGAAGCCAAAGCTAAAGGTGGGGGGGGGATCACATTCCAAAAACAGGGGCTAATTTTACAACAAAAGGAAAAAATCAACTTTGAACTGCTTCAGTGGGCACAGAGGGAATATTGCAGATCTGGGCTTCAGGGCCAGCCCGCAAAACATCCAGAAGACCCTAGTCACTGAACAGGAGCCTGCCAACCAAGGTGGGTTCCAGGTCCTCTCAGCTTGCTGTAGACAACCTTCCTGAGGATTCTAGGCCCCAGATGTGCATTTAATTAGAGCATTTACTTTAGAAAACTTAATTGTAAATTCTTTCTCTGCTCCTTTGAGATGTAATTCTTGTCCCTGCTGCCAGTCAGTTTTATAAGCCGGTAATTTGCTTACAATTACTCATTTGCTCAATCTAAATGTCTTTTTCTAGGACTGATGATACCATCCCTTTGATATATAGTCATCAAGAAAGATAGTACCCCCATCTCCCAGTCTTGGTGGGAACATAGGAGACTAACTGTGATAAGTGTCAGTTAGCAAACTCAGATTAATCCCATCGCTAACCTCCTCTAAGGCCCTCCCATACATTTGCATGAATTCACCCCAGTACTCAACACCTCTCCTGCCTTTTGTTTCAGCAGTTGAGTTCATCTCTCTCCTCCTTGCAATAGTCTTGAATAAAGTCTTCCTTGCCTTTTAAACACTGGTGCAAATTCGCTTTGACTCTGCTCAATCTAAGTCCTTTTTTTGGGATCTGGAACCAAGACACCTCTGTGGAGCCACCTTTTCTCCCCAGATGGAACTTCCCTGGGAGATGCCCCACCAGCTTCTCTTGTAGGCTGAAAGAACCCACTTCCCGCTTCTGTTCCCTCCTTCTTCCATCTGTTTCCCTGGAAATGCTCATACCAGCGCTTCCTTAGGAGAGATGACTCAGGGAAAGTGAGGGAAAGAGCCATTCCACCCCATCTCTTGCTTTTCCTTGGGTCTGATCTCTATTTCCATAAGATTCTTTCCATTTTGTATTTTTCTTTTAAATATATATTTTTAGTTCTTGGGCAGGGAATAAATTAGGAATGCTATGCATAGATGAGGGGGAGAGATTTCTTGAGCAGATATCTTGGAATCCTTTGAGTAAGTGGCTGAATGGCTTTACTTTGAGAAATGTATGGTTCACTGGGTGGAGAAGATCCCACTAAGCATGGTGCTGAAGAGCTTGGGCTCTGGAGTCTGTCTGTATGGGCTGATTCTTACCTCTACTGCTTAGTGTGTGACATTGGGTGAGTTGCCTAAGTCTCTCCCTGGGCCTCAGCTTCCTCACCTATAAAGTCAGGGCTAAGAATAATAGTACTCATATCATAGGGTTGTTGGGAGGATTATAGGCTTATATGCAAAATGCTTAGTACAGTGGCTAGCATGGGTTAAGCATTCAATAAATTCTTAGACATATTCATCATTATAATAAGCACTTTTTTTCCCCTGGAAGGATACACAAGCACTTGCTAACAAGGTAACCTTTGGGAAGAAATAGAATAGGGAGGGAGATTTTTCTTTTTGATTTTTTACTTACTTGTACTGTTTCAACTTTTTAACCATCTACTTTTAAGATTTCAAATAACATTTCTCCTCTCTGGTAATTAAGGGAAACAACCTTAATTAAGAGCAGAGGAGAGAATTCTTATCTAGAAATAATGCTTCAAAAATCAGTGCTATTTCATACTTAAGATTTAGTTTTGAAGAACCCATTTTAAATAATAGAAAACTAACCTCTGAGACAATTACATAATCCCTTCTTCTAAGACTTTTTGATTTGATTGACTTAAATGCAGAGTGGCACCATGGGCTATTTCTGGGTGGAGGAAAAAATTGTATTGTTTTAAACCTGGTAAGAAAGGATGAGATTTGCTTTTGTTTAGAAAAATTTGCTATTAGCTTTTTCAGGAATGAGAGAGTGTTCCTGCTCACCCTGCCTCCTTGCCCCTGCTGGTGTAGTGGAGACAAGAATGATTTCTCTTTAAAAGGAGCTGGCAGCCATTTTAGATTCCCATGGGCAGTTCAGAAGTGAGGGATAAGGAACTCAGAGATGGGAAGGGTAAGAAAGTTGACCAGGGGTGAGGTTCTGGTTGGAAGGGGTAAGGGGGTCTTTAGAACAAAGGGGTCTCAGATTTGATTTTAAATGATCTGCTGGGTAGTAATATCCCTTTATTGTCATTGTTCCAGGTAACTACCCTCATGTAAGGGTTTTGGGGGAAATGAAGGAAAGGTACTAGGGGAGTATTGACTTGAGTAAGATAATTACTTAGGGGAAGGAGGAAATCAAATCTACAAGTGTCAAGGGAAAAATGCAACCTCTGAGAGGTACCAGTGATACTGAGTTTCCTCTGTGTCGGGGGTGGGAGACTGAATCCATTTCCTTTTAAATATTGTTGTAGAGACTTCTAATTGCCCCCCTTTCCCAATGTCTATTCTTCCTTTTAATAGAACCCACGCCCCGCCCAGTTCCTCCAGTTAGCCATAACTATGCTGTTGGAGACTGCATTTGCCTTGCAGCTGGTTGTGTCGTTTTGACCACGCATCTTGCCAAGGGAGAGTGAACAGAATGGGCAACGTTTGCAATTTCCCTTTTACTTCCTTGAAAGGAAATGATTTCTCTTTCATTTCTTCTTTCCTACCTTTCCATGATCTAGAACATGGAAATGGTGGTAAGTCCATTTTGACTACTTGGGTAAGGACAGTACTTAGAAGGCTTGTTAAAGCATAGATGGCTGGGCCTCCAGAATTTCTGATTCAGTAAGTCTGAGGTAGAATCCCAGAAATGTGCATATTTAACTAGTTCTTGAGTGCTGCTGGTTCTGCTGGTTCAGGGACCACGGGAGATGGCAGAACAACAAAGCAGAAGGAGCCTGAGTCCCTGGATGCTCCTGTGGAGCCGAGCTAGCTAACCTCTTGTGTCACCTCCAGACTGTTACCATAAAGGTGGAATAAATGTCTATTTATTTTGAGCTATGGTGTTTGTGTGTCTCTCTGTTTTAGAGCTGAACCTGTCTCTTAATGCAAATATTACAGGTAAGGGTTACACAGCAAGGCTGTAGGATGTGGGGAGTCACATGTGGCTGGCTTTTAGGTTCAACATGGGTGAATTTATTTGGAAAAACAATAAAACAAAGGCAATTGCTTGTTTAGTAATGACTTCTTTTTTGGGTTATCACAGGTAGGCAGTGGACTGAAAACATTCTTTCCACACTTGCACCAGTACTTGTTTTCTTGCCTTGGGAAAAATCGAAAAATTTGCATGTTCTTGTGTTCTCATTTGTTAAGTGATGCATGTGATTTTAGTGTTGTTGTCCAGAGAGGGGTACTTTGGGCATTGTCTTAGAAATTATTGTAAATTTAAACATTTCCTGAATGTTTCCTAGATACCAGATACTGTGTGCTCTACATGCATTATATCATTAATTCTCTCAACAGCCCTGTGAAGAAGTGTTACTATTATTTCTATTTTATAAATGAAGAAACTGAGATTTGGAGGAAACAGACAGGTCAAGATTCCATTCCAGGCCTGCCCATGGCCTGAACTACTTGGCAATATTCTGTCCTTCTGGCGAATGACCTGTTTGCAAGATCATTTTCAGACTCAGTGCATTGGGCCTACATTTGTTAACAACAGGATTTGGCTATTCTGTTTTGCATTGCTATAAAGGAATACCTGAGACTGGGTAATTTATGAAGAAAAGAGGTTTATTTGGCTCATGGTTCTTCAGACTGTACAAGCATAACACCAGTATCTGGGTTCTGGTGAGGCCTCAGGAAGCTTTTAGTCATGGTAGAGGGGAAGGAGAGCTGGAGCGTCACATGGCAATAGAGGGAACAAGAGACGCCAGGCTCTTTTTAACAATTAGATCTCACATGAACTCACAGAGGGAGAACTCGATTATTATTGTGGGGAGGGCACCAAGCCATTCATGAGGGATCTGCCCTCATGACCCCAACACCTATCTCTAGGGCCTGTCTCCATCATTGGGGATCACATTTCAACGTGAGATTTGGATGCTATATACATATGTGAGATTTGGATGCTACATACATGCTATATCAGTGTGTATGTTCAAATGCAAATATTTTTTCCCCTGAGCAGTCAGCCTGACATTGCACAATCTAGCCTGCAGTGCTTAGGCTCTAGAACCTGATGTAGGAACTGTTAGTTGGAAATAAGCAAAGGGCATGAAGTTTAAAGGGGAACAAATGGCTTTGGGTTGCCTGGATTTAAGGCTGTGAAAATTTACTACCCTATGAGAATACTGGATTCCATTACAGTGTTGGATTTAGTTAGTAATCACCTGTCTATGGGGGAAACAATGAGGAAGCCCATCTGGCAGGTTTTAAGCAGCAGCCATGGTAATTTTCCAAGTTATCTGCCTCAGGAGCAATGTTAACCCCAACAAAGGCCAGTGTGAGAGGAAGCATTAATCCTCATCACAACAAATCCATATATCTCTACAACAACCCCTCTTGGTTCTTGGCTTCTGGCTGCTTCTGAGAATCAATTTTCTCTTCAGACTCCTGTTGTTTTCTTCAAGATTTACATGTTCTGTTTCCCATTCTCTCCTCTCATCTACTTGTATCATAATAGAACAAATTTTGAATTAATTCACAATTCATTAATCCTGTTTTTACTTTGATGGGATTATTAGGATCAAGTAATGCCAACAGCAGAGTATATTTTGAGTTCTGCACAGTCCCTGGGAATGGCCTCGTTTTTAAATGAATTCAAAGCTGTGTGAGCCACTGTTCCTAAATGTGCTTGTTTGTCATTTTAAATAAACTGGAGGTCCATAGCACCCTGATTTTGGCTTGAGTCTATTATATATATTTCAAGGCTTTAGGTTGGGGAATCATAGGATCATAAACTTTTTTCATAAAGGGCCAGATAGTAAATATGTTTGGTTTGTGGACCATATGGTTTCCACTGCAACTTCTTCTTCTTTTTTTTTTTTTTTATTTTGAGATGGAGTTTCACTCTTGTTGCCCAGGCTGGAGTGCAATGGCATGACCTCGGCTCACTGCAACCTCTGCCTCCCGGGTTCAAGCGATTCTCCTGCCTCAGACTCCCAAGTAGGTGAGATTACAGGCACGCGCCACCACGCCTGGCTAATTTTGTATTTTTAGTAGAGATGAGGTTTCTCCATGTTGGTCAGGCTAATATTGAACTCCGGACCTCAGGTGATCCACCCATTTCGGCCTCCCAAAGTGCTGGGATTAGAGGTGTGAGCCACCATGCCCAGCCCATTGCAACTTCTTAACTTTGCTGTTGTAATAGAAAAGCAGTCATAGACAATAGTAAATGAGCATGGCTGTGCTCCAGTAAAACTTTATTTGCAAAATAGATAGTGGCTGAATTTGGGCTGTGGGCTACAGTTTGCATGCTCCTTTTTAGACACAAATATAACAATTTATTCAAGTTAAAATTTACGAGGGCCTAAAGCTGCTGGGGAAAAATTGGGGGAGAAAGTAGCTGATGCCATGGTTTATAGAACCAACGTGCAAAGCTATCTTGACATTCTGGCCTCTGCTCAAGACCCCAAGATTAAATACAGTAGGGATAAATAGATGATTATGCATTTTTGGTTCAAAATATGGCCGGTGAGTACACAGGGTGGGGGTTAACTTGCTGGGAGGGAATTTGCATGATAAAAACCTGAGATCTTACTTTGTCTTAAAGCTTAAGAGTCTGAGAGGCTTTGCCTACTAAAGAGATAGCCCATCTTGGGCTGCATCGCAGGTCGAATGGTTGTAGATCAGAGATGCAATAACCCTGCTGGGTCCTTTGCTGGCTCAGACAACAGCTGGAGTGTGGTGTACAATGCAGATACCTCATTTTGAGAGTCCTTTGACAAATTCAAGTTTATCTAAAGGAGGGGGACCACAGTGGTGAGGGGCCAGGAGACCACAATCTATGAGAAATAGTGAATGGCACTGGGTACATTTAGCTAGGGAAGAGAGGCCCAAAATGAGAAGTTGTCATTATCATCATGTGTCTGGATTTTTGTCATGAAAGGGAATGGAATTCCTGTGTGGACCAAGGCCATGGGCCCTTGCACACAGCAGCTGCATAATTAGTACCTGACTGAACAGTGTGCAGAGAGATTACAAGGAGAGAGAGGCTTGGGGTAAGGATAAACTTTCTCAGTGAGAGCTGTCCATTAACGGAATGGTTGTGCTCATTATTTATCACTGGGATAGTGCTGGGCGTCAAAGAGGCAGTGAGATGCAACAACAGTTCCCTTTGTATAGTAGAGAAACCACATTTTTGACATTATAACAAAATAGTTTTTAAATGAAGATAAAAAGAGTGAGACCAGATGGGTTATTTTGATTGTTGGTAAAATCCAATAAAAATATTCTCTATAGTGTACAATGTCTTCGGCTGGGCAGGCATTCAAGTATCAAGGGGGATAATGAACACAATTTTCAACAAATCGCTTGTATCATTCAATAGAGAAGAGGGAGATAATGTAAGTGCTTGTAAGTTTGTCAGGTGGTCAATACCACCTGGATCTTTTCACCAAGGTCTTTGAAGGATGGTGAATGATTGAGAAATGTATCAGAGAGTGATTTTTAACTTTATTAGGAGCTCTGCAAGAATAGTGAAGTTCTTCTTTGTTATAGAACAAATTGTCTCTCTATTCTCCAGGCTCTGTTATCCTCTGGGTCAAACCATGAACATTTGCTGTGTGTTTGGAATAAGTCTAAGAATTATATATATATTGGTTAATTTATTCCTCTACAGCAGTGATTTTAAACTATGGATGACTTTCTCCCCTCCCACAGGGGGCATCTAGCAATATCTGGAGACATTTTTAATTGTTATAAGTGAGGTGGGGGAATACTACAGGAATTTAGTGGGTGGAGGCTAGGGATGCTGTTAAACATCCTAAAATGCACAGGGCAGCCCTCCACAGCAAAGAATTATCCGGCCCCAAAGTTGATAATGCTGAGCTTGTGAAATCCTGCTGTATAGAATAGTAGGCACTATTGTTATACTCATTTTACAGATGGGGAATCTGAGAAGTTAAATAACTGACCAAAGGTCCTCCATAGCCAGAAAATTAGATAAGCATTTTACTGTCTTGTGCTTTATTTAGCAATGTAAATAATATACCCTAGGAAGTACTGTGTGTGAAGGTTATATCTACCTCTTGGAACTAGCACAAAAATGGACTTCTATTTTTATTTTTGAATTTATACTTAATAAATACTAAAATACCTAGCAAGCAATGCAGCTCTCTCTAGATAAGTTTGTTAATGGAGTCAAATCAAGGTGTGGTGACGTTCTGAAGGCCTGGGAAAAAGAGGCCATGGGCTCACTGTGCCTCTTTCCTAATTTAATTTCTTTCAGCTAATCTGTTTGCTTGCCTTTTTGACCATTTTCTTGCTAACTGCACTGTTGTATCAGGGAAGGAATATCAAGTAAATCAGTCCGATTTGCTGGCGCCTGCTGTCAGACTGGTGGAGAGGACTGAAAAATTTCTTAGGAGAATAGTCTATTGTAAGCACTAAAAAAATCAGATTATTTTCTACCTTAGCTGGAAAAGGTAATTTTGTGAGTGTCAACTTCAGGGTTGAGTACTCTTTCCCAAGTATTTATTCTGTAAGTCATGAAGTAATCACCTTGAACCTACATCTTTGAGTAACACTTGGGAAGTTTCTGCAGAGCCTTTGATGGTCATAAAATGAGATGAGTCTTTATGGTGCAGAGTGAGGCTATCTGGGTGTGTGGCCTGATAGGAGAGGCCCCTTGCAAATTTCCTCTCTGCCCCCATTCCCCACCCCGTCTGCTAAGATGTAAACTCAACCTCAGACAGAAAGATGAGCTCTGAAGTCTCATTTATTACTGAGGTTCAACGTTACTAAAATAACCACAAAGAAATGAGATGCCTTCTTCAGATTGCTGAAGAAGTAAGTGAATTGATCTGTGACTTAGAGGTATCTCCTCCAGTTAATCATTGCTGACACTTTGCTGCCTGAAATCCCTATAAATCACAATGGAACTAGAAAGAGAAATGATATAGGCAACACGATGGGAAGTGGAAATAGGCTGCATATTTCTACATGGGGTTGCTGAAATGGGAGCCCTGAGTTTTTAAGATGCAGCACCTGCACATGGAAGGCAGGGAATGACACTTGTGTCTGAATCATTTGGTTAGCAAAGCTGGCCTTGCTTGACTGATGGCCGTTTGATGGATTCTGCCCTTTCCCCATCTGCTTCACCAGTTCGTTGCCAGTAGAGAAACATGCTTACTTAGAACCATGTTCCTATCTCACATGATTTTTTTAAAATTATACTTTAAGTTCTAGGGTTCTTGTGCACAACATGCAGGTTTGTTACATATGTATACACGTGCCATATTGGTGTGCTGCACCGGCTAACTCATCATTTACATTAGGTATATCCCCTAATGCTATCCCTCCCCCCACCCCATGACAGGCCCCGGTGTGTGATGTTCCCCACCCTGTGTCCAAGTGTTCTCATTGTTCAATTCCCACCTATGAGTGAGAATATCACATGATGTTTTGATAAACCACAAGACCTTTGAACCAGCTGAAGGTGACTGGAGAAGGCGTTTCTTCTCCATTCTGGCCTGCATCAGTGTCCCTTGGTAAGCTGGTTCCACTGTAATAAGACTAAGACAGAGATCTTCTTTCCTGACCAGATGGGGGACAGCAAGGGAAGCTCTGATCTTCAACTGAGAAGGGTCCCTGGCATGCTGTGTCTACTGCCACAGTCATGGCTCTGGAAAATTAAAAAAGACAATTGTGCTCATTGATGAGACCTCTCATCCCTCTTTTGGAGGGATATCCTCTTTCATCATGACTCTTCTTAAAGGCATGAAACCCTCCTTCCTTTGGATAAGGCATTATTTAGTGTCCTTGAAGTATAACCTTTATTCTCACATCCCCAATAATTGAAGAGTTGATGTGTTTGGGACTTGTGATCCCTTTGGAACCAGACCCTGGGGGGCAGTCTCTGTGCTCTGTGGCAGTCATCCTGAATATCTACTCTCTGTGCATGTCCAGTGATTTGGTCTCCTTCCTCGTGGCCAACACTTTGACTCTGTTACTGCTATGTAATACACATCATTTGGGGAGGTGAGAGATTTAAGATGAATCACTAGCAGCAAAATCCCAGTGATAAATGATAAGGATGGTGCCAAGGGAAATGCAAAAGAATCAACAGACTTGGTGATTTCACAGCATTCAGTCATGTGGGGGACTGGAGTTCTACGCAGGTAAACTAAGGAGAAACCTAAGTGCATATACAGGGAAAGAAGAGAAAATAATTAAAGGAATAGTGGGAAGAGGAAACACGAATGAAGGAGATTTTTTGCGGTCTGGTGGGGAAGGTGATTGATTCTGTTCTTAAACAGTTCTAGAATAGGTGAGCTGGTAGTGAAAGGAGGACATTTTTTTGGTTAATGTTCAGCATGAAATGGGAAATCTCAGAAGGCACTGAGATTCAAAGTGAGTTTAGCACTAGTGAGGCAGATTTGGGTCTCTGGTGTTGACCTGGTAATAGACTCAAAGAAGTTGGTATGATTGCACAGAGAAGGATGTGCATAAAAAGAAAAGAGACTTGCAGCCCACATCTGAAATCTTTATATTTAAGAGCTAACAGGAAAAAGATGCACAGGCAATGACGATTGAAAAGGAACAGTAGAAAAAGCAGGAGCAGAGGACACAGAAAAAAAAAAAGTTTAAGGAGAGGATAACTACATTAAATGTTGCAGAAAGGTCAAATTGGAAAAGGACTGAGATGAGGCCCTAGGATTTAGCACTTAGAGACATTTGAGAAAGTATTTTTAGTAAAATATTGGAGATGGAAGTCTGATTCTAGGGAGTTAAGAGGTGTATGAGTGATGTAGAACCGTGGGTGGTGAGTGTGATTTGCATATGAGCTTGGTGGATGGAAGCAGAGTTGTTGATGTGGGGACAAGGGTGAGGACGAATGGAAAGGGCGTCTTACCCTAAGGCATAAAGGGAGGTGTTAAACCTGCAGGAGAACGAGAGGAGAATGGTTAAGGTGATAAAATCTAGGAGGCATACAACATGGGATCAAAAGTTTACTGTTAATATGGGAAAAGGGTTGGGGTTCTTCCTTTTTGCACACTGAGGGAGTCCAGGGAACCAGATGAAGCAATGAAGTTACTTTGAAATGAAGGAAACAGGAGGCGAAGGAGAGAACATTAAGTTTTTCAGTGAAGGAGGAGGCTCAGAAAGAAGTGGATAGGTTATTTGGGGATCAGAGAAAAGTAAAATAGATTGAAATTGCTGCCATATGGTGCGGGATAGATAGTTAATAAGGATGAAGAAAAGGATTAGTGAGCAGTGATGTTGAATGGCGTAGATTTATAATGGGAACTGGTCAGTAGACGATAATAATTTTCAACAGCTTGGGAACAGGAGAGGATAAAATGGATTGAATTTAGCTGGAGCTGGGAATTGGCAAAATTAAAATGATTAAAGGCTGGGATTAGATCTGGGAGGTTGACTTCAAGGTGTTTCTAGTGTCCCTATTTGACCATAAGGCTCCCCTTAATGGGTAACTATAGCCTTGAGTGCCACAGGACAAACGACCTCACTAGCTTTCTTTTACCAGAGAGCCTCTCAGAGGAGGGGTTTTCTGGTAGGGTAACTTTCAAAAGTGAGTTTTAATAGGAAGGAATGAGGAAAAATGGGAAATACAACTAAGAGGATTAGGGCAGTCATGACATTTAGAGACAATGAGGACCCTGGGAGAATAGAAGTCTCCCAGAGGGCAGGGTAGCTCCTTGGGCCCTGATCTATTTCAATAATTGCATCATTTAATTCTTTCTCTAAGGCCACAGAATAAGCACAGAAAGCTTAGACATGTGCCCAGTGAATAAAACGAGCTGGGATTCAAGTTGAGGTTTGTGAGGCGCTGAACTGCAGGAGCCAGTCTCTACCCTATATCCCCAACTTCCTCAGCTGTAGAAGGCACTGGGAAGGAAAGTGGCTGGTTGGCGTCATCCCTGGGTTCCCAGCTCTCCGGAGGGGCACAGTGTGAATAGTACCCAGGGAGGCGATGATTCCTGGTGTGGCGTAATTCCTCATGGCTCCGTTCTGGGAAGAATGCTTCATTATTTGACCTTTCAGTTCTCTACACTTAAGTCTGGAAATTTGTATTTAAACTGAAGTTTGAAATATTCTGAATTATCTCTTGCCGGCTGAATTCTACCATCCATTTCCCTCTTGGTGGAAGCAGAATGGGCTAGAATTTAGGCGAGAGAAGCATGAGTCATTCGCTCACCTTCCTGGGGAAATCTCTTGACAGGAGGCAAAAATGCATCCTGTCGCTGGCAGTGAGAAAGGCCCTCAGAGAGGGAAATATGATGGCGGCTGACAATGTGTGAACTGAAGCTCCCAAAAAAGGATGCATCCCCAGGGACCATGTGAGCCGAAGAAAGCTGCGAGTTTAAGTAGTGTGGGGAGGCAAAGCCTGGAACCAAAAGCAGGCCCAAAGGCTACAGCTAGAGGCTCACGTGCTTAGGAAATTAAAACAGCCCCCTGCCCCAGGAGCTAAACTACTCCTCAGCAAAGCAACCTTTTAGAAGAAAAACAGCCGGCCTCTTTCCATTTCAGAGCTCTATTTTGTTCATAGCTGGGAATGAGGGCAAATGATCTGAAGAAAAGACTTCCAGGAGCCACGTTTGGTTAGTTTTTAAGTTCACTGTGGTGGTAAGGCAGCCTCTAAAGTGGCCCCCAATGATCTCCACCCACTAGTATTTGCATCCATTGCAATCCACTCTTCACCTTGCACCAGCCTTGAATGTGGGCTAGACCCAGTCATTTGATTCAATAAATAGAATGGGGTGAAGGGGATATCACTTCCAAGATGAAGTTGCAAAAAGACTGTGACTTCTGTCTTGCTTGCTCTTTCCCTCTCACTTACTTTCTCTGATGGTATCAGCTGCCATGTTGTGAGCTGCCCTATGGAGGTCCACATGGGAAGGAACTGAGAGAAGCCTCCGGTCAACAGCCAGTGAAGGACTGAGGAACTGAGAACAACAATCCTCAAAGATCTGAATGCTGCAACCACACGAGCTTAGAAGGGAATCCTGCCCAGTTGAGCCTTTCCACGATTACATCCCTAGTTGATCCTGACTGCAGCATTGTGAACTCTAAGAGGACCCATCTAGCTGGGTGCGGTGGCTCACACCTGTAATCCCAGCACTTTGGGAGGCCAAGGTGGGTGGATCACAAGGTCAGGAATTCAAGACTAGCCTGGCCAAGATGGTGAAACCCCGTCTCTACTAAAAATACAACAATTAGCTGGACACAATGGCAGGAGGCTGTAATCCCAGCTACTCAGGAGGCTGAGGCAGGAGAATCCCTTGAACTAGGGCAGCAGAGGTTGCAGTGAGCTTAGATCGAGCCCCGGCACTCCAGCCTGGGCAACAGAGTGAGACTCCGTCTCAAAAAAAAAAAAAAAAAAAAAAAAAAGAAAAGAACCCATCTAAGTAGCACCCTGATTCCTGACCCTCAGAATATGTGAGATAGAAAAAAATGTGTGTTTAAGATGTTAAGTTTTGGACCAGGCATGGTGGCTCATGCCTGTAATCCCAGTGTTGTGGGAATATTGCTTGAGGCCAGGAATTCAAGACCAGTCTGGGAAACATAGTAAGATCCTATCTCTACACAAAATTAAAAAATTAGCCTGATGCAGTGGCACACACCTGTAGTTTGAGCTACTGGGGAGGCTGAGGTGGAAGGATGCTTGATCCTAGGAGTTTGAGGGTGCAATGAGCTGTGATTGGACCACTGCATTTCAGCCTGGGCAACTGATACCCTGTTTCTTTTCTTTTTTTCTTTTTCTTTTTTTTGAGATGGAGTCTCGCTTTTGTCACCCAGGCTGGAGTGCAGTGGCGCGATCTCGCCTCACTGCAACCTCCACCTCCCAGGTTCAAGTGATTCTCCTGCCTCAGCCTCCTGAGTAGCTGGGATTACAGGCACCTGCCACCATGCCCAGCTAATTTTTGTATTTTTAGTAGAGACGGGGTTTCACCACGTTAGCCAGGCTGGTCTCGAACTCCTGACTTCAGGTGATCCACCCACCTCAGCCTCCCAAAGTGCTGGAATTGCAGGTGTGAGTCACTGTGCCTGGCCATGAGATCCTATCTCTTTAAAAAAAAGATGTGTTTTGGGGCAATTTACTGCATAAAAATAGATAACTAATGCAACTATACTAATTTCCACATCACCATTCCATACTCCTTTGGAGTAAAAGAGGCTTTTCCTTGAAAGACCCCTGTAACATTGGGGAGTTACAGACAGCTGCTCCTGGACAATATGATGTTGCTACTCCTGTGTATGTAACACCCCAATGCCTCCTTGTCAAGAATGTTGATGACCTCTGGAAAGAGAACTGAAGAAGTCAATGTTTCAGTGTCTTGATGGTGCCTATTAAACTGCCTGGGCCCCTACGTGTAAAAGGCTGTGAGAATTCCCTGTTTTGTGGTTTTTAGAACCCACTGAGGAAATGGGCAGGTTAGTTAGTGGTGAAAAGATCAAGTTTTAGGCCAGGGTAAAGTAGAGGCAAGCCCTGGTCAATAGGGTACTCTTTATAGCGATCTGCCACTCTGTTTCAGATGGAGGGGCAACTCCTTCCATTCCAGACAATGTCTTTTGCTGTTCATGTCCTTACTATAGTAAACTGTGCTCAGTTTTTTGAGGTGTTAGCCATATTGCTTTTCAGTAGCCCTAGATCCTGACCAAGTGTTTTCTGACACCAGCCTTTAAGTTAACTCCCTCCCACCCCACCTTTTTTTTTTTTTTTTTTTTTTTTTTTAAGACAGAATCTCACTCTGTCATCCAGGCTGGAGTGTGGTGGTGTGATCTCAGCTCACTACAACCTCTGCCTCCTGGGTTCAACCAATTCTTGTGCCTCAGCCTCCTGAATAGCTGGGATTACAGACATGCACCACCACACCCAATTAATTTTTGTATTTTTAGTAGGGACGGGGTTTTGCCGTGTTGGCCAGGTAGTCTTGAACTCCTAGCCTCATGCGATCCACTTGCCTCAGCCTCCCAAAGTGCTGGGATTACAGGCATGAACCACCGCACTGGGCCTAAGGTGACTTCACTTTTTAATTGCTTTTTACACTGACAGTTTTCCTTAAAATTCTTAATTTTATCTCTATCCTGACTCCAGCTACCACTATCATAGCGGTACAAGAGAAACAAAGGCAGGAATTGGCCTTAAAAGCATAGGGAGAAAGGGCTTAATGTTTTTCTCTCTCAAGGCTGATGTCCTATCCTTTCATTGTACCATAGATAGGCAATGGTTAGGAAGCTCCTTACTTGGAGATATTTCAGTATGTTCTTAGATATAGAAATCTATCTGCTAAAAATGTTGCTACACGAGACGATATCTTATAATGGCATAGCTACCCTTTTTAACAAAATCATATGAACTTGTCTGTCCTTCCACACTTCCAGTACTTCCAGAAGTAATTATATTACATTTGAATTTTAGGTACTTACTGTTTAAACTAAAATATCAGTAAAATACTCCTCTTCCTCCCTACTCCCAAATGACAATGATCTCAGACCCTCTCTCTCAAACCTCCAGCGCCTTCTGTAATATTGCTGTAAGTAGGTCCCCATGCATTCTACTTTATTGAGAGCATCAGAGCATTTGGAAGAAGCTGCCACAGGCTTCTCCCCTGTCAGCTTCAGCACCTGCACACTCTACCTTTTCTAGCTAAGGCCAGTTCCTCCTCCACGTGTGCACTAGGTGGCATTCTCCTCTTCCTCTTTCAGGACGTGACTGCAGCAACTTTTTCCTCTCTTACGTCATTGACATTTTTGTTCTTTCCTGGATCATTGTTATGAACATATTATTAATCCCCCACCTTAAAATACAGAATTTTTCTCTCACTTTCTCTACCAGCTGCCACCCCATTTCTTTGCACTGGTTACAACAAAATCCCTAGAGAGCTATCTATGCTCACTGTCTCCAATTTATTTCCTCATGGTTTCCTTGAGTTACTTAATCAGTCCTGTTTTTAAATCGTTCCACAGAAATGGCTCTTATCAAGGTTACCTGTGACCTCCACGGTGTTACAGTTCATAGTTAACAGTCTTCATCGTACTTGAATGGTGAGAGGCATTTGGCACAGTCATTTATTCTCCGCTCTTCGATACACTGTCCCTGCTTGGCTTCCTGTAGGCCACACTCTCCTGGTGCCTCCTTCTTAGACTCCTTTGTGGGTTCCTTCTCTTCTCACTAATCTATTAATGTTGCCATATCCCAGGGCTCAGACCTTGGTCCTTTCCTCTTTTCTGTTTTTACTCACCTTCTTGGTTATCTCATCCAGTCCTATGGCTATAATTGCCTTCTATATGCCAACAGTTTCAAATTTTTTATGTCCAGTCCAGACTTCTCTTTTACACTCCAGATTTCTATATCCAACTGTGTACTTGGCATCTCCACTTGGATGACTGTCTTCTCAAACTGAAACTGTCCAAAACTGAATTCCTGTCCCCCGATTCCTGCCAAACCTATAGCAGCTGCAGCCTTCCCTGATCTTAGTTGATAGCAATCCATTATTCCATTTTTTTAAGCCAAAAAACTTGAAGTTATCCTTGATTCTTTCTTTCTTTCACATCCCATGTCTAAACAGGCAGGAACTATTGCTGGCTTGAAGATCTATCCAGAATCTGACCACTTTCATCACCTCTTTGCTGCCACCTAGATCTAAGCCACCACCATCATGTCTTGCATGGACTCCTGCTCTAGCCTCCAGGGTCTCCTGGCTTCTACCCTTGCATTTCCACAATTTATTTCCAACACAGCAGCCAGGTTGACAGTTTTTAAAGATCATGTTGCATCTTTCTCAAAAAATTCCAGAAACTCCACATTTCACGTTATAGTCCTTCACATGGTCTGCATGATCAGACTCCTGTCACTTCTGTGATCTTGGCTGTGCGACTTAACTCCTCTGTGCTGTAGTTTCCTCTTTTAAAATGGAGCATGGTATAATTCTTATCTCACAGGATTGTTAAAAGGATATAACAATTGGTATCCTGGTAACAATCCTGTAAGATAATGCATGTAATAGTAAAATGAGCCATTATTTTGTCAATATCATTAGGAATGATAATATTGTTAAGTTCAACGCTCTTAGCTTAGAATCCGAGACTGTTTATATTTTTTCCAATCTTTCCTTATACTGACTTTCTAATGGTTGTCCCTCTCTGTTTCTCAGTTTTACTGCTTGTAAACATGGTAACATGGATGTAAGCCACACCCTTGCTCACAGGTTTGTTGTGAGGCCGCGTGAGATACTGCACATCCAAATCCTTTATTGCAGAAGGGGCTATCGAACCAGAAGATACTGTCTTCGTACTTCTAAGGACTAAAACTCCTTTTTTCTTGTCTGTGCAGAAATGACAACAAGGTGATTTTTCCCTCAAATGTTTCACCTGGAGACCTGAAAATAGCAAACATGTATGTTGCTATGACAACATCAGAAAGGAGTTAGTACTCAAAGCAACTAAGTAGTGCCCCTGAGCAGGCTGCAGGGCGAGGCACTTGATTTGACAGATTAGAAAACAGCAGGGACCCTTGCTTCCCCCGCCTTGTGAGCCCACGTATCCTTGTCAACTCTGATTAATGAATGTTCCAGCAGAAAAGAAACACCATTCATTGTGTATTCTTCTTCGTGTTTGAAGTTGATGGGGCTTGTTTCTCTCATTTCATTGAAATGCTTCCCACACAAAACAAACAAGGTCAGCTTGTTGGATTTCCAGAGAGTATACACTCACCTGTAGGTCCAAAGCACAATCATTTCAATGCAAGTTGTGACAAAAGAAAAAAACGTGTCATTATTCAGTCATTTTGAAAAAAATCTGATGTAATGTTTGAGTTAAGCAGATGGATGGACCTGGAGAGATGAAGGACTCTGGCCTAGAACTTGGTGAATGGGCCTTGAATCCATCTTTTGAGTACTGCAAGGCTCTTGATGTGAGAACTTTGCTCTTTTTAATCTTACCGCTGCATCTTTGTCTGTATAGGATTGTCTGTATTGGTGGAACTGGACAACTTAGGCTTGGGGAGGAACGGGGAAGAGGTTCTGGAAAGAAGCAAAGCAAAGCCAGTTCTCTACAGGGACAAGTCAGACTAACGTCTCATTAGTTTCCTATTGTAAATATGAGTAGAAAACCAGGAAATGTGAACAACACAAATAAAATCTGATGCAATAGAGGTTAGAGCCACTGTCAGATACCTTATAGTAGAGTTGGTCTGCATGACATTAAGTAATTGAACAGTTATAACCGTACATATGGTATTTGAACAGAAATTTATCTTAGCACCTATTTTTGGAGTCTAGGCCATCTGCTATGCCTTGCACTCAGTGGTATGATGTGGCATCAGCAGGGGCTCTGCAGGCTAGCTTCATCACACCAGCTGCATGGCCCTTGGGCTAGATGTTGAATTTCTCTGTGCCTCAGTTTCCTCCTTTATAAAATGAATAATATGATAGTAATGATAATAATACTTTGTAGGGTCATTGTGGGAGTTAAATGAGATAATAAATGTGAAACCAATCGTAATGGAGTCAGATTCTTTGTTCCTGTGCACCTTCAGGACCATCAAAGGGTGAGATGGCCATACAAGTTAATGATAACAAAGTCTCTTTCCCCTTACGTGTGGCAGTGAAGTAAGCAGACAAATAATTTCTATAAATATAATGCAAATGGTTTAAAGCAAAGTGATTAGAAAAACAAGAGAATATGATGAATTTTGACTAGGGAGAGATCTGGATACTTTGTTGAAGTTGGGATGGGTGGATAGAGTTAGTGGTGGGGAGGTGAGGAGATTTTCCAGGGGGAGGAGAGAGCAAATGTCTAGGCCCAGGGACTGGAGAACACAGGGAACAGTGGGGTCACATTACCAGGATGACTTTCCAGGAACAGGCTGTATGGGGGGCATTAGAAAAGAAGCCCAAAGTCCAAGTAGGTCGAGACTGAATGCTGGATGAGTTGTTGAGGTTTTATTCTGTAAAATATTGGTAGCCATTTTGTTTTAAAGCAGATGTCTTAGTTCATTTATGTTGCTGTAAAGGAATACCTGAAGCCGGGTGATTTATAAAGAAAAGAGGTTTATTTGGCTCACCGTTCTGCAGGCTGTACAAGAAGCAGAACGCCAACATCTGCTTCTGGGGAGGGCTTCAGGAAGCTTCCACTCATGGCAAAAGGGGAAGAGGAGCTGGCATCACATGGTGAGAGAGGAGGAAAGAAAGAGGGGAGGGAGGTGCCAGATTCTTTTTAACAGCCAGATCTCATGGGAACTAAGAGTGAGAACCCACTCAATCCCACAGGATGGCACTTAGCCATTCAAGAGGCATCTGCCCCCATGACCCAAACTCTTCCCACTGGGCTCCATCTCCAACACTGGGGATCGAATTTCAACATGAGATTTGGAGGGGACAAATATTTACACTGTATCAGCAGGTGAGTGACAATGATTAGGTCTGTGCTTTAGAAAGAGAATTCTGGCCTTCGTATATCCGAGGGCTTATGGGAAGGAAGACTAAAATATTCCAGAAGAGAATTTGGCAGCTAATGTATGTAATCGTTGAGGCTGAGGCTAAAGCCAAGACTAGGTTAGCCTTGAAACTGGGAGCCTGGGTGACCAGGAAGATGACAGGTGACAAACTTACGGTTGTTTAATGACTAATTAGTATCACTTCTGGATCCATTTTTGGAAGGGATGGGGACAACTGAGTGAAACGGGAAACCACCACAGGATGAACTTAAGGCCCCTGGATCTCTAAGTCTGGATAGAGAGCAGAAGTCCTAGCACCTACACTGTCTAGGTACTCTGGCAGATGCAGCCTCAGTGTCCAACCCTCCTGTCTATTTTTCATGGTAGGAACCGTGGTCTGACTCTGTTCAGTCTTCCCTTTCCTTCCTAGTGGCCTACCTTCAGCATTCTGTGAGAAAGTCAGCTCCCATAACCAGGAAGAAGATGCCTTTCTGAGTATCTGCTATGAGGCTGGCCCCAGAGTTCCAGCCATTGGTCCAGCTACCAAACTCAGGGAGCATACACGTCTCTCAGCCAGAGGTTGGCATATAGAACTCAAAAAAGTAATTTTAAAATTATGATTCTTTTTATCCTTTTCCTTTGGTTCCCCTTCCTATCATTATTTAATCCTTGAGCAAACAGTTATTGAATGCCCGTTATGTACATGGCAGTGAGCTTGGTGCTGGAGTGAGGGCACTATTATAATATGAATTAGACATTGCCCTTATGCTAGACATTTATGTTGGATATACCATTTTCTCTTTGTTAGTGAAAAAGAGAACTGCCCTGGGAAAGTTAGAGAGTTTTAGAGAGTGGGCTTGCTTTTTAACTCAGTTGATCACATCATTATTTCTGGATAGAGTCTGCAGGTCTTTATAAATCTAGTCTAACTCCCTCATTTTACAGACAAGCAACAAACCCTGAGAGGAGGTCAAGTGACTTCAAAAGGTCACACAAGTAAATAATTGTAAACTGTGTTTGGAACTCATATTTTCTAGCATATGTCTTTTTAAATTCCCTTTTGTTCTTTAATGCTAAAAACCCAGAATAAGTCTTCACAAAAATATCCTAGCATAAATTCTTAATGGTGAGGGATAATCTTTCTTCTCACTCCCCATCAGTGCACACAGCGCGAATGAGACAGAAGTGTGGGATGAAACAGATGAGGAGGATGGAGCAGCACACGTGTGGGTGAGGCAAAAACAAGGGAGAAGGGCTTTGAATGTGGCAGATCCATCAGATACACCCCTGAAGCCTGCAGACAGGATGGTCCCTGGGAGGATGTGCTCTAAGAAAATGACTGGCTCTGAAAGTGAGTGGTATTAGGAGGATTCTTCATGTTCATCTTATGTAATTGTTAATTTTCCTAGAATGAACATGCTTTGCTCTGCTGTTTGCTACTCTGCATCCATTCTCCGTACTCCAGTTAGTTTTATTCTGTCTTTCTTCAGGGAGAACTACTTTCTCCCTGAATCTCAGTTCATGTGCTTTGGGCGGGGTAACTTTTGCCCCTCAGTTCCAGCTTTTGGGAGATACAGATTCAACCAGTCACCATATTCTTGGGCCCAGTAATTGCTTTTGAGATGGACTCATGTTCCATTTGGAGCCAGGAAAATATGTTTTCTATATTTTGTCTGTAACTGTGAGATGAGAATGAGAATCAAGCTCTCTAGGTGTTGAACTTGAACTTGGGATTGTGTGAGTTACAGTTGCTGATAACTGATAAAACAATATAACAAAATTACAAAAAATAAAAGATATGGTGTCTGCCAGCTACTTCACCTTATGGAATTTTATTTTTGCTACTTAAAAAGAGCGAGGCATCAATATATTTTGCCAGAGTAGATGTCAGTGGGAAGCTGCCTCCCCAGTGGTATACAGAAAACCAGGGCTTCATCAAAATAAGGAAACTAGTGGCAAGAGCCTGGCCTTCAGACATAGTACTTGTCCAACTGTGAGCTACTGCTTGTTACACTAGATACTTGCTATGTAGTCAAAAGAGCAAGAGTTAATTCTGTGATATGTTAAAATTTGAATATAATGAATAAGCCCTGTGTTCACAGATTTCAGATTCTTCCACCTCTTCTTCCCGACCTCATGCCATTTAACAATGAGCAAAATGAAAACCTTGTCAAACAAGCAGAGTAGACACAGGTAACCCAGAATGAATTAGAATTATTATTATAAATAATATTTTACCCTTTAAAATGGTTTTAGATTTACAGGAAGATTGTAAAGAGTCCTTATGTACCCCACACTCAGTTTTCCCTTTTATTAATGCCTCGCATTACTATGCGATATGGTTTGGCTGTGTCCCCACCCAAATCTCATCTTGAATTCCCATGTGTTGTGGGAGGGATCCAGTGAGATGTGACTTGCTCCTTCTTGCCTTCTGCCACGATTGTGAGACCTCTCCAGTCATGTGGAACTGTGAGTTCAGTAAACCTCTTTCCTGTATAAATTACCCAGTCTCAGGTATGTCTTTATTAGCAGCATGAAAATTGACTAATACAGTATCGTACAATTTGTTACAACTAGCGAACGAATGCTGATACATTATTAACTAAAGTCCATACTTCATTCAAATTTACTTAGGTTTTAGCAAATATCTTTTTTTTTTTTTTTTTTTTTCCTGTCCTAGGATCCCATGTGACATGGGCTATGTCGCATTACATTTGGTATTCGTGTCTCCTCAGGCTCTTCTTGACTGTGATAGAAATGTTTTTGATGACTCTGACAGTTTGAAGGACTGTCAAAATTTTGGTCAGGTATTTTGTAGAATGTGCTTGTATTGGAATATGGTTAGTATTTGTCTCATGACTGGTTTTTAAAAAAATTTTATTTTTGAATTTTAATTTTTTTGGGGGGAAGGGGGAGAAAGATCACAGAGGTCAAGTATCATCCTCATAACATCATGTCAAGGATGCAGACTATCAATATGAATGATTACTGTTGATATTAACCTTGATCTCCTGGTTGAGGTAGTATTAGGTCTTTTCTGGAAAATTACTTTTTTCTCTCACTTCCATATTGTACTCTTTCAAAGGAAGGTACTAAATGCAGCCCAGATATAAATGATAGAATGAGAAATTATGCTTCACTTCCTTGAGAGAGCAGCATCTACATAAATTACTTGAAATTCTTTTGCATGGGAGATTGGCTTCTTCTCCTCTATTTATTTATTAATTTCTTTATATTAGTGTAGACTAAAGAAGAACCATGTTATACTTTTGTTTATAACCTGATACTGCTATTTTGTTTATTTTCTTGCTTGAATTGTTCCCGCTTTGACCATTGGGAGTTTTTTTCATTTAGCTTCTGAGTCTTTGACATACCCCCATCCGTGTGGGATTTGTTATTTTCAAACTTTCTTATTTTCTAGCACAACAAAATATTCCAGGCTCATCTTATATATTTCCTTCCCTACTCCTAGAATTATCCACTTCTCCAAGGAGCCTTTTATTGGAGAATGGTATTAGAGACAAAGATCTAGGTGCTGGTAGCTGGTTGCTACTAGAGTGGTATTGCTTCCAGGTCCTCTCAGATGGCAGAGCAAGGAAACATACATATGTATGCTACCTTGCGTATACACACATATCTATAAATATTGTCTTCCATGAAACTGGTCCCTGGTGCCAAAAAGGTTGGGGACTACTGAACTAGAGTGTAGTGCTTATGCAATTATTTCTGTATATAACCAACTGTATGTATGTGTCTCTAACTCTAATCCACATAGATCATTCTAGCCTCCTTCTCTTTCCTGTCTGTAATCTTCCACTCCAACAGTGAGAAACTTGTCTCTTACCATGCACCACTCATTTACTTAATTTTTCAATCCCAGTGTACATATATAGCAGTGTCAGAATTGTTAACCCATACCCCTATGTGAAACAATTTTATCAACTGGAGCAGGGTCCCCAACCCCGGTACGGGTCCGTGGCCCATTAGAAACCAGGCCGCACAGCAGGAGGTGAGCGGCAGGCAAGCAAGCATTTCCGCCTGAGCTCCCCATCCTGTCAGATCAGTGGCTGCATTAGATCCTCATGGGAGAATAAACCCCATTGTGAACTAAGCATGTAAAGGACCTAGGTTGCGCGCTCCTTATGAGAATGTAATGCCTGATGATCTGTCACTGTCTCCCATCACGCCAAGATGGGACCATCTAGTTGCAGAAAAACAAGCTCAGGGCTCCCACCGATTCTACATCATAGTGAGTCATATAATTATTTCGTAATGTATTACAATGTAATAATAGAAATAAAGTGCACAATAAATGTAACACACTTGAATCAGCCTGAAACCATCCCCCCTCCAGTCTGTGGAAAAATTGTCGTTCAGGAAACTGGCCCTTGGTGTCAAAAAGTTTGGGGATACTGAACTACAGTGTAGGACTTATGCAGTGCTTAGTGAACTTCTTTTTACATTTTGTCTTACCGACTTCATTCATTTCCAAAGCTTGTTACTCATTTTCCCTCCACCCCCTTCAGTGAGGTTGTTTCATAATAATACACTTAGATTCTTTTAACATAGTCTACATTTCATCCTGGGATATGTCAGCCTTCTACATGAGTTTTAACTCATTTATCATTTGCATACTTTAAAGTTCTCTTTTTGTGCTGTAAAGTATATGGTATATTTCACAACGGTTGCTTTTTCTCTTCCCGTAACAGACCCATGAGGAGCTCTTTCTTGGTTCTTTAAAGTGAGAAGCTTGTTGGGTTCCTGGAGGTGAAACCATGAAAGTGTGGGGCCCTTTAAGACTATAGCTCCTTGGAGTTTGTCATTCTCAAGCTAGTACACACTCAGCCTCCAGCAATTTATCAAAATGACCATTAGAGTGTTCCTACTAGTTTACAGCTTCTGCTTCAGGTAAGTAGATCTTAATTGTGATGTCTGCATTTACCTTTCTCTCTAGACTTCAGGATAGTGGTTTGCCCTAAGACATCAATTCTTTGAGGGGTCCAAGAAAAGTCACTGATTTTTAGTTTGTTCAGTTTTCTTTCTTGTTGCAAGGATGAGTGTGATGACATTCAACCTCAACATGTTGGAGCTTAAACCAGAAGTCAATCAATGAATTTTGACTAGCTCCTCTACCCACCCATCACCAAATAAAATTCCCAGCTCTCTGAGAACATGACCCCTGCCCTACCCACGACTGAAGGAATTTTGAAAAGGGCCTGTCCTACTGAACAAATAATTGTCACCTGGGCCCAGAACACACTCACCACTTACTTGCATCTTTTAAAGCCTCAGGTACTTACATTTGGGTGCTGTGTCACAGTGGCTTTGGAACAGGGCAGATCTGGGCTCAAAACTCAGCTCCATGATTTCCTATGGATGAGACTTGAAAGCTGTTATTAATATTTTCAAAAGTAGCATTCACTCAATTCATTCAACAGTTGTTTATTGAGCACATGCTCTGTGTGAGACATGATTGCATCAGGGAATAAACCTTGACCCTATTCTCATGGAACTTATAGTTTTATCACACCAGGTACCAAACAGTACTCATTGAGCCAGAGACTTGTAGATTAATCCCATAAAATCTCGTAGGAATTATAAATAGGGTTTTGAAACATAGAGTGCTGAGGATGGGTGCTTAGAGGGACAGTGAAATTTCCTGAGCCTGTGAGGGTGCCAAAGAGGTGATTCAAAACATTCTCAATCCTCTGGGAACATCTTTGATCCTGTTCTTAGAAGGTTCTTATTGTGGTAATCCCCAGGTACAAGTGGGGCATTTGTCAGGACCTTCAGGGAAAGAAAACTCTTACTAGTTCCTCCGGGGGAGTGTTTGTTTAATAAATTTGTCTGCCTAAACTAAAAAATTATTAGGCATTTCATGGTTTTGTGGACTGTTTGGAAAGAAAATTGAAATCATGTTCTCTGAGACGGGCTGGATATCTTCTCAAGTGGAAAATGAGCATTTTCTCTTCAAGTAGATTTCAATATCAGGGTACCTGGGCAATTCTGGAATGGCCTCAGGGAGTTGGAGCAGCGCCTAACCTAGGCCAGTGCCTAACAGTTTGCTTTAAGGTGAAAATGCAAATCCCATTTACCAGGGGCTCCTTCACAGAAGCTCCAACACACATTCTTTATTGAAACCCGTTCTATGTAGATATAGGTTTTCAGTTCATAGAAAATCAGCATTGTGCCTTGGGGCAATTTTAGAAGTTTGTGTAGAAAATCATATGAATTAAAAAATATCCAGTGAGAAAAGATTAATATTAAAAGAAAAACTCTGTAATCCCAGCACTTTAGGAGGCCAAGGTGGGCGAATCATATGAGGCCAGGAGTTCAAGACCAGCCTGTAAAGTAATCTGGGTAGGGCACTGATAGCATCTACTCAAGGTGGAAAGCACATAATGTGAACTTGGAACAACTAGTAAGAGAAAGCAAGAAAACTAATGAAAATTGCTGGGGTTATGCTAAGGACTCAGGAACCAACTTGAATAGTCTTCCACTGGCCCGAGATAGAACAAGATGACATTGGTTTCAAACATAAAAAAGTATTAAAAACCATGAATTTATAAAGATTAAAAAAAAATCCAACACAACAACAACAGCACACCAATTACCTCATCCATTATCTTGGAGGATGCTAGGCCTCCAACTCCTTGTTCTGTAAGCTGGTATGTAAAGGAAAAGAATCAAGCATTTGTCCCACATTTCTGGGAAGAACTCTATTTGGATAACCAAATGGTTGGTAAAGAGTTTTTCTTTTAGAATAAGTTAACAAATTAAGAAGGAAAGATAGCCTTAGAATATCACTACTTTCAACCTCTAATGAAATAATGAATCTATCTAAGAAATGATCATGGCTAAAACAATTAAGTGAAAAGCCGATGGAAAAACGCATCATAAGTGGGGAAACCTATAATTGATGGATCAGGCTGTAAACAGCTAAACCCATTGATCAATCTCAATGGCACACAAAAATAGGCAAGCAGACATCTAGGCGTGTCAACGCTGTGCAGTAGGAAGCACAAAGCACCACCGTGAAATATTCTTGTCTCCCCAAATCAACTAAATCTAATCAAGCCTCTGGGTCTAACTACAGTTTGCAGAAAATGCAGGGAGAGAGACATATTAAATGACATTAGCAAATTAGCAAATCTGAATGAAAGGAATTCCATAGGACAAATGATGTAGTTTCTTAAATAAATGGATTTTTAAGAAAAAAATAATGGAAATAAAATGCAGAGTACAAATAATTTTTAGAGGCATATCAACCCAATGAAATGTATCTACCTTATCTGACTTCTGATGTGAGAAAAGCAACTACAGCAAAAAACAATTGTGAGACAATTGGAGAAATTTTAATATATCCTGAATATGTAATAATAACAAAACTTAAAAAAAATTTAAAAAGTTGATATCATTATATTATTGTTTGGTTAAAAAGAGTCCTTATATATTAGAGGTAAATACTGAAGTATATATCTGAGATTTGCTTCAAAATAACCCAACGTAAGAGAGAAATAGATGTGGGTACAAGATTGGCTATCAATTGACAATTTGGGTGAGTCTGAGATTCAATGGAATTTATTATATTCTTTAAATTTCTTATAAGTTTGAAATTTTCCATAATCATATAAGTGAAAAAACCAACCCTAGGTGTATTGTAGATTTAAATGTGAAAGATACAATTAAGTTTCTGGAAGTATAGGAGAATATCACTATAACTATGGGGGAAAAAGAGCACTAACTATATAAAATTAGGATCCTTTATTCATTAAATGAAACCATTAAGAAAGACAGAAAGCAAGCTATTGAGTGATAAAATGTTCTTGCAATATATATGACTGCAAATAACTCCTTTTGACCAAAAACCAAAATATTCCTACAAATCAATAAAAAACAGAGAACCCAAAAGACAGTAAGAAAATACATGAAAAACTCCTTTCACAAAAAGGATATTCAACACCCAAGAAAGAAGAAAAGTTGCTCAAACTCATTAATCAACAGGGAAATGCAAATTCACATCATAATGCTATATTTCTACTTACTTGCCAGACTAAAGTGAAGAAGACCGTACTAATTATTCGTGAAAATGTGGAACACATAGAACTTTCACATGCTGCTGGTCGGAGGCATAAATTGGTAGTATCACCTTGAAAAAGTAGCAATGTCTGCAAACGCTGAACATATATGTATACCCTATGACATAGCAATTCTACTTCTTAGCACATATGCCCCAAACAATTGTGTATAATCGTGCACTAAATGTTCAAGAATGTTTGGTGCAACCTTATTCTTTTTTTTGTTTTTGAGATGGAGTCTTGCTCTGTCGCCCGGGCTGGAGTGCAGTGTCCGGATCTCAGCTCACTGCAAGCTCCGCCTCCCGGGTTCACAGAATTCTCCTGCTTCAGGCTCCCGAGTAGCTGGGACTACAGGCGCCCGCCACCTCGCCCGGCTAGTTTTTTTTGTATTTTTAGTAGAGACAGGATTTCACCGTGTTAGCCAGGATGGTCTCGATCTCCTGACCTCGTGATCTGCCCGCCTCGGCCTCCCAAAGTGCTGGGATTACAGGTGTGAGCCACCGCGCCCGGCCAACCTTATTCTTAATAGCATCAAACCTGAAACAACCCAGATTCCATCAATAGACTGAATAAATAATTGTGATATATAACACTATACACTAATAAAAGTTAAGGAATCACTATTTCATCATTCCCACACAAAAGCAGCAAGACTAATCACAAGTTTCTAAATTTCTATTGAATAGTAACGGGTCAGTAATTCACTAGGAAGCATACATATCCACAAATGGTGGCCACAAAAAGTGTCCTTTGGACAACAGGAAGAAACTAGAACAAAGTCTTCTACTTACCGTCATTTTATCCCTCTGGGTGGGTCCTTTAGGGAGGGAGTAGGTGCTCTAGGCAGAAATGCTTCTGCATTATCGTTATTATTATTACTTTAAAAATGTCTCTTCTGTGTTCAGAAGATTTGAAAGTAGAAGTGGCGAATTCCCCTCTCTTATGGCCCTGGAAAGAATCAACATATTGGGCAGAAGCATCACATTTTCTTTTCTGGGGCTTTTTGCCAGTCTCTTGACATTCACTCACTTAAGAAAAATAATTTGATTTTTTGCCATTCCTTCTGGAGAAATTTCTGAAAGGCAAATAGAAGTGACGCTTTCCTAGCTAGTTCTAAGACATTCCCTAGTCTAATATGATATAGATTAATTTTTTTATTCCCATACTTCCTGTACTCTTAGGTCTCCCTGCTAAATCCAATCCATAACAGTTTTCACAGTTGTTATTGTTTAACTTGGTGAATATTTGTTTAGGGTCTGCTAAGTTCCATGAAGGCTGAGATTATGGCTGTTTTGCCCACTTCTGACTCGCCAGTACTCAGTACCTTATCTGACATATAGTAGATACTATAATTTTTATTGAATTAATCAAGATTAGCTTATCATTAGTCTGACCCAATAAAATCAGGCCAGTTTTATGCTGTAATTCAACATGGATTTATCCTCATTCCATATGCAATTCTAAGAGGCTCATTTACCTGGTTTCCAAGTATATAACTGATCAAAATTAAGACAGATACTTAAATTACATATATATGTCTATATGTCTATGTTATATATCTCTGTCTATGCCTGTCTATATATCTATATGTCTTTGTATGTCTATATCTATATGTCCATGTCTATGTTTATATGTCTGTGTCTATATATATATGCCTATGTCTTTATATGCCTATGTCTGTGTGTTTATTTCTATGCCTAAGTATCTGTTTCTATGTGTCTCTCTATATCTGAGTCTGCATGTCCCTATCTATATGCCTATGTCCGTATGTCTACACATATATGTCTACCTACACATATATGTCTATATGTCTATATCTGTGTGTCTATGACTATATATCCTAAATCTATGTCTGTCTGTCTTTGTCTATATATTCCTATGTCTATGTGTCTATGTCTATATGTCCCTATCTATATGCCTATGTCTATGTATATATGTGACTATGTGTCTATGTGTCCGTGTCTGAATCCCAGGTACCAAATGAACAATGAACATCACAAATTTGTATTAACCAATCTGGAAAGAAATCTCTTCTACCACACAAAACTTACTAACTTGGTTATACTTCTTATGTTGTAATATCAAGCATCCTGTAGTTTATTCTTTTATTATTTTATGCTCACTGTTAAGGATAAATTCTCAATAATCAGGAAGCCTCCGCTAATCTAATAGTTCAAAGACCTCAGAATTGGAAGAAGGATTTTTAAAAAAATAAAAATTCTTGGGTCTAACCACGTATTCAATGCTTGAATCTCTCTTCATCCTCTAGAAACATCACTATCACTCTTGTGAGAAACGCTGAATCACAGGCCTTAACCCAGATATGTGGAATAAAAATCTGCATTTTATCAAGACCCTAAGATGATGCATATTCATAGGAAAATCAGAGAAATGCTGATACAGAATATCATGAATACGTTCTGTGATTTGAAATTCACTGCATTTTGGAGAAGTTTATCTTGCTTTAGCAGATTCTTAGAATGCTGATTATTGAGCCAAAATCTGACCTTTTGTCACTTTTTTTTTCACACAATCTTTATGTCCTTGTGTACCCATTATTTAGCTCCCATTTATAAGTGAGAACGTATGATAGCTGATTTTCTGCTGAGTTAGTTCACTTAGCATAATGGCCTCTAGCACCATCTACGTTACTGCAATAGTTATGACTTCATTCTTTTTTATGACTGCATAGTATTCCATGGTGTATATATACCACATTTTCTTTCTCATTTGTTCCTGGTTTCACATCCAAGGCCTTGCACAAGTCTACTTAATTTTTTTACATGACAGTTTTTCAAATACCTCAGATGCAGTGCCACTTAGAACTTGTCACATAGAATATCAGCTTTGCAGGATATTCTGTGGAAACAAATGATTCAGGGCTCCTATAAACCGCAACTATGTTTTATCTTAGAGAGTCTCACTTGAGTCTCTGAAAAGTAAAGAAAAACTGCTTAATTTTGCTTAATTCTGCTTAATTCAATTTTTCCAAGCTAACTTTTTCAGGAAAACTTTCCCACTCATATGACAACTAGTAACATCTTCAAGATTTGGAGTACATATTTTAGGAAAAGTAGCTCTCTTGGCTAAAGTTTCTTCAAGTGCTCTATGGCAGGCTGAATAATGGCCCCCAATAATGGTCAGAAATTGATTTCAAAATAATTATTTTTAAATGACTTCTGGGAAAAAAGACTTAGATGCTATGAAAATCCATTCCCTCTTTTTCCTAGATATATAGCTAGATTAAATTTCTGAGTTTCTCCTAAAGTTCAGTGTAGCTAATGGAATGTGAGAGGAAGAGCTATGCCTCACTCCCAGGTCTGCCCCATTAAATCTCCTAAACCTAACTCTATCTGCTCTTTACCTCCTGGCCTACAACATATTGATGCCAGGAAAACTTTGAATAGCATATGGTGAGGATGGTAGAGCCTCCATCAGCCTGGAGCTCCATACGGTTTTGTGGAACCAAACAGGAAATGCCCCGAACCTTTTAATCTGAGGGGCAAATAGACTATAATTGCATGGGAGGTTGTTACACATCTTGGGGTATATTCGTTACAGCAGTTAGCCTACCCTAACAAATAAAAAAATTGTACAAATAAATACTCAATCTATTAAAGCAGTTCATATGCAAAAAAGGATAAGACAAAAAAGGATAAGACAGGATAATTTTTTTTATTTAAAGTATTTTTAAAAATTTAGATAACTTTTGGGGTACAAGTGGTTTTTGGTTACATGGATGAATTGTATAGTGGTGAATTATGAGATTTTAGTGCACCCATTACCTGAGCAGTGTATGTTGTACGCAATATGTAGCTTTTTTTTTTTTTTTTTTTTATCTCACACTCCTATGCCTTCCTTCCCATTTCAGTCTCCAAAGTTCATTATATCCCTCTGTATGCCTTTGGGTACTTATAGCTTAGCTTTCGCTAATAAGTGAAAACATACGGTATTTGGTTTTCCTTTCCTGGGTTAGTTCACTTAGAATAATGGTCTCTAGCTCCATCTAAATTGCTGAAAAAGACATTATTTTATTTCTTTTTATGGCAGAGTAGTATTCCATGGTATATATGTACCACACTTTCTTTATCTACTCATTGGTTTATGGGCATTTACGTGGGTTCCACATCTTTGCAATTATAAATTGTGCTGCAATAAACATGTGTGCCTGTGTCTTTTTCATATAATGCATTTTTCTTTGGTTAGATACCCAGTAGTGAGATTGCTGGATTGGATGATAGATTTAGTTCTTTAAGACACCTCCATACTGTTTTCCATAGAAGGTGTACTAATTTACATCCCCACCAGTAATGTATAAGTGCCCCACTTTCACCACACCCATGCCAACATCTGTTTTTTTTTTTTTTTTTTTTTACTTTTTAATGATAATTTTTGCAGGAGTAAGGTTCTATGTCATCGTGGTTTGAATTTGCATTTTCCCAATTTATTAGTCCATTTTCACGCTGCTGATAAAGATGTACCAGAGACTGGGCAATTTACCAAAAAAAAAAAAAAAAAAAAAAAAAAAAAGTTTATTTGGACTTACAGTTCCACATGGCTGGGGAAGCCTCACAATCATGGCAGAAGGCAGGAGGAGCAAGTCATGTCTTGTGTGGATGGCAGCAGGCAAAAAGAGCGAGATTGGGCAGGGAAACTCCCCCCTTATAATACCATCAGATTTCATGAGACTTATTCGCTATCATGAGAACAGCACAGGAAAGACCTGCCCCCATGATTCAGTTACCTCCCACTGGGTCCCTCCTATGACACATAGAAATTCAATATGAGATTTGGGTGGGGACACAGCCAAGTCATATCATCTGATGATTAGTGATGTTGAGCATTTTTTCATATGTTTCTTGGCCATTTGTGTATCTTCTTTTGAGAAATGTCTCTTCATATCATTTGCCCACTTTTGATGAGATTATTTTTTTCTTGCTAATTTGTTTGAGTTTCTTATAGATTACAGATACTAGTCCTTTGTTGAATGCATAGTTAGCAAATATTTTCTTCCATTCTCTGAATTGTCTGTTTGACAATTATTTCTTTTGCTGTGCAGAAGCTTTTTAGTTTAGTCAGGTCCTATTTGTTTATTTTTATTTATGTTGCATTTTCTGTTGGGGTTTTAGTCATGAATTCTTTGCCTAGGCCAATGTCCGGAAGAGTTTTTCCAAGGTTACTGTATTAGTTCGTTTACACGCTGCTGTAAAGAAATACCTGAGACTGGATATTTTATAAACAAAAGAGGTTTAATTGACTCACAGTTACACACGGCTGGGGAGGCCTCAGGAAACTTACAAACATGGCGGAAGGCAAAGAGGAAGCAGGCAACTTCTTCACAAAGTGGCAGGAGAGAGAGAGCAGGGAAACCACCACTTATAAAATCATCAGATCTCATAAGAACTCATTCACTGACACCAGAACAGCATGGGGAAAACAGCCCCCATGATCCAGTCACCTCCCACCAGGTCCCTCCCTTGACATATAGGGATTACAGTTGGAGATGAGATTTGGATGGGGGCACAGAGCGAAAGCATATCAGTTATCCTCTAGAATTATTATGGCTTCAGGCCTTAGATTTAAGTCTTTGGTCCATCTTGATTTTTGCATAGGGTGAGGAGTAGGGATCCAGTTTCATCTTTTTGCATGTGGGTAGCCACTTTCCCTAGTACCGTTTATTAAATAGGATATCCTTTCCCCAATTTATGTTGTTGTATGCTTTGTAGAAGATTAGTTGGTTATAAGTATTTGGCTTTATTTCTGGGTTCTCTATTATGTGAAGAATAATATTTTATCATCTTTGTTTTTCCCTGTGTCCTAACTTTGAGGTCTCTGCTTATACTTGACAGCTTGGGATGGTGGTATTGAGGGATGGGTTATTGGAAAACTAGGCCACCCTTAAAGAAACCTTTAAACCATTCATTATGTCTTCTAGAAGGCAGAAAGCACTATTGCTGCTTTAGCTTTTCTTTCTCATCAGGATGATTTATGGAGGCTTCTGAATTATTGGGATTGCAGCAACGTTTGCTGTTCCCTGGGTGCCAATATACTGTCATTAAAGAATTGACAGTCTTATAGTTCCCTTCACACATATCCTCATTTTCAAAGGCATGCACTGTGAATCCAGAAGCCCTCAGGAAAAAAACCATATCAGCAATTTGGTATGTTTTGAAAAAAGTAGATAGAAGAGGCTGGAAACAGAATGGACCAGAGCCCATTATAGCTGACACATGTACTCTTCACCAATATTGCACAGATATGCAATGTTTAATCTATAATTCAGGGTATAGTTATGCTTCTTCCCATTTTTGGTTTGCACAATATCCCATAAGGTAGATGGACACATATTATGATTCCAATTTTTTGAGGGAGCTGAGTTTCAGAGGAATTAAGGAGAGTGCCCTTGGTTGTGGTAGATAATGAATCACCTGGAGAAAGGGGGCCAAACCATCAGACGGAGTGAGCTGGCATCTGCTACGTGAGTATTCCCCTTTGTTGGGGAAGGGCGGGAGATAAGAGTAGGGTCAAAGCAGGGAAGACATGGGTGGCTTTAGGGGAATGTGAAGATCCTGAAATTACAAACAGCCTTTGTGTGTGCCTGTGTACATTTTACTGGAGAGAGGTCCAGTTTTTGAAGGGGCTGGAGACTCCTAAGTGGTTCAACACCAGTGTTCAAGGATTCTACAGCTGCAGATCATCTTGCTCTCTACCTGTGGAATTGATAGCCAAAGCTTTGCTGTGGAAATAGTACTTTGTATAAGAGGAAAAGGGTACAGAATCTTCTTAGGCAGGATTTCTGCCTTACTAGACATTTACTACACAAAACAACATAAATATCCATTCTTATAAACCTAGAGAATCCACTAGGCTCCATGGTGATCAGATTTACTATCTTGCCAAAAAATAATAAGGGAAAAGACTGCCATTCTAAGAAGAAAATACATAGCATTAACAAAATCCTGTGGACTCATCCCAGGGAAGGTGTATACAACTCAGAAAGCTTTCTTTATGTATACACATGTCTATAGAGCAGAGTTACTGAAGGCAGCCACAGTTGCTGGAGTATCAGATAAGGAAAATGGAAGCATAATAATTTTTTTTTTTTGAGACAGAGTCTCGCTCTGTTGCCCAGGCTGGAGCGCAGTGGCCAGATCTCAGCTCACTGCAAGCTCCGCCTCCCGGGTTCACGCCATTCTCCTGCCTCAGCCTCCCGAGTAGCTGGGACTACAGGCGCCCGCCACCTCGCCCGGCTAGTTTTTTGTATTTTTTTAGTAGAGATGGGGTTTCACTGTGTTAGCCAGGATGGTCTCGATCTCCTGACCTCGTGATCCACCCGTCTCGGCCTCCCAAAGTGCTGGGATTACAGGCTTGAGCCACCGTGCCCGGCCAGCATAATAATTTTATAAGCATTTCTTTGCTTAGAATTTCAGAGGGGCTGCCAGAGTGATGCTCACAACTCTGGCTCCTACTATGCCTGTTCTATGGACAGTTTCACACTGACAGTTTCATAAGCACAATTGGTGCTTAACCAAGTGTGGACTGTAAGCGAAACCACTGCTGTGGGAGGGCATTATGCTCAGGGCTCAGAGCCTTTTGATAGAGAGAGTGTGATAAAAAGCATTATAAAAATGATGAAGTTCATTTTCTTTTCTTGAATGTAAACATTAGACTACTTGGGGGCACTCACCAAGGGCAAACTGCGGAACCCAGTTGTTGACACCAGCTGATGGTTTTGTATTTTGGCTTCAGGAATTGACTCTAGGTAAGGCCCTTTCTCTAGCTGAGAAATGAAATAACATTGTAGATTCAGGGAAATCATTTCTGTCTACATAATTTGGAGTTCTAGGTACAGAATGTAATCTGAGTGAGTGATGGGGTCAGGAGCCCCAGGAGGCTGCCTATTCGTATTGAGGGAGTCTCCTGCCTTATGTGTCTTCACAAGACATTAGAATTTCTTAGGTGTGATCACGTGATTGCTGTCAACTTTATAGCACCCAGAGACTGGATCAAATTTTCCACTCAGAATGTAAAGCATCTTCAAGAAACTGAGGTGAAATGAAGAACATGAAGAATATATCTTCTTTATATCCTCTCTCATTCCCTTCATCCCTTACTATACCCACTGATTGTGAAAATACTCTTCATCTCAGCATTTATCTCTCTGCCTTTCTAGAACTTATCAAGTCTCGGGTCAGCTACAAGTACATTACTTTGGCATTCATAGCCATGCCTGAGGTGTCACTCTTATTCTTAGTCTTTTTTTTTTTTTTGTCACCCAGGGTGGAGTGCAGTGGCATGATCTCGTCTCACTGCAACCTCCGCGTTCCTGGTTCAAGTAATCCTCCTGCCTCAGCCTCCCGAGTAGCTGGGAATACAGGTGACTGCCACCATGCCCAGCTAATTTTTTGTATTTTTAGTAGAGACAGGATTTCACCATGTTGGCCAGGCTGATCTTGAACTCCTGACCTCAGGTGATTTGCCTGCCTTAGCCTCCCAAAGTGCCTGGATTACAGGCGTGAGCCACCAAGCCCAGCCTTATTCTAAGTCTTAAGTCCGATTGTTGGCCAGGTTCTTGAGTGTTTTTCTGCTGCTTTAAGGGAAAGAGATTGAGATTCAAAATCCATTTGCCCAAAGAAGGTAAATATGTATATATATCAATTTATCCGAGCAACGGAGCAAGTAGTTGGAGCTGCAGGAGAGAGGATAGAGACAGATGGAATACTGTGAGGCTCATTCTTTTAGTTAGAAGACATGAATCCTGGTGCCAGAAATATTAGTCCATGCTAGCTATGTGACTTCGGGCAATTCAGTTAATATTTTTGAGCCTCAACTTTTTTATCTTTAAAATGAGAATAGTGCATGTCTTGCCTGCCCTATTGTATAGTTTTAAAGACAAATGAAGTAATGACTTATTTAAACACAAGATGGAATTTCAGTCAGGAGAGGGTAGGTTATGCTGTGGTGACAAACAGCTTCAGAAGTTCAGGTGCTTAATGTAACAACAATTTTTAACTTTTAATTTTTAATAGATGGGGTCTCGCTGTGTTGACCAGGCTGTTCTTGAACTCCTGGCTTCAAATGATCCTCCTGCCTCTGCCTCCCAAAGTGCTGTGATTATTGGTATGAGCTACAGTGCTCGACCAAAATAACAAAATTGTATTTTTTGCTACTACTATTAAAAAATGGCAGTGTTGGCTATGCGTGGTGGCTCACACCTGTAATCCCAGCACTTTGGGAGGCTAAGGTGGTTGGATTTCTTGAGGTGAGGAGTTGGAGACCAGACTTACCTACTAAAAATACAAAAACTAGCCAGGTGTGGTGGCGGGTGCTACTCGGGAGGCTGAGGCAGGAGGATCACTTGAACCTGGGAGGTGGAGATTGCAGTATGCTGAGATCACACTACTGCACTCCAGCCTGGGTGACAGAGTGAGTGAGACTCCATTAAAAAAAAAATGGCAGTGTTGGATTGGCAGAGGGACTCTTCTCATTGAAGTTTCTAAGAGATTCAAGCCGATGAAGATTCCATCTTTCTCTAGTGATTTGTGGTCCATGTCCACCCACCATGTGCTTCCATGATTACTGCAGCAGGAGAGGAGGGTTCTGGAGAGTCAACCATTGACAATTACATACGTTGGCTAAAAGTGACATTCACTTCTGCTCATATTCATTGGCTGAAACCAGTCACATGGTCTTACCTAATTTTAGAAAGTATGAAGGTATTTCACAAGAACATCTTTAACTTTAGTAGTACCAACCATAGGCGGTATTGCTGAATTCCATAGATTCTAAGATGCACTTTCTTCTATTTTAGTATTTTTGAAATTGGGATGAGTTTTACAGTGAATATCATTTTATAATGACCACAGGCCGTTCTTTCATATTTTGTCTCTGAAACCAGAATGCATTTCGTAGTTGGTGGTATGTTAGGCTTTATGATAACATGGTATTATTGCTATTCTTCCCAGATGCTTGTCCTCAAGTGATCCTAAGGGATCATGACTCATGATTGGGATAAAGTCTATAACCCCAGAAGTGCTGGGTAGTGTCCTGGTAACATGTGTAAGCTCTAGGCTAAGACCTTCCTTGCAGCTCCCTTGAACTTTCTTCTACCATTTGAGAAGGGGCACAGTGTAGAGCCAATGGGAGGAGAGAGATTTTTGAGACTTAAACCCCTAGGAATGAACAGTCTTCTTCTGCCTTGCCCCGACATTGGACTTCAGTTCTGAGACGAGCTTTTGAAGCTATAAATGCCCATAAAGGTTTACAAAACTGAAGTTTCCTCAATGCCAGTGAAAGCATCTTTTTTTAATGTCCAATTAATTCCCCAGACATCCAAGGGGGTCAGAATAAATGCTGATTTATGATTCAGAAATCCCATGTCTGCCGCTGAAGAAGGTGGCTGCCAGCTCCTGTCTGAGCCAGCGTCCATGCACTCAACCTTTACCTGCTCCTCTCGTTGTGTTTCAGGTCATTGCCTCAGGACATGAGATAGGGCCTTCCTTCTCTTTTCTCTTTTCCCTCTTATGTGTAAGTCCCTATACTGCCTTTTCGTTGTTGTTGTTGCATACCTGTGTACTCAAATTACAATCTCTGATCAGAATTAAGTGGAGAGTCTGAGGGTTGGGGGCTGGAGAGAGTAGGGAATGAAATGGAGGCTGGGCTGAAGTAGGGAAACGAAAGCACAGGTTTATTCTAGGGCTTATTCCCAGACTGTGTGGGTCTCCTGGGCTCTAGGTCATGCACCACAATGCTTTATACACATCACCATTAATAATGCGATTTTTGGCAAAAGGACTGAGATTAACCTTCCACACTATTCTGATTTGCATCCCAGGCAGGCTTTTATGTATAATTTGGTATTTAAAAATTTCAATTATATCCAAGATAATGACCTTTAAGAGAATGAATCGCTGAAAAAAGGCATACTTTTTTTTTTTTTTGGAGCTTCCTGGAGACACATCTGATTTTAAGTAAGACACATCTCATCACTGGCTTCTTGCCTGCTTGGAGGCCACCTGGGGCTGGCCCTGGGGCCAGGGATCCTCTTTCTGTCAGGGCATGCTTGCTGTTGGGAGTCGGGGGTTATGTTCTTGTCGAGAGCCCCTTAGTTTGAGCTCCTACTCAGATTTCCTGGGTCTTGACACTTTCCTTCTCCTCCAGCCTCTGCTTTTAACCAGGCTCACTGGTTTGTGTTTTGTTGGAGTCAGACTTTGAATGCCATGCAATTTATGGGCCACTGCCTTGTGGCTGCTGGGCTTAGACACTGCCTGATGCTACACCAACCTCCTGTCCACCCGACATGCCCCATGTGTTCCAAAAGAGCTGCCTCTCTGGCTTTGCTTTGACCCTCCTCCTGGCTTCAGGCTGCTGCCTAGGCATAGTCTCCTGCTGTTGATGCCAATCGGGTCTGCTGTAGCCTCTTCCCACTGTAGCTCCTTGAGAGTGTGGAAAGTCTCTTTGCTTCTTGAAGCTTCCAAGTCATACCATAGAATACAGAAGCACTGCTGATCTGCTTCCAGCCTGCAGCTGCCACTACCACCATTGTCTCCATATCTCTCCCAGCATAGCCAGTTGTGCTCTGGCTCAGTCATCACTGAAGCTTCAGAGCCCTAGGTGCTGTTTAGAGTCTTATTCCCCTTTTCTCATTCCAGTCAGCCTCTGCTATTTGGATGTTTTGAATAGCACCACAGCTGGCTTTGGAGTCTAACCAAACTGGGCTCAAATATCGGTATCACCACTTACTGGCACTTAACTAAGTCAGTTTCTCTAACAATAAAAATTGGGTATAGCAATGGCCAGTCACGCACTCAGCATACAGTTAGTGTGTGATAACATTAGCAGGTTACTAATATAGGAAGTAGGATAATTGTGGTTAAGATAATGGGGTTTAGGGCTAAATGGACTTGAGTTCAGATTTTTGCCTTACCGTTTGACAAATGTCATGTCATTTTCTGACTCCCAGCCTAGTGCTTGTGGCAATTCTCTGTGCTTCCTCTCCATATCTTGCTTTTCATGTTTTCAGATATGGACCCAGACAGCCCCTTGGACAGACAATTGGAAACTGCTGGATCTGTATAAAGGGTTGATCATCATTGCAGGGCCTGGGAATAATTGATGATCATTTGGCCAGCTTCTAAACAGAAGAATCCTGGCCCTGCATGGATCTAGGAAGCCCTAGCATTCCTTGGCTCAGACTATTTTTTGAAGAAGTGCTAGTACTAGGGGTGTTGAGTGACTCCTTAGTGTCAAAGAATGATGAGAAAGTTGATAAGATGCTTAAAAGAATAAGTGTCCTCTCTCTCTGGACAAAGAAAGAGGTAAGAACCACCATTTTGTTGGGCTGAGATAGAAGGGATGCACTCACAGGATTTAGGAATTTTGCAACCAGATTGTCTTGTTGCCTGGAAAACAAGCCAGTGATTCAGCAGTTTTCTCAGCAGAAAGAGAGGGGCTGACAGCATCAGAGACCATGACTCTGAAGGGAACAGGTTATCTTTTTTGGAGACTTAGCTGTCAGACTAGAGGGAGATAGGTTCAGGATGAATAATTGAAATTCACGTACAATCCTAAGTCCCTGTTGAAGAGAGTGGTGACCACAGCCGCTCTCATGTAGTAAGTCTTTCATCAGAGTTACTCAAAAGCAGCAGCAATGATTGCTTTGATTTTATCTTGTAGTGTTTCCTCTACCTATCTTGAGGGGAACTGCAAGTGAACTAGGAGATGAGCTTAAAAACAAGCTGGCAAAGTAGGAGAGAGGAGCTTCTGGGCCAGGGCTCTGGGGTTTGAAGTGGAGGAGCAGCTGGTAACACACAGAGGGATGGGTACTGCTCATACACCTCCCTCCCATCCCCAAAGGTACACAGGCCCCTTTCTCTCTGGTCCTTTCAGTCAGACGAATTCCCATACACAAGGAACTTTTCATCTTGGTGCAAACCTTTTGAAGTTGTAGAAGCACAATATTCGATTGTAAGACTCAAATTCCTGAAGCGTCCTGTTTTAACTGCATTGAGATATGAATTGTATTTGCAATGGACTGGGGAGAATTGCTTTTTAAGAGCTTTTCTGTGAGCCCTTTTAGAAGTAAGATGAATCATTTTTAAATGATCTTTTTATAAGATTACATTTCCAATTATTTGGAGTGTAGGAAATTTCCCTCCACTGTCCTGCCTTTTTTTTTTTAAATTTTATTTTATTATTATTATACTTTAAGTTCTAGGGTACATGTGCATAACGTGCAGGTTTGTTACATATGTATACTTGTGCCATGTTGCTGTGCTGTACCCATCAACTCGTCAGCACCCAACAACTCGTCATTTACATCAGGTATAACTCCCAATGCAATCCCTTCCCCGTCCCCCCTCCCCATGATAGGCCCCGGTGTGTGATGTCCCCCTTCCCGAGTCCAAGTGATCTCACTGTTCAGTTCCCACCTATGGGTGAGAACATGCGGTGTTTGGTTTTCTGTTCTTGTGATAGTTTGCTAAGAATGATGGTTTCCAGCTGCATCCATGTCCCTACAAAGGACACAAACTCATCCTTTTCTATGGCTGCATAGTATTCCATGGTGTATATGTGCCACATTTTCTTAATCCAGTCTGTCACTGATGGACATTTGGGTTGATTCCAAGTCTTTGCTATTGTGAATAGTGCTGCAATGAACATACGTGTGCATGTGTCTTTATAGCAGCATGAATGAACTTCCATTCACAATTGCTTCAAAGAGAATAAAATACCTAGGAATCCAACTTACAAGGGATGTAAAGGACCTCTTCAAGGAGAACTACAAACCACTGCTCAGTGAAATAAAAGAGGACACAAACAAATGGAAGAACATACCATGCTCATGGATAGGAAGAATCAATATCGTGAAAATGGCCATACTGCCCAAGGTAATTTATAGATTCAATGCCATCCCCATCAAGCTACCAATGAGTTTCTTCACAGAATTGGAAAAAACTGCTTTAAAGTTCATATGGAACCAAAAAAGAGCCCGCATCTCCAAGACAATCCTAAGTCAAAAGAACAAAGCTGGAGGCATCACGCTACCTGACTTCAAACTATACTACAAGGCTACAGTAACCAAAACAGCATGGTACTGGTACCAAAACAGAGATATAGACCAATGGAACAGAACAGAGTCCTCAGAAATAATACCACACATCTACAGCCATCTGATCTTTGACAAACCTGAGAGAAACAAGAAATGGGGAAAGGATTCCCTATTTAATAAATGGTGCTGGGAAAATTGGCTAGCCATAAGTAGAAAGCTGAAAGTGGATCCTTTCCTTACTCCTTATACAAAAATTAATTCAAGATGGATTAGAGACTTAAATATTAGACCTAATACCATAAAAACCCTAGAGGAAAACCTAGGTAGTACCATTTAGGACATAGGCATGGGCAAAGACTTCATGTCTAAAACACCAAAAGCAATGGCAGCAAAAGCCAAAATTGACAAACGGGATCTAATTAAACTAAAAAGCTTCTGCACAGCAAAAGAAACTACCATCAGAGTGAACAGGCAACCCACTGTCCTGCTTTTAATTTTGTCCTGTAAGAACTCCTGATAATTCTGAATTTGTAATTCTCAAATCTTGTTTTTAAAAAGTCATGTAATTTCTGTACAAAATGGTAGAATTTGTAGGAATTCTGAACATGCTTCCTGGCTTTCTCAAAGGCCCTTTCTTCACCAGCGGACCCACTGCAGGGAGGGAGATACTGAATGATGACAGAGAGGGCTATCCTGAGAGCTCTGCTGCGACAAAGGAGGCAGAAACACCTGCCAGACGCTCAAATGGAAAAGTTAACAGGACAAGAACCCTGGGTTGGAAATGAACAGTGCTTAATCCCATGAGGCTGAGGACTTACTATTTAGATGCTCATGCTGTAAAAGCTTCAAAGACTCAAAAGGATTTATTAAGAGCTAGGGCATTGAAACCTTTGGCTGTGAGCAGCATAGCATTTTGAATCGTAAATTTGTCTTTAAAAATATCGAGAACGTGTACTTGATGTTTTTTACTGATACAAACCAGTCAAGGAGGTGGTGAATCATATTCTCATCAACCTTGAGAAGGAGAGCGATCTGGAGTGTTCATTTTCCAGCTGAAATTACTGGAAGTTTCTTTTTGGTTTTATTTTGTTTTGTTTTTGAAGGGAGAAAATAAAAAAGGAGGAAAGCCAAAGGCAGTAAGTTGTTTTCAGGAAAGCATATATTCCAGATTTCCATACTTGTCACCTGGTGAGTTGTAATTTGCTTGTTGTCTTATATTTCCCCTAAAAGTCTAAATGTCCAGAGAACTACTTTCAGTGGGACAAAAGATATTGTTCCTTGGACTGTAGGTACTTGTCCTTTTGGACTGTAGGAATTTGTTTGGGGATGTTAGCCACCCGTAATTGGGGAAGAGATTTTTAAATGGCAGATCAAATTAAATTCATTGTGTTTTATACTTTGTTCACTGTAGCTATATTGGAAAATGCCTTAATTGATTCATTCATTTTTTTAGTGAGTGTGTAGGGTTTTGGCAAATATATTAATTTTTTCTCTCTTTAACTGTAAGGTGCAATTTCCTTTCCTTTTAGTAGGGCAATTTGACATTTCCCTTTGCCCATGAGACTTGGGTCCACACTCTTAGTATGAAACAAGTTATCCTGTACAAACCCGACCTTCTCAGAGCATGGGAGCTGAGCAGCTTCTCTGGTGATGAGTATGTCAGGCAAGACATCAACTCACAGAAAGAGACTGGAGAGACCCAAATTCAAACTGGTTCTCCCACCCACTAGCTCTGTGGTCTTGGAGCCAGTGAGTGGGTGCGCAGAACTTCATCTTCCTCACTTATAAATGTGGAATAATGACAATCACCTTGAAGAATGGTTGTGAGGGTATGAATGCCTGTGTATGAAGTGCCCAACAAAGTGTCTGGTTAGTTAATCTATTAATCTATTACTTCATAGATATAGGATTGGTCCAATCCAGCAACAATTTCCAGCCAAATATCCCTAATAGCCTGGTTTTGTGAGGTTGCTGATGGATGTTCAAGTGAAGAAAACTAACTTTGTTATTAATGGAGATCTCATGTACCCAGAATCCCAAAGCCCCTCAAAGCACCTGAAAAGCAATTTCAGCTCCCTTTTGTGGGAAGTGCTGCAAGAGTTTTAAACACAGACTCTGAAGTCTTCCCTGGAATCACAGGAATTGTAGGCCAATTACAGAGTCAGAGGAGTGCCTTCTGAGTAATGGTTGTATTCTGAATTGACTCTCAGGATAACTCATCAGCATAACTTTGTGAGCCTACTGTGGCCTTCTTTTCTTAGCAGCGACAACTTGATTAGTTTTGACATATAATAATAATTTGCTACTTAAACAAGGACTGGCTTCCTAATGCTCATTTTCATGGTATTTGTTTTCTTCCTTTTGAGTTTTTCTTAAAGTGTAATTATTTAAAGACCCCCAAATTCTTTTTAAAAAATATATAGTGATTCTTGAGGCTCTGATTTTGATCATTTATGTGTTATAATTAACGGATAAAATTTTATCCTATTAGAGGGGATGCAGCAATGCAGTAACTATCAAACTCCGTTTCTTATCACTGGGCTCTTGCTGAGATTAATTTGAGGTAGAACTTGTAACATTTTATGAGACTGGTAAAAAAGGAGAAGATTTATGTAGTGAAGAGAACACTGGATTTAGGGTGACTCACTGCTCCCAGTTTGGGACTTTCCCTGTTTTAACACAAAAGTCCCTTATCCTAGGAAACATCTCAGTCCCAGAGAAATATGGACAGCTTGCCTCGGGTTGTCCTGCTTTAAAAACAAAAAGTTTCATGTCCCGAGACTCCCTTGGTTTTGGACAAACCAGGACAGTTGGTTCCCTTAACTCCAAGGTCATGTCCTTTCTCTGCCACTACATAGCTGTGTAACATTGGCCAAATCAGTTTGTTGATAAAATGAAGAGGTACATCAAATAATCCTGTAAGTCTCTATCAGTGTTGACACTTTGTGGTTAAAAGGCATCTTATTATTGGAATTTACCTTTTGTGTCTTTACTTCTTTGCTTCTGAGAAACCAGCATCCAATTAGAAAGCTCTTATAAATGAATTCAGGCTCCAAACTAGATAAAAATAATCAGGATACTTGTGGATTAAATCTCAGATATGGAGGAAGATAATGCTGATGAATACTGGGGTGATAGATTACATCATTCTGTTCCATATGGCAATGGTGCCCTGCTCTTCAGACCTCTGGCTGACACGGGTGTGCCTATAGCTCAAAGGGATCTTATTTGGGGTGAGACCAACATGCCCCAAAGCTGAGTTTCTGCAGTTTCATCTTTGGATATAACAGGACAGAGTGTCATTGTTATTGTTGTTACTATATCAGCAAAAATTAAAGATAACAAGAATGATTTGAGTTTATATTTGAGTTTTCCTGATATCCTATACCAAGCCTACTTCCTTTAAGCTTTTCAACTTATTAGCTGTCAAGTCAGCATCTGCATCCATTATAAAAGTGTCCTTTAAAAATCGAATGCTTTCACTCACTCCCTGAAACGGAAAATAGCAAAGAAATTTGGCTTCTGTCATTTTGAATCATTGTTCTTCTACCAAATAACAGAAAAAGAATGACTCCAATGTAGGATTTCTAGTTAAAATGGACACCAGTGTAGTCCCGTGGTTAATGGTGTGTTAATGGTGTAATAATTTTTGGTATAAAGTGATACAAGATGCTTGACTTTAACTACTATAAATTCAGGGGAGCTCGGTTTTTGTGTTAAATAATGAGATACTGGAAAATTTATAGAGTGCTTTTATTCTTAGGAACATGGAACATTTCATACATTTTGCTGATTTATCTTCCTAACATCCTTGAAAGAAGGGAGGAGGAGGTATTGCAGCGTATGTTTAATAGAAAATGAAATTGAGGCCCAGTACAGGTGAAGTCCCCATCTAAGAATGCACAGCTGGTTAGTGAAAAGCCTTTCCTTGCTCTCCTATGTCTCCTAACCTAATGTCTTCTCACTAGGTTGTGCTGTTTTGCCGTGGTCATCAAGCCACATCAGGAAGGCACATTTTGAGATGAAGAAATTTACCTGCACTTATGGAAACTGAAAATACTAGATCTATGAGGGCCACAACTCCAGATATTGTTATAGCTGAGACCATACTATTTTGGAATTTTTATAGTGGTGTTCTTTAGGTCTTTATCCCTGGGTGAGGTTCTAGTGGGGTCAAGTTCCTTTCTTTAAAAACAAAACAAAACAAAACAAAACAGTATGGAGCCAAACTCAGTTTCATGGCACAATAGTGCATGTTATAACTAAATCCCGGCACACTTCCCTAAATGTGGAAGCAACCAGGTGGGCACTGGGCTAACAGTGACCTGGGCCTGACAGCTGAGGAAGAAAGCAACAGAGAACATGGAACCTGCATCTTCATGCTAACTCTGTCACAAGCATGTGGAATTTTGTTGGGCCTCAAGATCCTATTTGTAAAATAAATGGGTTAGGCTGCACTGTCCAATATGGTACTTAATTAAAATTAAAAATTCAGTTCCTTAGTCTCACTGGCACCATTTCAAGTGCTTGATAGACACATGTGGATAGTGGCTGCCATAGCAGACAGTGTAGATATAAAACATTTTCACCACCACAGAAAGTTCCTTTGGAGAACGTTTGCCGAGATGGTATCAGTGCTTGTCCTAATGTGTTTCAGTAAATTATCAGGATTCCTTACATGTTCCTTAGGGGCCCTGAAAAGAGCAACGAGGACCCCAACAAGCGGATGGGGTTCTGAGTCCCTTATCCTGGCTTCAACAGAAGGACCTCCATTTTCATCTGTTTTGAATAAAATGGATACTGTGTTTTTGAAACACTTTAAAATTTAGGTCTCCTTATGGACCTAAACCTGGCCTCTCTCCGTCTCTCTTCCTCTCTCATTTTCTTCCTTACTGTCTCTGTACCGTGTTCACCATTATAACTCTAGAGGAGGAGGGGACGAAAGAATAGGGCAATGTTCTAACCAAGGAGCAAGAAGAAAGAAGAAAACCTGCCCCTTCCAGCCTCTAGAACTGTGGGAAGAAGAGGGGAGAGAGGGGAATGGGAAGGAGGCAGTGAGGCACATGTGCTCCCCTTTGCCGCCCTGCCTAAAGCCATGTAAGGGGATGGAGGTAGTGGATCGAGGAAAACTGGGCTTTGTTGTTGCTTCCTATGCGAGGCCTGGGAGACTCACTTGTATCCATAACTTGCCTGCATGGCTGATTGTTTCAGCAGAGTGGGGGCCTGACTGTAGTTTCCTTATCTTATAGACTGAAGGACCTTTTCTTTAGGGAACCCAGTTGGGAAATGTGCCAGAAGGTGTCACTCCAGTGGGAGAGGATGGGGCCGTGTGGGTGGCCGTGTAGCCGAGACTGCAGGGTAGGACATTGGGATCAGGACTGCAGAAGAGTTACTGCCAAACGTTAGGTCACTGCAGGGCTGGTGAGAGCTGAGGTCGGGCCAAGATAGAAGGGAGGATGCTGAGCCTGAACAGGTCAAGAAAGCACAGTCTGTGAGCTCTATCTCACATAGACAGCAGCAGTGGAAGCAGCAGAATGCCGAAGGTGGGGTTGCAGGGCTGACCAACCATACCTCGTATGGACCCCAGCCAGTACACACCCAGAACTAGATAAGGTGCTAGTGGAAATGAGGGCCTTCTTTCTTCACCATCCCAACCCCAATGCCAAGACCACATGTATACCCTGTACACACAGAGACCATCTTGGAGAGACCCTGGGAATAAGGAGAAAACCAGAAAGGCTCAGTCAGTCAAAATCACACTGAGTTTACTGAATTGAAATGTATCTTGATATTTGTCTTTTCCTATTTCCTGCCCATCTACCCAGTGTGAAATATGTCTGTGTCTGTGTGTGTGTCTGTGTGTGTGTCTGTGTGTGTGTGTGTGTGTGTGTGTGTGTGTGTAGTGAGTTTGGTGGTCTGAGGGCTACAGACATTCAAACCCACTACAGAAAATAAAACAATTCTGTCTTCTTTGCACTGAGCGTAATAATCTGTAGAGATTACCTTGTCCAGTGACTTTCAACATTTTCTTAGCAAACCTTGAAAGGGTCATAAGTAAATCTATGACCCTGAAAATTTCATTTGGAAAAAAGGGTTATTTGCTAAAAGAATGTATTGAAAGTCACTGGACAAGGTAATCTGTATATATTATTTTCTCTGAACTTTTACTTTTTATACTAAGGTGTTAGGAAGTCAGCATAGCCACCAATCAACAGGCCAGGCAGTGAGCCAGCAGTGGTTATGAGTAAAGGTCCTAGACTGTATGTTACTGGGGATCACGTGGTGCTTATGATTATATATGTGTGTAGATTAGGTGGTTATGCAAAATGTATTTCTTTCTGTGGGTCATGGTCAGAGAAGTTGGAAAATAATTGTCTAGATGGAGATGATCTACACACATGTAACTTGAGCTTTCAAGTTCTAGATAACAAGTTACATGAGCACTGCCAAATGAAAGGTTACAGGGCTTCATCTGTTGACAGAGAGCCTTGAGTTCAAGGCCATCGTGAGTCTTAGCTGCTCTTCCTGACCTTGGATGTTTCCCAGTAAGTTTCCCCTCTCTCAGCATCTTTTTTTTTTTTTATGTACATGTTTGAAGAGATTTATATTCCTTGCAACCAAAAATACCTTGAAGAGATTTATATTCCTTGCAACCAAAAATAACTTAAATAAGATAAGAAGAGAGGTCTTGGGTATAAGGAGCAAATGTGAAAAACTTACCTTGTTTTTTCTTTCTCCACACACCATGATTCTGTATTGAAAGGCTTAAATGAAACGGTAAAGTGCCTGAGAATGAAACTGAAAACCAATCCCTTCTTTGTCCCATTCAAGGTGTTCTGAGTCTGGCCTCACGTTTCCCACCGTATTCCTCTCTGTCCTCAATGTGCCCCTGAGCTCCAGTCAGGAGCTTCTCCTTTATGGCCTCTACCTGACTTGCCAATTCCTACCTCAGTCTCATCCTCCACTTTTTGTTAGTTCTTCAACTGTGTCCAATTTCTGCTTTCTCCTCAAGGCCATCTCCACACCAACCTCTGAACTGCTCTGGGAGACAGCACTTTATAGTGGTTCAAATCCTGACTCTGTCAGTTACTAGTTATGCAATATTAAGACTTAACGTCTGTGTCTCAGTTGTCTTGTCTGTAAAATGGGGTAATAAGAGCATCTACCTCTTAGGGTTGAGGAGTAAGTGCTTAAAAGAGTGCCTGGCATGGAGAGCATCATCTGCTCTCGGCAGGAACTTATTTGTCCCACTGTTAACTACTTGTATGTGTTAATCATGAGTACTTGCCCCTCTCACTCCAATACTAGCTTCCAAACTGGTTTTGTTGACCTATTCTTACTACAGCCTCTCAGTCTACAATTTCCCATTTCCACAGACTGCAGATGCTTCTCTTTTTGGTAACTGAGAGAGTACTAACCTAGCTCCAGTCTTTGACTCTACCCTCATTGTCTATAATTTCACAGAGATTTGCAGCTCTGGGGCTCTGATAACATCTGCAGGTTCTTTCAGTGTCTTGCAATAATTTTATCTGGGTCAGGGCCTTGAACTCACATAAAGCAGCTGTTATGGGATCTTGTGTCTTCTCATCCATCCCTGGCTTCCATTCTTTGTTGACAATGTGTGTTCTACTCTCTGCAGAGTCATCTTCATTTTTCTTAATGGTGAAAAGGAAAGTAAGCAGGATTTGCATAATTCTGCCTTCTCTCTGCCACTGAGTAACATTATATTTTCTGATTCAAGGGTTGTACCTGTTCCCTTCTGGTGTATAACTTATAGTGGCTTTATGATTGTCTCTGTCATGTTGTACAAGGCTTTCCTGATGCTCTGCAGATCTGAGTTATGAAGCTGGACTGCTGCGTCATGACTGTGCTTTTTCCAGGACTTTCTCTCTTTAGCTCCTACTTGCAGTGTTATGTGCTTTGGCTTCCATATTTTGCTTTGTTCAGGATCTGTTTTTTATTTGCTCCCCTGGCCTTCCTTGCCCCACTGCATGAAGAAATTCAGGGTTCAGATGCCTAACTTCCCTAGGGATGCATCCTCATTCAGGAGATCTTTGGTCCCATGGAGAGATAGAAGGAAACTGCATCTTGGAATGAGGTTGGTGGTATATTCAACACTGTGATCATCAAGTGGAGACCATATACATTTTGGAATCAGATCTCTGGGCTCTGTTTACTGTGATTTGGGCCTTTCTTCAGAGAGAGTTGATAGCCAATGTCTTACTGAAGTTAGGAAGTAGTTACAGGGAGGCAATTTCCAATTCGACTTGAAGAACTTTCGAATAAGCTGATTTCTGAGGCCATTAAGTTCCCTGTCATTGAAAGTGTTCAAACTAAGCCAGATAATCTTTTATTTAGGGTATTGGAATCAGATTTCTGCATTGGATGGATGATTGGAGTAGAAAACCACTGAGGTCCCTGGTCTATGGAAGATTAAACTCCAGGGAATCTGTTTCCTTTTTTTTTTTTTTTTTTTCTTTTCTTTTAAAGATAGAAGGCATTTCTTGGTTCCTAGCCCAGCACCCAAGACAGATGGGGCTTAGAGCGAGCACTTGCTGTAGGGAGTACGTTGTTGAACCTGAAAGGTCTGGGCCTTCTGTTCCAAGCTCACTTCCCACTCAAGACTCCAGACATACAGAAGTGTTTTCACTCCCTTAACTAAGTCCTATTCTCTCTCACTTCCTTGTCTTTGAACATGCAACTTCATGGTTAAGTTTTCCCCCTGCTTTTTCATATAGCGAACTCTTAACTCCACTATCAGGATAGTCTGGCCTGGGTGTCCCCCGTGCGTGCTCCAAGGCACTCTGGGCATGTGTGTGTCTCAGAGGACTCAGGACTCGTGGTGCTGTAACTGCTTCCTTGTCTCTCATATGACGTGTGGCTCTTCTAGGGTCTAGGGATAGTGGCTAGTGCCTCTTCGTTTCTCCAAGTTTCCACCACAGAGCGTGGCACAGACTAGGGGCCTACTCTATGATTGTTAAATGAGTAAAATGAGCTACAACTGAGGGCTTTAGGGCTTGAAGTCCTAACATGCATCTGTTCCCTGATCTATTTCTGTCCCTGACACTTTCTGTACAGGACTGAATTATAAAAACCTTTCTGAGGAAAAATAAATTATGATTTAAAAAAAATTGCCTTAGCGCATCGGAGACACCAAGTCAGCCAGCGTTTCTTTCTCAGCTAGTACTGGCAAATGACAGAGAAACTGAGCTGTCTTGGGCAATCCTTATCTACCTTTTAGTATGATTTGGCAGAATTAAGTTATTCTCTGTCTTGCTCTTTGGGGAATAGGTGGATACTTTAACATTTAAACCAGGGCCCTGTTTGGGATATCAGATCTGGATACATTTTTCTCCAAACAGATAGTGGTAGCTGGAGGAATCATTCAGTGTGCACTGGAACTTTCTCTGGGCACCTGTTTAATTAACAAAGTTTGTTTTAAAGCTGCCCTTTGTGCTCTTTAATGCATGCATGTCATTTCCTAACCAAATTTATGAAAATGTATTGGGATGGTGAGCATTTAAAGAACTTCAGGGAATAAGCCAGAATTGAAAGTTTCAAACAAGTGTAATTATTATTGCATGCATGTTGTGTTTAAACCCTTGGCCTCCTGGGAATAGGTTGACTTCACAGAGTGCCTTATTAACTGAAGGGAAAACAAATCTGCTATTGGAATAGTTCTCTCTTCTCCTTGGGTTCACCTTGGCAGAATCACTTCAGGTTTCTGGGACTCAATTTCCTTAGCTGAAATATTAGGGGTTTATCTTTGTCCATCTTTAGGATATTTTCAGCTTTATATATCTTTAAATTAGGCACACATGTCTACTTTTCCTTTTTGTGAAGACCTGTACCAAAAAAGTAGCTTTGTGGCTGAATTGATTAACTTATTTAACATTATTTATTTATACAATGAATGTTTATTGAATGTGTCCTTACTGTGTGCAGGTCACTGAGTTTACACAAAGTCCCTGTCCTTATAAAGCTTATAGTCTAGAGCAGAGATTGGCAAAATTTTTCTGTAAAAAGCCAGATAGTAAATGCTTTTGGCTTACCAGGCCGGTCTATCAAAACTACTACTCAACTCTGTCATTGCAGTGGGCAAGCAGCCACTGATAATATGTAAATGAGTGAGTGTTAGTATTAAAGACAGCACTTTATTTACAAAAGCAGGTGGTAGGCCTGCTTTGGCCAATGGGCCATAGTTTGCCGATCTCTAAGATGGTGAAGCATTCAATAAACAAACAAATAGATACATAATCTTTAAGTGGAGATAAGTGCCAAATTCCCTAAGATATAAGATCAATGTGACACACAACATCCACTAACATATTTTAGGAAAATCTAAATTTATCTCTTTGTTAGTCCAATGTAAGGACTAGGAAAAAAAAGGCTGAATTGCTTTGTGGGTTTTTTGCTCTTGCTAAAAAATGACAGCAATTTGATGATACTCCTTTGTGCAGAAGTGTACTTGCGGATCTGTCCAGGAGACTTACGATTAGCAATGAAAATAATTCCGCTACCCAGAGATGATTTGGCTGCTCTTGTAGCTGAAATAGTGATATTGCCTTACTCTGCAGTCATTTTTGGTTCTTTTGTTTTTGTGGCAAGCTGATCTGGTGCAGAGGGAGGCTGGCTGAGTCCTTGGCCATAATTCCTCATGTGGTCTTTGCCCCATATCTTATTTGCATTGGACCTGTTAGGCTGATGGAGGAAGAAAAAGACACAATGTTGATGTGTCCGGACAAAGAGCAAGTAACATTTTGACTCCCTGTGGAGTGAGCCCTAGCAAGCAGATATATAATGACATTTTGCCCCAAGAAAATTCGTAGCAGGATTTTCTGATGCTTGTAAAAGCAGACAACTGGACTCTGTCACTATGTACAGATGCATGTAATACATATTGAGGGTCCTTACTTCCTCTTCAACAGTCAACAGCAGGTCCTAAGGGTGCTGAACAACTTAATTAAGAATCCTTAGGGGAAAGGAAATGGGTATTTATTGATTGTCTACTATGGAGCACTTTAGACACTTTATCTCACTTACTCTCTCTAACTTACCCTGTGTGGTAGAAATAATTATACTATTTGACTCAGGAGGAAATTAAGGATAAGAGAAACTAAGAAGGTTAAGTCACTTGCTCCAAATCATATAACTAATAAATAACTAATCAGGGATTTAGCTGCAGCTTTGACTCCAAAGCTTCTTACTACTATATGCTGCCTCAAAAGAGTTTAATGAAAAATAGTCAAGCTATTTTGTCAGCAACTCAAAGAGAAATAGAGTTGAAACCTAGTACAAATTGAAATCCCATATGAAGCCTTCCATTTATAGACAGGGAGGCAAGGGCCCTATGTAGTATTTCTCAGTCTTGGGGCCACATTGGAATCATTCAGGGAGCTTGAAAAATGCTGATGCTATGTCTCATTCCCAGTGATTCTGAATGAATTATCCTGGGATGCATCTTAGCACAGGGATTTTTAAAAGCTGCTCAGGTAATTCTAGTGTGCAGCCAGCCAAGGTTGAGAGAAACTGGCCTAAGGAGCTTATATGATGTCCTGATAAAGGGTTGACATACTCTTGCAAGCTCATCTGAATATGGTTCATGGAGGACTCGAAAAATACAGATAAATATTTCTGAGACAGAAAAGACATAATCCCCGGAGTTTCAGGTTACAGCAGCCTTTTGTCCAAATCACATTAAATTTCATGGCTTACTCTGAATGCTGATACTCATTTGATGCCCTTTCAGACAGTCTTTCTTAGGGACTTAGAGTGTGATTTTAAAGCATTTTACTCTACGAATTTGGGATTTAGCATTTGGGATTTTGCTTTAGGAAGGAAGCATGATACAATAATGATGGAATGTACAATTTCAGAAAGGCTGAGAATAAATAACACCAAGCTGCAGGTTTTTCTCCTTAATTTTTATTTCTAGAAGAGTTCCTAATTTAGTGGAATGTAAGTGTGGATAAAGTCTTAGGGTAAGGGCATAGGGGAAGATCTCATCTGAATTCAGGGTGCATGAGTAAAGCCCGATACACTGATCTTCATTACATGGCTTTCTCTAGCTCTTTTTTACAAGCTCAGCTAGAAGGGACGACAGCAATGAAAACGAGCTGTCCTTGGATTAGTAGCAGTGCTTTTCAGTAAGAGTGGATTTTAGACAGGGAGCTAGTGGAGTGGCAGTTGACAGTTTATAAAGCATATTGACATACCTCCTATGGTAGAGCAATTGCAAAATGGCCCCAGTTCTATACTCCTCCCTCTATACATACCATTTACAAGGTAATTTTGAAGTCAATTTTCTTAGCCCTTGAATCTGGGCTGGCCTTGAGACTTATTTTAACAAACAGAATATAGTGTAAGTGATCTGCCATTTTTGACCCTAGAACTCAAGAGAACTTGCATTCTTTACTCTCTTAGGAGCATTGCCTGTGTTACAGGAACAAATTTAGGCCTGCTTGTTAGAGATGAGAGGCCACATGGAACACAGCCAGTCATTCCAGCAAGGCCATCCTAGGTCAGCCAAGATCTAGCTGACCACTAGACTTACGCTCACACCATTAGAACCACCCCATCAAGTCCTGCCAAGATCAGCAGACTGCCTAGCCTTCTCACAGACGGTGGAGAAATAGCAAATAAGAGTTGTTTTATGCCATTAAGTTATTGTGGCAAAAGACAATTAATACACATCCTCATGTGACTACAGAAGTAATAATAATAATTCCTTTCTAGATGAAGAGACTGAGGTTCTGAGAGGTTACATTTAGGAGGTATCCCACCATTGTGGAAAGCGGAGATGCTTTCAAATCAGGTACATACTTTCAAACCAGGGAAACCTCTCATTCTGAGATCTTCTAGTTGTAAAACCCAGGGCTGATTATTTGTTTTTTGAATCTGTTTCTCCATCCATAAAGTGGGGTAATAGGGTCTTACTTTTAAAGTTGCTATGAGGATTGTGTGAAGAAATGAGTTCATGATAAACACTGTATAAATCCTAGCTCTGATAATGATGGTGATGAGAAGTGCTCGATTACATGGCCAGGAGGTGTCAGGGACAGGAATTCAGGCCTTTTAATTCCCAAATTCAGCAGACTTCTATATTTTCTTTTTCCTTTGTTTCTCTCCATTTCCTTTTCCCTTTCCTTTCCATTCCCCTGTTTTCTTCACGCACCTCCTCTGATGTGTTTTAATGATTTATTTTAAATTTTAAGCCGATATCAGCTGTAATTGAACAAAAAAACCTGACTTTGAACTAGAGTAGACTGAAGATCTTTCACTGGCAACAGGAACTTTTCTGATTCAAGGTTTGTCAGGAAGAAAGGAGTGCCTACTGTACAGGCAATCAATAATGTCTACTATCTTACAGCCACCCTACAAAACAGAGAGTATCCTGTTTTGAGTATCCATAGACACCTTAGTTATGACAATTGAAGAAAACTCACTGAACACAGGAATCTGAGCAGCTGAGATCAGAGTTAAGGAAACACCAAATACACAGGAGAAGTAAGAAGTGTATAATAAGCACTATGACCCCATGAAAAGTTCCACAAGTAAGGGCCATAGGTTGGTTTACATTTACTTTCTTAATAAAACTCTAATAAAATTTTAATATTTATTTATTTATGTTTGAGACAGAGTCTCCCTCTATTGCCCAGGCTGGAGTGCAGTGGCATGATCTCAGCTCACTGCAACCTCAGCCTCCCAGGTTCAAGTGATTCTTGTGCCTCAGCCTCCAAAGTATCTGAGATTACAGGTGCCTTCCTCCACACCCAGCTAAGTTTTGCATGTTTAGTAGAGATGGGGTTTCATCGTGTTGGCCAGGTTGGTCTCGAACTCCTGGCTTCAAGTGATCTGCCTGCCTCGGCCTCCCAAAGTACTGGGATTACAGGCATGAGCCACCATGCTCATCCTTAAATTTTAATATTTATAAAACAAACCAGTAACCCTGTTTGTCTTTGAAGCACTTTCTACTCATCTTGCATAAAGATTATTCGCTCTCAATGATAATTTTTATTATTCTTATTATTCTTGTCCAACTCCCAATCACCCACCTCTGTGTATTTGAGAACAGTTTTACTCTTGCTCTTCTACTTTATTGCAATAAGATGAACTCCTCGGGGCAAACATTTTTGTCCTTGTTTTACACATTATGTTCATTTGTTTATTATTTCTATACATTCAGATGATTTTTCTTCACAAACTCCCAGGGACCAGTGGATATGGATTTTTTTTTTTTTTTTTTTTCAACACAGAGCTCAGATGTGTGGGTGTTCAGCAAACACCGCTAACTTTGTAGATAACTACAGGAGCAGGAGCTATGGAGAAGAAAAACAGTGCCTCTCCAGATCCCACTGCCTAAGATTCTGGAGAGAAAGGAAATGTATATCAAGATAATTTGTGGAAACAATTACTCAGTACTGCTGCTTTCGTTAAAATGTCCTCTAACTAAAATTTGGAAGCCTCTATTAATCAAGTTGCCTTGGGAAAGATCACTGCTTCCCTCAGGATCCCGCTTTTAGCATCAAAAAGCAGATGTTTGCTAGATAAGAAACAAGTTTAAACTACAACATGCAGAGTGTAGTCAGCAAGAAACACTAAGTTTAATTGAGAGTCATGGTTATGTTTTGTCCTCTTGGAATTATTAACTCCAATAATGCTAACAAGGCGTAGTCCCTAGCCTTCTGAGGCTGCTGGTCCTTTTATTTCAGATCAAGTTTTTCTATTATTTCTAGTTTTAACCTGATTTAATCATTAAAAACCTGATGATTCAATCTATCATACTCTAGGTATAATTATATACACAGGTTTAAAAAGTCAGTAATTGTGGATGTTTAATCATAATTTAAAAAACCATGCCTTCAGAACTATAGCTCACCACACTTGTACTTTCAGTTTTCATTTCCATGTGTTTCTACAACTAACCTTCTACTTGGGTAGCAAAACAGAATGTTATTTTGAGTTGAAAAGAACTTAAATGGAATATTCTGGATTTGTTTATTTGCAAGAAAGTGGTAGCTGGTAAAACAATCTGAAGAAAGAGAAACAAAACACTCATTTAATTTGTAGTTTATCATCAAGTTTTGATTTGTTTGTTTTGTGCTTTTCCTACATAATTGTTGAACCAAGGATACTGATGGTGCAGAGCTGGAGGCATAGCTTGGTAAATAAGCACCCTTAAATTTTTTTTTTTTTTTTTTTCACAGCAGAGAAATTTAAATGCACGAAACCTTGAAATCTGAGCATTGGATGATACTCTGGGTATCATTTAACCTTCACACTCCATAATGAGGCCCTTTATAGCATTCTATTGGACAGTCATGCTCTCTCGATTTGGATGCTTCTGGTGAGGGGGACACATTATTTGAAGAGGCAGCATGCCCATTATGGCATTGCACATTTTATTATAAAAGTTGTAATTAACTACTAAATTCCATTTTCACAGAGCAGTGTAACTAGTGTGGGCAAAGGCACTGATGTGACCTGAAAGTAGGCCCCAGGGTAGAAATGAGGAGCTCTTTTGTGCATACCGTGCACAGTCCTGTTGGTGGTACCAGGTTGCGCTGCCTCTGCTTTCTGCTAAGTGAATCCAGGGATATAATAGATTTGAGGAAATGGTCAGCATATATTTTAGTTTTTTTCCTAGAATGTTCCAATTGGCCTTGGACTTGGCTGCAGCAGCATATGTGAACATTGAGGATGCTGTTCTCTAAATTTAACTATAGAATGGGAGTTGTGGGTAGGGGTGGGGACTGTCTGTCTGTGGCTGGACTTGACTTGGTACTAGATAACTAGATAAGTTTGGTGTGTACAGAACTTTATCTTCATCAGCATTTTTTTTTTTTCTTTTGAGGTAGGGTCTCACTCTGGTGTCCAGGCTGGAGTACAGTGGTACAGTTTTGGCTCAGTGAAACCTCCACCTCCAGGGTTCAAGTCATACTCCCACCTCAGCCCACCAAGTAGCTGGGACTACAGGTATGTGTCACCATGCCCAAGTAATTTTTGTATTTTTTGTAGAGACAGGGTCTCACCATGTTGCCCAGGCTAATCTCAAACACCTGAGCTCAAGTGATCTGCCTGTCTTGGCCTCCCAAAGTGCTGGGATTATAGGTGTGAGCCACTGTGCCTGACCTTCATCAGCTTTTAAAAAACTGCTTCCTGAGATGAGTTGAACCGTAGATTCAGAGGTTTACTTTTCTCTCACAATGTCATTAGCAAAGGCTTTTCTTTTGTGCCATTGTCCTTGAGTTTTCTTCATAAGGTTAAAATAAACTATACACAGACAAATGGATTGTGGGATGAAACATTGAACTACTTTTATAAGTAATAAAAGGGAATCTGAGCACTTTACTATTGTGTAAATTCTATTAATTTAATTTTTGTATTAGAAACTTGCTAGATATTAATAAATTTCATTTCCTTTTCCTGGGCACACAAGAAGACTGCAGTTTTCATTTCTTACAGTTGGTTTGAGGCCGTGTCACAAAACCCATTGTGCAGTCTTTCACACTTTCTTTCCCCTTCTGGGAAAGGCTGTGTGTTGACAATGACAATGTCAAAAGATGCATGGAGACTTAATCCTTGGGTCATTTAAAATTCTTAATTATTCCATAATTATTTTTGTCATCAAAGCCATTATAATTTAAGCAATTAAAAAATTCTCCGTATTTCTTTACCTTATTAGTTATTTTAATTCTGTATGTGAAAGATGAAATAAGAAACTTGGTAAGTTGGCAATTTTAAAATAATGACATAATTCTAAAGGAAATTAGACGTGAGATAGAGGATAAGGGAGAAAGACTTAAAAATTTAATATTCAGAGGTAGGACAAATGAAACACTGACAAATAACCTTTTAAAGCTCATCTCAGTGTGAATGTTTCTAAAACTTGATTATATGCCCCCATGTTAAAATCAGTGCTTTTTTAAATGCTGCAACAAATGACTCCTGAAGGGTCCAGCTTGCTTTTCAATACAGCTTAAAATCAACGGGAAAATATTAGTGCAGTAAAGCATGTAGTATTATAATAGAATTTTTCTCTCCATTTATCTCAGCGACAATGCTTCAACAGAGTTGTATGATATAATATATTATTCTTATAAATCTTAATACAAATATACTTGTTTATCAGCTTTTTCAAGATTGATATACTCTGGTCAATATGACACAAATCTTGTTGAAAAATTACAGGTAAAACACATGATAAGCACACAATCAATTTAAAGCACAGTTTGTCCTGGTAAACAGTTTGTAATGACTAATCTGTAGGAACCTTGATTACTCAGTAGAACTGATGTACTAGCCTGGGGTGGTACCAGGCTTCCTGCTCATGCATGTCCATCCACCCACCCAGTTGCTGCTTCTACTTCATAATATGCTCTCCCACGTCTCTGCTTCAGCATCACACTTTGAATATTCTTATTTTTGTGGATGCAACTGCTCTTTTTGTGAGCATATCTACAGCTTCATTAACCTTTATTCCTTTGAAACTCAGATTCTTCCTTTGGCTTAATTTATGTCTTTCTGCTTTTGAATTTTCAAAGAGGGGCTTGAATAACAACAGGAGCATTTGGGAAAATCTAATAATTATCCCAGCTTGGCCACTACCAAATTGCATAATTGCAAGCAAATTATTCTACGTTGCTGAATCTCTAACTTACTGCCAGGAACTGACAGCAATTAACCACTATTTACCTCGAAGTAGATTATTCGTTTTGATATTTGTCCTTTAAAATGCTAGAAAAACCTATTATGGTTGGTAAGAGGGCTATAAAAAACAGTGTGATGTGGAGCTTTGCATCAGAAAAGCTGTGTGCGTCTAGGCTCTGCCATTTATTGACAGAAAATCTGAGACAAGTAGTTTAATCTCTGTATTTGTTTCTTCGGATATGGACTGGGGTAATTTTACTAATCACAGGGATGTTTTGAGGATGAGACGAGGTCATGTAAACAAGTGCCCAGCACAGTACTGCGCTGTAGAAAGGGCTCAGTAAAAACTTGGAAAACATTACGTACGAAACCTAAGTTCTCCTGCAAAGGGCGTACAGCAGTGAAAAATGACAGTCCTGTAAGTGTCAGCTGTCTGTTTGTTGATCCAGGGTAATTCAAAATTTATTCCGAATAAAGAATTCTGATTTAATAATTCTTATTTTTTACTACTTTTTATTTTAGAGACAGGGTCTCAGTGGCACAATCCTAGATCACTGCAGCCTTGAACTCCTGGGCTCAAGCATCCTCCTGCTGTAGCCTCCTGAGTAGCTGGGACTACAGGTGCATATCACCATGCCCAGCTAATTTTTATTTTTGTAGAGACAGGGTTTCGCTATGTTGCCCAGGCTGGTCTTGAACTCCTGGCCTCAAGTGATTATCCCACTTTGGCCTCCCAAAACTCTGGGATTACAAACTTGAGCCACTGTGCCTGGCTTAATGCTTCCTATTTAATTAACTTTGAAAGTAAATAAGGAAAAAAGGGAAGGGTTTTTAAAAAAATTTATTTATTTTACTAATTACTTATAATGCCACAAGAAAATCAGTCAGTAAGTCAGAAGTCCTGCCAATTCACTCCTTGCTCCAAACCTGCTAGAGTCTGTGGTGTTTGGAATAAACTCTGAAGTCCTCACCAGGGCCCACAGAGCCCTTCATGGCAGGCTGCCTCTGTGCCTCTCTGGCTCCACTCTGCTCCTCACTTGCCCTTCTCAGCCCCACCTGCCTTCGTGATGCTTTTGTATACTCCGAGCCCATTCCCATCTAAAGCCCTGTGACACTGCCACCCTTTACTTGGAATGTTGCTTACCTTCCTTACAGGTTTTTGCGTAGCTAGGTCCTTTCCATTCAGTGTCCCCTCCAATCGCACTTCCTCAGTAAGAAATCTCTAAAGTAGACACCTCTGGACCTCACCCCATCACCGTCTATCCCATTAATCTACATATTTTTCTGATGAAATTATAAAAATATAGAAAGTATGTATTACCTAAAGTTTTGTATATATTTGTTTACTTTTTAATCTGTCTCTTTCACTAACAGGTAAGTTCCAAGAGGGCAGATGATACTGTCTTGCTCGTTGCCATCCCTTGTCAAAGAGGAAATACATGTTATTACATAATATATCTAACAACTATACACTATGTATTATAAATCAAGAAATACTACCTGGAGTGCCGCTCCCTGGATCAGCGCTCAGCACCCGTAGGCACTCATAAATTTTTATTGCACGAATGCATTTTCTGTGTGGATTGACCTTCTTACTATTTTAGACATGGGGATACAGTGTTTAACATGTGAGAAAACCATAAAAGGTCCAAATGTTAGGGACTCAGAGCTCTCTGCAACTGAGAGCTTGCTTAAGAAAATACTTTTAGGAGCATTGAGTTTCCTTTTGGAAAAACAGGAAAAAGAGAAAGAGGTTATAGGAGGAAGATGTTGACTTAGGACCTCACAATTGCGTTGCGTGCCAAGGACCTTCTAGAAATTGGAAATGACATGATTTCTAGGACAGCATTAGGCCATGGGGTGGAGAGAAAGGTAGTATGATCAGCCATTATAAGAGTCAGGACTGGAGACCAAGGCTGGGCCTGACAAAGATGAAACTGAAATGAGACTGGGTGACTATGTTTTTTTTTTTTTCAGACAGAGTCTCACTCTGTCACCCAGGCTTTTAGACAGAATGTCCCTCCATCGACTACAGTGCAGTGGTACAATCTAGGTTCACTGCAACCTCATACTCCTGAGTTCAAGATTCTCCTCCCTCAGTCTCCTGAATAGCTGGAATTACAGGTGTGCGCTACCACACCTGGCTAATGTTTGTATTTTTAGTAGAGACTGGGTTTTGACATGTTGGCCAGGCTGCTCTCAAACTCCTGACCTCTAGTGATCTGCCTGTCTCGGCCTCCCAAAGTGCTGGGATTTCAGGTGTGAGCCACTGCACCTGGCCTGGGTGACTGTGTTTTGTTTGTGAAAGCTACTGACACGGACCAGCCCACAAGGATGCTGAATGCTGCCAGGCTGACCCACAGGACGGCCTCTGTGATTCTGTCCTGCATGTGGATGATGTCCATCACAGCCATATTCCCTCCCACCCCCTCTCCTGCACTCTCATCATAGTTACTATTATTTTTACCTTTATGACCTTATTTGCTTTCTACATTTATGGTATTTTAATCTTGCTTTTTAAATGTGCAAAGAAAGGTATGCTTAAGATAATGATTCAAATATTACAGAAGGGTTTCTGAGAAAAGCAGCTGGCTCCAGTCCCATGTAGCTTCTTCCTTCAGTTCTGGTTCCTTGAGGCCAACTCTTGCAACTACTTGTATTTTTAGTGCTGATGTTTAGTGCCAGAACTCTAGATTAGTCCTGTCTAATGGAAATCTAATGTGAGCCACATATATAATTTTAAATTATCTCATAGGCACACCAAAAAAGTAAAAGTACACATATAAAACTAATTTTAATAGTATGTTTAACCTAGTATATCCAATATATTATTTCAACACATAATCAATATAAAGATTATTAGTGAGATAGTTTTCATTTTTATGTTGTTTTTGAAATAGTTTGTGTATTTTTAACTTGCAGCAGATGTCAATTTAAGTGCCCAATACCCGCATGTGGTTGGTGGCTACTATATTGGACAGTGGCCCTCCAGGTAATATTTCTTGGTTTATAACATATAGTGTGTAGTTATTAGATATATATTATGTAGTAACACGTATTTCCTCTTTAACAGGAAAGATAAGGTTGCTTACACACAGCTCTCTCCTCATGTTTTCTTTCTAATGTTTTTAGATATATGCATGTGTGTATTTGTATTATATATAATCTATACTTACAATTTTAGTTCTTTTATTGTTTACTTTTATAACTTTATTTATTTATTTATTTGAGACGGAGTTTGACTCTTGTTGCCGGGGCTGGAGTGCAATGGCGTGATCTTGGCTCACTGCAACCTGTGCCTCCAGATTCAAGAGATTCTCCTGCCTCAGCCTCCCAAATAGCTGGGATTACAGGTGCCCACCACCACGCCTGGGTAATTTTTTGTATTTTTAGTAGAGACGGGGTTTCACCATGTTGGTCAGGCTGGTCTCAAACTCCTGACATCAGGTGATCCACCTGCCTCTGCCTCCCAAATTGGTGGGATTACAGGTGCAAGCCACTGCACCCAGCCAGTTACTTTTATAACTTTAAATAATGTACTCGAAGCTTTATTTCTGATTCTTTAGCTTCAATAATATCTCAATTATATCTCTTAACCCCTCACTTTAGGACGTTACCATTCCTACCACATTCTGTACATTTCCTTCCTCTGTCTAAGTTCCATCTTCCATCAGCTCTGCTTATATTGGACTTCAGTTGTAAATATTTATATTTGATTCTGCAACCATGTGTTTTAGCCTTTCCAAAAAACATGGACACGGAGTGAGAGAACCTCTGTGTATTAATTTTGATTAATACAGATGGAGATCCAGACAACCGTAGCTTGATCTACACAGAGCTCAAGTCCAAACACAGAAGGACTTTCCTTTCTACCAACCAGTAGATTATGTAGTCATGGTTTTTGATAATGGAATGAAATACCAGATACTAATTTGAACTGGGGCTTTTATTATTTTATGAGTCCATTCCTGGAGATTAAATATAGTAAGGAAGTAGATTCACATTTGATGTGTAAATGATTTTTCCTCCTTCTGAAAAGCTAATTCATGGATCAGGATTATTGTTCTGCAGAGATCAAATGCTGAGACCCCAGAATCAAAGGAAACACAGGGTCAGAGAGGTCATGTGAATTTTAGTGGCACTGGGGCTGATGTTCACAGAGAAGAGCATTTGCAGTTACTTTTGTTTTCTAAATCAGAATTTGGTGTATTAAAATGACCAACTAAAAATATTTTCAATTGAACAGTGATTACTCAACTCATGATTACTATTCTATTTCTGAATCTAGTAAATGTTACCAATCATTTTAAAAGAGATTATTAATTAACTTGATTAATTTTGCTCCCTTAAACATTTTAAACTTTAATGGACTTGCTTTTCTGAAGAGCCAAACACTTAACAAGTTATTCATCTCTAAGCACCTAAAATGCTCTAGTTAATTTAGTACATTCATAAATATTATAAATCTCAAGTTCTTTGATATATTCTAATAGTATATACAAGCATAAGCAAATCATTTATGCCTTTTAGCTTAAAATTGTATCTAAAAATCAATTATTTATATATATTGGAATCATCAGACTAATCTGCCAGATGCTTTGATGTATCTGATTCCTTAAGCCACTTAAAAATATTGATACCATGGATTTGTTTATTTTATCAGCTCTATTTATCTCCCAAAATTCCTGGCATTAAAAGGCGCTCACCCCCTGAGGACAGGGTTACCACCCTGAGTGAATTAGGGTTACTTTTCAACTAGCTGAGAAGGCTAATTGACCAGAGATTTGGGGTTGGGGCAAGAGCAGGAGATGCAGACGTTAAGGGAGGTTCATCTTTATGGCTGTGTTGAAATGATAATATATTGGATATACTAGAATAAATAAAATATGTGATTAAATATATTATTTACCCAAGGTTCTGATAAGTAAATTCCAATTGTTTTGCAACCTAGATCCCAGGAGTTCAAATTAAGGCCTTCTTAATTCTTGTGTGATGTATTTCAACTTTATTGCTGGATCTTGGTAAATAAAATTCTGTAACTCCCACCCAAGTTGCTTTATGATGAGATGGTCATCAGTTAACTAATTTAAAATTAGAGTCCATCCTTAATTCTTTTCCTCCTCTTCCCTCACTGACAGGGCCGGGACTTACATGCATTTGAATGAATTCTATATATTTCACATCTTTTCCTGGCTCTTCAGTGACAATCCTAAGACCTTGCTAGGAGACAGTAGTCCCTTTTTTTGGCCAAATAATTTGGAAGCCATGATTTTCTTTGCATATCATGAAAGTGACTACGGTGTTGGATATTGTGGTAGAACTTTCAAGTAAAAAAGAACTGTCATTCAACTAAATTGGAAGCCTCAAAGACTGCTGAGCCCACCATGTGTTCAAGTGCACAGAGGCTGGAGGAATGCTACGGAGGGAAATTTGCTTTGGAAGAAGGTGGCCTTCACAGCTTTTAATGCCTCCTATGCTCCCATAAATAAGAGTGGAAAACAGAGGCTATAAAACTTTTGGGTCTCTGATTTTTTCAGACCCTTTTCTTATTAAATCCAGCATATGCAACTACTGAGGATGACCTTCCTGAGTGACTGATGTGTGCCAGGCCCTGTAGCTGTTATAGTCAAAGAGAATAAAAGATCCTTCCATTGCTATGCTGATATGTTTGCCACTAACCAGTTACTCATGACTCCCAGTTGGAACATAGCTAATATCATAGGTCAGTATCTGAAGTGTTCCTTGGGTCATACTTCTCCAGGGGACAGAATTGCAGGACTCTGAAATTCTTTCTGCTGACCTTTGTACCTTTTGTGACTGCAGTGTGCAACCATGTGTGTCTTCTCTGTACTTGCGTGGGTAAGACCAGCTGGGCTTGCTGTCCAGGCAGGTAGTAAATAGACTAGGAGTCTGCTCAGAAAGCTGATCATTCCAGATTTCAGAGAATCAGGAGGAGGAAGCCTAGCCTGAACTCATGGCCTCATTTTCCAATTCAAGAGTTGGGTTTTGGGCACTGCCCCAACTATTGATAAAATTGGTACTTATTTCTCATTCGGCTATTGATTTTTTGTAGGTGTGTTTATTTTGGTTGAGAATCAATAGTTACAGATGAAGAATGGGGAGGATGTAAAATCTGGTTCTAAACTCTGACAGGTTTTCATAAAAAGGATGAGTTCGTGTCCTTTGTAGAAACATGGATGCAGCTGGAAACCATCATTCTCAGCAAACTATTGCAAGAACAGAAAACCAAATACCGCACGTTCTCACTCATAGATGGGAATTGAACAATGACATCACCTGGACACAGGAAGGGGAACATCACACACCGGGTCCTATTGTGGGGAGGAGGGGGGAGGTATAGCATTAGGAGATATACGTATTGTAAATGATGAGTTAATGGGTGCAGCACACCAACATGGCACATGTATACATATGTAACAAACCTGCACATTGTGCACATGTACCCTAGAACTTAAAGTATAATTAAAAAAAAAAGAAAGATTAAGTAACTTGTCTTAGTCACATAACTAGTAAGTGGTCAAATGGGTTTGCACGTAGGTCTGTCTTCAAAACCAGGACGATTCCACATTGCCTCCCTACTTCTGAACCAGAGCAAGCTTTGAGCAGGGGAGTGATCGTGACCACCACATGTGGCTGCTGCATCTCAGGGGGTGCCAGTCACACTGTAGACACACACTAACTCAGTGGTTCACACACTTTTTGATATCAAGACTTCTTTACACTCCTAGAAATGATTGAGAATTTCCAAGAACTTTTGTTTACCTAGGTTATATCTTTTGCTATTTACTGTATTAGAATTAACATTGAAAATTTTATAACACAGGAGCACACATTCCATTAGCCCTTAGAGTGATGAGGTTGTCACACATTGTGTAACATCAAAAATTTTTTACTGTACACTCAGTGAAGACTAACAGTGAAAAACATGTCTAAATATTCTGAAAATGGTTTTGACGTTGTGGTCTCTTAAAAGCATATTGAAGAATTGCTAAAGCCCCTTAGCACACTTTGAGAGCCACTGTAGTACCTGATTCAAGAGCAGGTGAGCAGGGGTGAAGATTCAGGGGTCTCAGGCGAGTACTAGAGTTGCAGGACAGACTCTCCCAGTAGAAGCCCTCACACACCCACTCACATGCCCAGTACTGCCAGTGCTCTGCATTCGCTGAGGTTGCTCTGTCTGTTGCTGTTGGTGGTCTCATTTCCACCCCACCCCACTCTGAATGTCCCATAGCATCTCACCTTGGGGTTGGAGTGTGTGTGTGTATGTGTGTGTGTATGCATGAAGACAACTTCTGTGCCTGCCACCAGTGATGTTTGCTTCTAAGCATGCTAGGGATATGTGACTAGGTGAGAATGGCAGGGCTGTTCAAGTTGTGCATTCATACACTAACTCATACACACACATATACATGGATGTATTTTTTTCCCTTTAGCTTGAGAAGGACGTGCCATTTTTCTAATTTGCTCAAAAGTGTTGTATGTGTCAGTGGCATCTCTGAAGTGATGTGATTGGTCGCACTTTTTTGAAAGACTGCTCTGGCAGCAATGTGTGACGAATGGTTTGGAAAGGGGAGACTCCAAACCCCACAGGCTAGCGTCGAGCAGGTTAGTTGAAAGGAATCCAGCTCAGAAAAATTAAATTAGTTAGGATGATACATTTTTATAAAATAGGCTGTATTGCTAAATATTTCCTACAGGTTAGTCACATTGCTAAACTAATATGGAACATAAAGTTGGGAATTCCCTAACAATTCTGAGTTCCCTTTCTCAGCCTTAAATTTGCATTACCCTTTAGCTTTTTCATTTAACTGTATGTATAATTTATTACCAACATTTTCCCCATGGTTAACCTATTTGCTGTTGGCCCTAAGGGACTTCTTGTGCTTTAGGTCTACTCTTGAATCTTAAAGACATTTTGCTTGTTTCGGTGTCCTGCTCAAAGGAAAACATGCTACAGCATTGCCACCACTTATCTCCAGTGACCTTCAAGGGTTCGATGATGGATCTTGGATAAATGAAAATTGAGAGCGAGCTGCATATTCCTCACAGATAAGAGGCTTGTTTGCATTGCAAGCTTGCTTTGTAGGGTACCTTTCAAGCATTTTGTGCCATCCTTCCTGTGTCAAGCCGCAGTCCATTGCAGCTAGGTTTTAAGGACCCCTTGTGAGAAAAAGCAAAAGTAGAAAACCTGTAAAATACAGGGAGCATGCCATTTTAAACAATTAAATGGCATTTAAAAATCTCTGCTGCCTTTCTAGGCTTATAAAAGTGGAAGCCTATCAAAAAGTTTACGTCTATTGTGCAAAGAAAAAATGCGCTCTGTTAGCAAAAGAAACTCAACGGAGTAAACAGAAAACCTAAGAATGGGAGAAAATATTTGCCAACTGTGTATCTGATAAAGGTCTAATATCCAGCATCTATAAGGAACTTAAATAAATTTACAAGAAAAATACAAACAACCCCGTTAAAAAGTGGGCAAAGGACACAGACATTTTTCAAAAAAAGACATACGTATGGCAACAAGCATATGACAAAAAGCTCAATATCACTCATCATTAGAGAAATGCAAATCAAAGCCACAATGAGGTACCCATCTCATACCAGTCAGAATGGCTATTATTTAAAAGTCAAAAAATAACAGATGCTGGCAAGGTTGCAGAGAAAAGGGAACAGTTATACACTGTTGGTGGGAGTGCAAATTAATTCATCCATTGTGGAAAACAGTGTGGCGATTCTTCAAAGAGATAAAAACAGAACTACCATTCAATCCAGAAATCCCATTACTGAGTATTTACCCAAAGGAATATAAATCATTCTACCATAAAGACATACGCATGTGAACGTTCATTGCAGCACTATTCACAATAGCAAAGACATGGAATCAACCTAAATGCCCATGAATATAGACTAGATACAGAAAATGTGGTACATATATACTGTGGAATACTCTGCAGCTAAAAAAGAATGGTATCATGTTCCTTGCAGCAACATGGATGGAGTTGGAGGCCATTGTCTTTAGCAAACTAACACAGGAACAGAACCAAACACCGCTTGTTCTCTCTTATAAGTGGGAGCTAAATTGTGAGAACACATGGACACATAGAGAGGGGAACAACAGACACTGGGGCCTACTTGAGGGTAGAGCGTGGGAGGAGGGAAAGGAACAGAAAAAAACAACTATTGGGGGTACGAGGCTTATTACCTGGGTGATGAAATAATCTGTACAGCAACCCCCATGACATGAGTTTACCTATATAAGAAACCTGCACATTTACCCCTGAACCTGAAATGAACGTTAAAAAAAGTGCTTTGCATTTGCGAGCGGTACAATTTCTTTGATATTGTTTTGTATCAAGCAGCAGATGTATGCTTTTTTTCCTCTGCTAGTTGCAAAGAGGATGTGCTAGAGAAGATCACTATGACCATATTCCCTGATGAACTATAAAATTCATGAGTGTAGGCACCAGATTTTTCCCCATATTTTTATGCTACATTCCTGTACCATTTTATAAAATACAACAATCAGTGCTGTTGTAAGAGACGAAAACTAGTATTCCATTCCCTGTAATTGAATCACTGGAGTAGTACTATAGTTTATTTATATGGAAAGGCATGCAGGAGGTTGCTGGAGAGCTCTTATACTGCATTTGGATTTGTGGCAGAAGTGTACTCCTAGACCCCAGACTTACCCTGTGTCCTGGATCTATGAGTATGGCTGGAGAGCCTGTGTGAGTATCTCAGCTTCTGAGATCCTTGATGCAGGACAGACTCACCCAGGGCGCTCTCTCTCGAGGAGTCTTCAACTATCCATGAAAAGCAGCCTTGGGTGTATAAGCTCTGAAGTCACGCAACTTACCTCCAGTGTTATGGACTGAATTGTCTTCCCTCAAAATTCATACATTGAAGCCCTAGCCCGCAGTGTAACTGTATTTGGAGATAAGACCTTAAAGAGATACTTAAAGAGGGCTTATGGGTGGGCTGTAATCTGATAGAGCTGGTGTCCCTAGAAGAAGAGGAAGAGACACCAGAGAGGCACACACGCAGAGGAAAGACCCTGTAAGGACATGGTGAAAAAATGGCCATCTGCAAGCCAAGGAGAGAGGTCTCAAGAAAAACCAAACCTTCTGATATCTTGATCTTGGACTTCCAGCCTCCAGAACTGTAAGAAGTAAATTTCTATTGTTTCAGTCTCCCAGTTGGGTATTTTGTTATGGCATCCCTAGTGGACTACTACATCTAGCAAGTAGGACAGTAGTTTCACAGTGTTGGAGAGAGCGTGGTATGTTCACTGACAAAGATAAAGTGTTCATCTGTTTGCTTGCAGACCCTGTTTACCCCCATTGTTATGATTTTACTGCATCTATAGCAAATAGAAAAACTGGACTTGTGCTAGTCATTAAGCTGGTGGACTCTCAGTCTAGCTCACAATCCGTTTGCAGCCTTGCCCTGGGTCCCTTTGGGTTCTTTTGGCTGCAGAATACAAGTTACACAGTTTCATTAATGTGTGCAAAGTACTGTTTGCTAGCCTAAGTGGCAGCAGGAGGCAGAGATCCAGGGGATACAGGCATAAAGATTAGAGCGAGGATGTGACGGTGAAGTCAAGACAAATGATGCTGTTAGTATATGGGGGGAACATGGCAGGTTATGGGATTTCACACACAGACTGTGGAGCAAGACGGCTGAGGTTTGAATCCTGGCTCTACGGTGTTTTAGGTAGTGATGCTGAGCAAGTTACTTAACCTCTGTGTGCCTCAGTCTCCTCCTCTGAAAAAGATATTAATAGAGTTGTGAAGTTTAAGTGAGTTGTATTATGTAAAGTGGTTTCAGCAGTGCCTAACAACTGATAAATGCTCTGTAAGCATTAGTGATGATGGCGATGATGATGATGATGATGTTAGTGATAACATCACTTTGACAATGGCTGCTGTTTTTTCACATGTACTTGGACAATTACTTATACATACGAATGCTGTCATGCCCCTTTCCTAAGGTTTTTTATGGTTTTGTCTCAAGCAGCTTGAGCAACTTGGGTCCGCCCCTCCACTGAGTTGTTCAATCCCACTCAGAGGAGGGAAACTCTTCCTGATTCTCATAATCTGGAATGTGTGTGGGTTTCCATGGCTAAAATACAAAATTGTTCCCACTCATTATATTTTTCACAGATTTAAACCATCTTCCTCTATGACTTGGACATCCACATAGGTGCCAGGAATCCACGTCACTTCCCTCAGATTGGATCTCTTGGGCCTTAGTGCCAGCCTTCTCTGCAGAATTAAGATTTGGACTTCAGCCCCTCACTTTGCAATCCCTTCTTTTGGACGGTTTTTCAATCTCTTTCCTAACTTGGGCCTGTTTGCTTCCTTCTTTCCTCAAGGAGCTCTCAGTGGGCTCCGGGATCCATGGGTGGGCTATACCATTCATGGCACAATGATGTCATTCACATGATTCTCTTTCCTTTCCTTGGAATGTAACTTCCTGTCATCTCTGCAAGTCTGTTTACTGTATATCAGCCAAGTTCTGTCTCATATGACACCTTCCCACAAAACCTCCCTGTATTCTAATTTTTCACTCGTACTCTGTCCTAAATGAATGGATGTTTTATGTAACATCTTGATACAAATTTAAATTTCTGGAGTAGGTGAAGGGTGTTTCTAAAAAGCACAGATAATTCTATATCAAATGCAGTGGAAAAGAGATGACTTGGTCTGGAGCCCATGATTGCTACAGAGAAATCTGCATGGAAAGAAATAAATGGTAAAACAGATCTCTCTTAATCAGTTTTTCATAAAAAGCCATTCTCTCAGATGCTTACAAAACTACCTTCAGTGATGCCTTCTGAATTTCATGACCATGATAATGATATTTCTCCGTATATGAGGTCATGTCCTATTTATTTTTATAATTTCGGAACCCAGCAAAAGGCCTGGCATGCAGTTGGAGCTCAGATGCTTGTTGAATGAATAAAAATGTTTATAAAATTACATCTTTATCTTCCTCACCCAACGCTTTAGATCTGGCAAAAATATTTTCTATTAAAACAGCACTAATTTGGTTGTACAAATCTTCTAGTCAAGCCATAAGTTTAGCATTTGCCTCCTGACTCTCAGGGAGCAATGAGGGGCAGAGAGAGAGAAGCACATAAACATTGCAAGTATCTATTATGAGCACAAGCTCAGAGTGTTGCATTAATCACTGGCTGAGAAAAGGAGGAGGACAGGTATAGAAGGCAGTCTAGGTCTTGTGCTTGTTCTTGTTTATATAACGTAAGTATGTAAGTGATTATTCTGAGTGCTTTGTATCTCTTAACCATGAGATTCTATGCAATCACAGTAATGTGCATAACTAGAAAGCGATTGCTTTTTTGGGGTATATCAAAATGCATTTGAATTCCAAATATTTTATTATAACCTTAAGAGATGCTTTCTGGTTCTGTTTAAATTTACACAATTTTTTTCTACTGTTTTAAGTATTTTATAAATTTCATGCCAAATCTCATTTATTTAAGTAGGCTTAATAATTTGGTCTTAGGTAGAACCAAGAGAAATAGCTAAATGAGGACTGACATTATCGTTTCCTCTATTTGAAGAAGATCTGTTCTAGATTCTTTTAGTGTCTTCCTGTTTAGTTTTGCTCATTTCAACCATCATTGAAGTATTTAAGCGAGGAGGAGGAACATACAGAAGTGTTTTGAATCACAGTAATTAAAACCAATGGTTTTATAAAACATTAATCAGGATTGAAATTTTGAAAGGTAAAAGGAATTTTAAAAAGACTGTGGAGATCAATAGCACAAGTTATGTTTGCTCTCAGCACACCCAGGTAGGGGAAGTGGGAATGGTGGGCAGGAGGCTGGACTGATCTTGCGGTTAACTGAATTCACTGTGAAGCTCTGACCAGCCCCATCGATCTGGCTTGCAGTCTCTCCTTCCCTCTTCTTAAGACCTTCACAATATAAAAAGTAGTGTTAAAATTGCAATCAGAAGCCTTTTATTTTTTTCTCAATTAAAGCATGGTGACTAAAGAAAAATCCATGAAAGTCTATTCTGGCTAAGTGGTTTCTTTATTTAAACTTTTATTTTAGGTTTGGGGGTACATGTGAAAGTTTGTTACATAGGTAAACATGTGTCACGGGGTTTGTTGTACGTATTATTTCATCACCCAGGTATTAAACCCATTACCCAATAGTTGCCTTTTCTGCTCTCCTCCTTCCTCCCACTTTCACCCTCAAATAGCCCCCAGTGTCTGTTGTTTCCTTCTTTGTGTTCATAAGTTCTTTTTTAGCTTCCACGTGTGAGAACATGCAGTATTTGCTTTTCTGTTCCTGTGTTAGTTTGCTAAGGGTAATATATTTTGGCTAAGTGTTTCTAGATTTGCAATATTTATTAGAAAGATCAGAAATTCCAGTTTATATAAAGTGTTCTGGCTGATGCAATAACATATCACAGCTTTTAATTGACCAGGCTTTTGGGAGAAACTTACACCTTGTTAAGTTACCAAACTTTATGATTAGTGAATATGGAGTGTATTCTTTTAGAACCATAAACCTGACAGAAGGATAAAGAAGAATCCAGTGAAAAGACAGAGATGGGAACCAGTCTCCCATCAAATGTTGACACAAAATTTGAGTGCTAATTAATTAAAGATTTACATTTGCTTCATAGATTAAATGAAAATGCAATGGCTATGTTTATATGTGTGTTTGCATAATTTTATCTGTACGTATCCATTTTATAGGCATACATATACATATATGCATACATTTCTATGCATAGAAATGGAGGAAGGCGGGTACAGAAGGGAATCTAGGCCTTGTTCTTGTTCTTGTTTATATAATGTGGGTATGCAAGTGATAATTCTGAATACTTTGTGTCTCTTAACCATGAGATTCTATGTTATCACTGTAATGTGATACATATATGCATACATATTTTATGCATACATTACATTGTACATGCATGCTTACACACAGACAGACAAGATATTAAACTGGAGGTTCAGACTGATGTGCCAAGTTCCAGAAGGTATCAGATATCGGAAATTATCTGATAACAATTTCAAATGGGGTGCCCAGGAACTGTTTAGATTGATTCATTTACTTTGAAAGGGTTAGGTTGTTGGAATGAAGGATTGTACAGAGGATTGCTTTGGAGAGAGAGAGTCTATTTCATTCTCCCTTTTGCATGGCAGACAACACCTGACAGCAATAACTTAAGCATACCTTGAGAACGACCCTGTGTGGCACATGCAACTGAATGTGTGTTCAGAGTTCTAGGCCAAGGAGTCTAGGGGTGGCTAAGGCAGATATTTATTCCTTACTTATGAGGAACATCTGAGCCCCTGTCTCATGGAATGAGGGCTGTACAGTGGATTGAAGCCCTTTGTTTTGGGTTAAATGAAGGTTGCCACGTGGAAGTTGTTAGGGGGAGGGTGTTAAGTAAAAATGCTATATCAACTGCATGCTTCTTGCAAATGGCTATGGTTCTCCTGTTCAGCCTGCTGCCACTGGACCACCCCTCTATGTAAATTACCCCTAACAAAACTCTAGGTCTCATTTACTGACTCCAGGTCTCTTCTTTGGCCACTTGAACCTGGCGCCACCGCTATTGAAGTTAATAGGAGTCTGGCATGACACCTTGCCATCCCAAAGAGTCGCTAAACAATTCCTAGGCAGTGTTTGAATAGCCATATTCCTTGCTTCTCACAACACCTGGTCACAATTGGTTACAATGTCTGGATTAAGCAAGTTGGCTCTTATAAAAGTTAAATGAATTATTTGCCAACTATGGTTTGTTTGCAAAAGTATTTTTTTCACAGTGAAAAATCTTACAGATAATTTATGACTCTGAGCCAAGGTGAGTCAACTATATACACTGAAATATGCTTACCATGTGATTAGCAGCTTGATTGTAGAGTGATCTGACCTGCATATTTGGCAAGCTGTCAAATATCTGCTGATAGAGTGTCAGGCACACTCAGATGCTTGTTAAATGTCTTCTCACATGATAAGCATTAGAATCTTCGCAGTAATTCCCAGCCAGTTTCCACATCAGGTCCTGTGCGCCCTCAAATACAGGTAATGGTGTTGACGTGTAGCTATTGTATTCACTCAAACAGAAGAAGGAAGGGAGTTTTCTTGGCTACTAGAGCTCCCTGGCTGTTATGGGTTGAATTACATCCCCCCAAATTTTCCATCATAATTAGGATGTTATGTTGACATCCTAACTCTCAGTACCTTAGAAAGTAATCATATTTGGAAATAGGGTTGTTGCAGATGTAATTAAGATGAGGTCATACCATAGTAGGGTGGGCCCCTAATCCAAAATGACTGGCGTCCTTATAAAAACGAGAAATTTGGACAGAGATACACACATAGGGAGGGATAACATGTGAAGAAGAAGGTGGAGGTTGGGGTGATGCTTCTACAAGCCAGAAAATGCCAAAGATTGCCAGCAAACTACTGGAAACTAGGAGAGGGCCGTGGAACAGATTCTTTCCCACAGCCCCCAGAAGGAGCAACCTATGCCAACACCTTGATTTGGACTTCAGGGCTGTGATACATTTCTGTGGTTTTAGCCACCTAGCTTGTGGTACTTGCTACTGGAGCTTTAGGAGGCAAATACACTGGGCTTATGAAATGAGCAAATTCATCAGCAAAGGGGGATTTTCTACGTCTGTGGACTCCTTTTACCCTTTCTTTTGCTTGGTGTACTATCACAGCTCTTACTCAGCTATTGCCCCTACCACAGTGCCTCATCTTTCCTTTCCTTTTAGAGAAATTGTATAAAAACTATGGTATCCAGAATGGATAAGTATTTGATAGATTAATCTGGCTTGGACATGCAATCATTTACTAAATGACTGTTGAATATGCTTGGAATGTCCAACTCTGGCAAATTTGAGAAATTTCAGGTTGCATGAGTATATTTTCTATAATCCTAGAAGTAAAGGCCAACATTGTCTAATAAATGGTGGACATTTTAGCATAGTGAATAAAGAGATGTAAGATAGCAATATTACAATTAACCAGAACTCTTAATAGGAAATGAAGTTTGGAATGGAGGATCTTTTATGTTATGAGTAGATGAATGTGTTTTATTCTATGAATAATGAAAGCTAAAAATAACTGCAAGAAAGGAGTGGCATGATCAGTTCAGAACTTCATTTAAAAATAATTACAGATTTACAGGAAGATGTAAAGAAATGTACAAGGAGGTCTCTTGCACTCTTTACCCAACCTTTCTTAATGTGAACATCTTGCATAACTGTAGTATATAAAAAACAGGAAATTAACATTGGTGTAATCCATAGGGCTTACTTAGATCTGGCAGGTAAATATACACACTCATTTGTATCACATGTATGTGTGTGTGCAGCTCCGTGCAATTCTCTTTTCCTTTTTTATATAATTTCTTTTTGTAGTGATAGGGTCTTGCTATGTTGCCCAGGCTGGTCTTGAACTCCTGGCCTCAAGCCATCCTCCTAACTCGACCTCTCAAAGTGCTGGGATTACAGGCATAAGCCAGTGCCTGGACTCTATGCAATTTTCTTATATGTGTAGTATCATATAACCACTAACATAATCAGGTTATGTAACTGTTTCATCACCACAAGACTTGCTTGTGTTACCCTCTTAAAGCTACACCAATTCCGTGACCCACCCTTAACCCCTGTCAACCACTAATGGTTCTTTACTTCTATAATTAGGTCATTTCACAAATGTTACATAAGTGGAATGATGCAGTACAAATTCTTTGACAGTGGCATTTTCCACTTAGCATAATGTCCTTGAGGCTCATCCAGGTTGTTGTGTGGGTCAAGAGTTCATTCCTTTTTATTGCTGAGCTGTATTTCATGGCACAGATGCTCTACAGTTTAATCAATCATGTACTGAAGGGCATTTGGGTAGTTTCTGGCTATTACAAATAAAGTTATGGCATCCGAGTGCAAATTTCTGTGTGAAAATATATTTTCACTACTTTGGGACATATGCTCAAGAGTTCAATTGCTGGGTTGTATCGTGAGTCTATTTTTAGTTTTACTTTTAGTTTTAAAAGAAAATGCCAAACTATTTTCCAGAGTGGTTCTACCATTTTACACTCTCACCTGTGATTCAGTTTCTCTACATCCTCTTCTGAACTTGATGTTACCAATATTTTCTTAATTTTAGCCATTCCAATAGGTGTAGTTATATCTCATCGTAGTCTTAATTTGCATTTGTCTGATGGCAAATGGTGTTAAACACCTTTTCATGTGCTTCTTTGCCATCCATGTATCTTCTTCTCTGCGATGTCTGTGAATGTCCTTTGGCCACTTTTAGGTTGGACTGTTTGTTTTTATAACTGTAAGCTTTGAGAGTTCTTTATATACTCTAGATCCAAGTTCTCTGTCAGATGTGTGATTTGCGAATAGTTTCCTCCAGTCTGCGTTTTCATTCTCTTAAGAGGGTCTTTTGCAGAGCAGAAGTTTTAAATTCTGATAAAGTCCAATTTAGCTTACAGAATTTTGCTGTCAAGGACATGATCCATTTTACATTTTGCATGTGAAGGATGAAAAAGAGATCATTAAATATGGGGAAATGTAGATAGTTGCAATGCTATTTCAGCAGTCCATTTGGAAAGGGCTGAAGTGTCAGTATAGCTGGAGACAAAGGTAGTAGACCTAAGAGAACTTCATTATTAGTATCCTATGGGAAATGTGGGGTATCAGGTGACATTTGGGGTTTGGGTTTACACAATTGTGTGAATAGTCTTCCCATCAACTGGGGCCGTTATATGAGAGAAGAGCACATTTGGAAGATGGGACCAGGGTGGCCAAGACTTGAGATTAGATGTAATGAGCTTCCGGTGCTTGTGGGACATTCAGGGAGAAAATACTCAGTGGGCAGTTAGAGAAGTGGGTCTAGACCTCGGGTGAGGGTTCAGAACTGAGCACGCAGACCTGGGCATCACTGGCAGTCAGGTGTGCTTGAAGTCATGGAAGTAAATGAGACCACCTGGGGATGGGCTATATATGTTTCAATTCTGCATGAGAAAGCAGAAGACAGGAGATAGATTCAGTGAATTGTGTAGACAATCTGAAAACTAGACAAAGCTTAAGAAATTCCATGTTATCTTCCCTTACTAAGAAACTCTGGTGATTTGGGCGAGTGAGAATCTTTCAGCAAAGCATCCAGTGTCTTCCTTTGGAAAGTAGAATCAGGGAATGATTTATATTTTTTTATTATTGAGTTGTTGAACCTTACACATATGAGAGTCAAGTCACCAGATCGATCCTTGACTTTTATCTTCAATATTCTGTAACCCATCTTTTTATTCCAAACTTACCCCAAAGGAATGGAGTTTAGCATCCTCTTTAGTTTGGAATGAGAGAAAATCATTTCAGTCTGCTGCATCTACATAATGCCGCATGAAGAGAATACAAGATAATGAAAAAGAAAAGTTAAAAACATTAATAGCTAATGGAAATAGGTATTTGAAGATCAACTTTTGATCAGCATGTAATATCTAAGCCTTTAATTTTTAAAACGCTCAAGCACAGTGATTTATTTTCATGCTGTGAGTGAATGAAAGTGAAAGACTGAAATTCTTTTAAAATGAAAAACTGCTTCCTGTGGTCTCGTCAAATAATGGCGCTACGTGCTCAAGCTGGAAGCCCGACCCTCCCTTAGATACGCACGCTGTGCTTGTAGGAAAAGAAAATATGCAGGGAGGAATCGACCCCACTGTATTTAAAAGGGATTTGGGGAGGTTTTGTTCTTAGAGTCATGGCCAAAAAGCCTTGAAGGTTATGACAATGACAACTGGATTCACGGGTGCCGCAGGTTTTCCCAGCCACCAGCTCATAGACTCCTCTTCACTGCCCTCCCTCTCTGTTTTCCTCACACAGAGTTCCCTTGCACATGGATTCCCACCAGCTGTTTGCTATCAGGCTAAAAAGAGTGTTTGGCTAGAAATAAAAATTCCTCTTGAGTATGATACCTTACAAGAAGGAAAGGAGATGCTAAATTGTGAGCAATCTCAGGGTCTCCAGGTGGACAGGAGCTGGAGAAGCGGAGATGCGGGCTATGGCCAGCAGGTGGCAGTGTGAGCACGCAGCCAACAAACAGAGACAGCCCCCCCACCCCCACCCCACGGCCCCCCACCCCCCATTCCTGAGGACCAGGACCTGCAGCTGGTTCTGCATATCTTCAAGGTAGATTTCCAGCGTCCTACCTCCCACCTTTCAAGTCCTGGTCAAATGCTGTAAAAGCTCTTCCACTGGATAATTTATAGGAACATCCCTTTTCTCTCTTCTTTCCAGTGCCTTATTTTGAAAGGCTGAGCTCTTTTAATAAATGAGCAACCTACACAATATGAAGGGAAATAAAACGCTTTATAGCCATTTGATGGCAAGTGTTTGTCTGCCTTAAGCACGCCAGTGGCAGAAAGATAAAATAAGGACAAGGTCGTGGTTTTGATCTCTGCTGAGGCCAATTAGCTTTGTTCTATAGTGTGCCCAAGGGCCTCACCTTAAATATGTCTAACCACCTGGAAATGCTTGTTTTGCATATGGGGGTCAATGCTGAAGTACTGCTCACTCAATACCTAGAAATTCACTATGGTTAAAAAAAGATTAGCTTCAGAGTCATGCAGACTTGAGTCCAAATCCTTGCTGTATCACTCACTAGCTGGGCAGCCTTGGGTAAGTCACTCTCTCAGAATCTTTTTTCCCATCTCTGTAGGTTCCGTGTGAAGGTAATAAACCATGTACATGAAATGCCTGGCACACAGCAAGTACGGAACCAAAGGTAGCTAGAAATGATAATGCTAACATCCATTGACTGTTCCCATGACAATTTACCTGGATTCTTTGTACACCAAGGAGAATCTGGCTTTGTCCTTATGTCCTTTGAAAGTACAGTCAACTCTTTGCTTCAGTGGATTATCTAGTTTAGAACCGTATTCTTTATCTCCATGCTGGTCTCAGGCTGCAGAGAGGGGACTGAGACAGAGGAGTGTTTGGGAAAGAAAGAACAGGTTAATTCTACATTGTTCTGAAATCACTGCTTTTCATAGCCAAATAGAAATGACTTTTGAGTGATCAGCTGTTCCCCTTGTCTGCCTCAGAACAATAGGAGATAGATGGGTGAAATGACTTTTCCAAGAGAAGATCCCCAAGGGTCCCTTCCCTTCATCACTCACACACATGGTTATTTAGATGGCACCCCCGCCTTGTGATTCATTCCATGCTGCCCCATGAAGACCTGCATGGTGCCTGATCTCTGTGGGTGGCTCCACCATCCTCCAGGTTTGCAAGCCAGGTCCCGAGGAGCCACGCTTGACATCGCATTTCTCTCTGTGTTTTGTCCAAATACTGTTTTTTCTCCAAAACATCTCCCAAATCTGTCTCATATTTTATTATTATCTGTATCAGCACTCTTTTGTCTATGTTAACTGAATTTCTTCTGGATTTTTACAGGTACCTTCCATTTGGTCTACCTGCATTCACTCTATCCCTTCCTTATTAACTTTTCTACTCTCAAGTTAGAGCGAAGTTTTAGCCACGATGCTATCTGAAGGTCGGGCTGTTAATGTTTTTCTCTATAAGCTTAGGAGCACTTTACCTTTACTAGCTATTTTTTTATGCTGGACACGGGTAGGGGGAATAGTTCTTGCTATACTGGCAACACACAGAAGAATCACTCTGGTGTGAAAAAGCTCACATTTGGCTAGGCACAGTGCCTCACGCCTGTAATCCCAGCACTTTGGGAGGCTGAGGCAGGTGGATCACAAGGTCAGGAGTTCAAGACCAGCCTGGCCAACATGCTGAAACCCCATATCTACTAAAAATACAAAAATTAGCCAAGTGTGGTGGTGGGTGCCTATAATTCCAGCTACTTGGGAGGCCATAGCAGGATAGTTGCTTGAACCCAGGAGACGGAGGTTGCAGTGACCCGAGATCACGCCACTACACTCCAAGCCTGGGTGACAGAGCAAGACTCCGTCTTTGGGGGTGGTGGGGAGAAGCTCACATTCTTGGGGAGAGATGGCCATATAAACACAATGCTACAAAGCAGCGTATCACATTGCTGGGTACAGGAGGAGGCCAGCAGGCCCTAGCTGACGTGTGGGTGGAGGGAAAAGAGGCCTCCAGGAGGTCTGCATGGAAGCTTCTGCTTCATGGATATTTGTGAAGGGATCTGGGCTCCCTGCTTGGAACAAAGGCCCTGTCATCAAAGAATTTACAGTCTAGAGAGAAAGAAGGTCATTAAGTAAAAAATGTACAAATACCTCAACACATAAAGAATAATTACAGATTGTAATTAATACTGTGAAGGGAAAGAACAGGTTACATGAGAAAGAATAAAAGGGCCATGATTTTGTTTGGGGAATTGGATAAGGGTCCCCAGAGGAGGTGGCCTTGAGCCAAGCCAGGAGACTGACCAGGAGGTGTTCTGCAGAGGACCAGAGTGCAAGACAGCATTCCCTGCAGCAGGGGCTGGTGCCCATGAAGCGAGAAAGAGCTCAGGGTTCAGGGAGCTGCAGGCTGGTCAGTGTGGCTGGAGAAAGGGGAGGATGTGAAGGGTCAGATCAGGCAGGCGTTGGAGACCTTGGTCGGGGGTTGGTTTTGACTCAAGTGTGACGGCAGGAGAGCCCCTGAAGGTTTTAAGAAAGAGAGTGCCAGTGATGGGCTTTGTGTGTGCAAAGAAACCTCACTGCAGTCTAGAGAATGGATGGGAGAGGGCAGTTGGGGGATTCAGTTAGCATCCGAGTGGGGCATGAAGGTGGCTGGGGTGTGGCTCCTCAGAGGGATTTGCACAAGTGAACATGGTTGGATTGGAAAGGCCAGGCCAAGGGAACAGAATGTCCAAAACCAAGAGGCAAGAGAAAAGACGATGTGGTAGGGGGACTGGCTTTGAAAGCAGCAGAGGTTTACGGGAGAGTGCTGGGCAGTGAGCCAGAGGGGAGTGCAAGGGACATGTGTTGGTACCCACAGTCTATGCCTAGGAGATGGGATCTTTCTCGAGGGGTGGAGCCACTAAGTGTTTGAAATAGAGCTTTACGAGATCAGCTCTGCATTGTAGAAAGAGCTCTATTGGGATACCCTAAGGAGGCACAGAGGTTGAAGAGAATGGAGTTCTGTGGTTATTGAAATAGTCCAGGGACATGAAAAATGATATTTTGTTTTCCTAATAGTTGTCAACCATGGTAGCTATCATTTATCACATTCCTATCACGTGCTGCTGCTGTACCAAACCTTTGACCTCTGTCATTTCTAATCTTCCTTCCTGGATTTTCCATCACAGCTCCTCAAAGCAGGGATTGGAACTGGTATGAGTGAGCACAGGGGAGCAGAATGCTTCTGGCAGCCACTCCTCCTTGCAGCTATGGAGCCTCCCAGCACCTGCAAGGTAGTGTTTTGTTGCTATTTTTCAATAAAGAAATTAAAATTCTTTGATGAAGTAGCTTTTCCAAAGGCAATAGAGCTGAACACATTGCAAAAGTGGGATTTGAACTGTCATCTCTCTCATTCCCTAATTCAAGCCTTTTCCATTATATCAAATAGTTCCTTCGGTCTCTAGCAAAACCCATGGTGGTGAAATACAGTGATTTATATGATATTTGACTGCCCTATGAGAATGTGAGACTTTCTCATTGAATGTTAATTCTATTGACATTGAAGACAATGACTGTGTATTATTCATTGCCACCCTGTGCCCCAGTGCCAAGCCCTGTAAGTGTAAGTTTGTTGACTAAAAGAACCTATCAGATGGGATGGCAGTTCTCCTATTAAGAATCTGAAGTCCTCTTTCATTCCATTGTTCACGTGACTCCTCTGTCTTTTCCTCTGAAAAGCATCACAAGGGGACAGCTGCCTTCCTGTGTCTACATCTTTGTAATAGAGTCATCAGCCACTATAGCTGCAGAGAATACAAACAGAGGAGAAAGACCCCAACCCCCCTCTGCGCTTCCTTTACATTTCCTGCTCACGTTTATGTCCAGCTTCTCCAAACCCTCATGCCCTTAGTTCATGGTCCTTCACTCTGAGGAATAGGCAGGGCTGACAATTGGAGAATCAGAGTGTAGATTCATTGAGAGGCCATGGATTACAGTCACTTAATGGAGTCTGAGAATTATGCACCCACATCACTACAGAGAAGCAGGGTCACTGGAAGAAGAGATGGTGGTTGTGCAGCCAATTGAAATGCATACTGCATAACACCAACATTTTTCCACAGCGCTAGCTCACAGTAGGTTTTAATTATGTAGTAATAAAAAATGAATAAACAGCAGTAAATTACAGTCCATTTCTGTGAGTGATCTTGGTCCAATAGCTAAAATCCACAAATTACTTAAATACTTCAAATCAAATCAGAGTGTTTGTCAAGCATGTGTTGGGCAAAAGGCATCAGCATTTTTTATTGCCACTTTGCTGTTTATGGTTAAGTAGCATGTCACTGAGTTGGGGATGGAGTGAGGAGCCCAGACTGAAATGGAACTGGAATGTGTGGGAGGGGCTGGGCGTGAGAAATTCCAACCCCTGGGGCCATGTAAAGGGGTCTGCTTGATTTGCAGGGCTGGCAGAAGGTCTTCCTTGACTCCTCCATGCTTCAGGGCCCTGGCAAGGGAGGGGAACTCTGTACAGGCTGCCAGGCACAGAGGGGAGAAGGCACCAGCTGGGCCTGAGGCCGGGGATCACAGCTTGTTGTCTCCCTCGGAACATAACCTGTTGGTGTTGAGAGGCTCCACTACTGCAAGGAGGGCATTGGCTGTTGGAAGGAAAGCATTCTACTTCTTGGTGCTCTTGGCAGTTCCAAGTCCCCCTTTTGAAGAGCCGCAGTTGTAAATCCAGGTTTTTATGGAAACTGAAGCTTGTAGAATTTTAGGAAAAGAGTTACAAAGCATCTTTCTTTTTTTTTCTTTTTTGCAAATTTTATAAAAATGAGTGTCTGTGTGAATACCTTACTAGGGCTTACGTTTAATTAGTTTCACATAAATTAACCTTTATCTGTGACCTTGGGGCCGACACACTTCCAACATGCATAGCCATGTGATTTTTTTGTCAACTTCACGCAGCCAACAAACCACAGGGCAGACAAGTAGAGCAGTACCTCTAGATTGTCACTCACTAAGTTGACATTTCGTCAAGATTTACATAAGCCAGTGGCCATTTACTGAGCATTCACTTTGTGCCATGGCTTGTGCTTTGTTGCTTTATGTTCTTCCCAACATAATGTGAATCTTAACTTTAATGACTTCACATGACAGGGAGTGGGGTGGAGAGAATAATTCCTTAAGAAGAGCGTCACATCAATTTGCTGCTGCAAACTCTGCCCTCGGCTGGGGGATGCTTGTCTTTTTCTTATGAGGTCTCGTCATCCTGTGACAGTGCCCATCCCACATTGGCACCAGAAAGTTCCTGGCTTTCTTGGACACCCTGGCACATGAGTCTTTCCCTACAGTCAGTCTCAGTGACTACAGACACTCAGGATCATGTAGATCCTATTCCCTAACTATGACAGCTTGTAAGAGTAATGTGGGGCCTTGATAAAATGCAGATTTCTCAAGCTTATTCTAGCATTCCTGAAACAGAAGCTCCAGGGGAGCCTGTGAATTTGTACTTCTAACAAGTACGTTACATGTTTCTCAAAATCAAGTTAGTTTGGGAATCACTGAACCAAAGGAAAGGTGAAACACATTCTAAGGTAATCACGGGGTGTGAGTTTTTACCGGGTTAACTAATTGAATAGAGAGCAAAAGAGCGAGGGGCATAATGTTCCTAATGGTGAGTGGCAGGAAGAAAATAAAGTCATTTAAGTGCATTTATTATGTGCCAGCAGCTGCACTAACCACCTCTGTGCATTTCATTTAGTGCTCCCCACCGATCTTTGAGGAAGAACCATTTTTATCCCCCCTTTAGAGGTAAAAATTCCCATTTAGATGGGAACATAGTGTCAGGGATGTTAAGTAAGTTTTTAAAGTCACACAGCTGGTAAAGGGTAGAGCCCAGACTAGAACCAAGACAACAGGATTTGAGAGCCCCATGTCCTTTCCTCTGTGCTCCAAAGACTGAACTATTGCCTAATCCTGGAGAAGCTACAATGTCCAACACTGGGGTTGAGTGAGGAGTCCAGAATCCTTCCCCAGCTGCAATAGTAGCTACCTGCAAAGGCACTGTGGGTACTGCTCAACATCCAGGGCACTGGGGTGCCTTGGTAGTCAAAAGCAGTGACTTGGAGGCTCATGAGCACGTGACTGTGCCTTGGTGTGGGACACTCGGGGTTCCCTGAGGAGTCAGTTGCACTGATGCCTTTGGCCACATAACAGGGGACAGTGGCACTGACTGTGAGAGGCACCCATGGACAGTGATGTGGGTGGTGGTATGCTGACCCACTTAGAGAGGAGAGCTGTTCGTGGTGTTGCACGATGGCTAAGGGTGTGGGCTCGAGAGTCACATAGCCTAGGGTTGACCCATGTGACTGAATCAACCTCTTATTCACTGTGTGACTGTACTTGTCTTCTGTTGATACTGTAGCAGTTTATATAAATTTACCTCCATTTGTGATCTCAAAGTTCTGTGGGTCAGACATTAAGGGACAGTGTGGTTCAGCAGTATCCTATACTCAGATGTTGGCTAGGCTGGGCACTTATCGGAGGCTTAGGGGAAAAATCCACTTGTAGCCTCATTCAGGTTCTTTGGTGAATTCAGTTCTTTACCATTGTTGGACTGACGCCCTTGTTTACTTGACATGTGTCCTCTTCTTCAGAGCACAAAGGGCAAGTTCCTTGAGTTCCTTGAGTCTCTGACTTCCTCTTCTGCTACTGGCCAGGAAAAGATCTCTGCTTTTAAGGGGTCACATGAATAGATTTAGGCTCACCAGATTATACAAGACAATCTCTTTAAGTTCAACATATTAATAACATTAAGTATATCTCCCTTGTAATTTTATAACAATGCAGATAAATTCACAGGAGTAACACCAACGAAAGAGGTCATGGGAGCAAAAATTCTGCCTACCACATTGGCCACAGGCAAGATCTCTTGGACTTAGTGGCCCCCAAAACACTAGTTTTATAGATGTATGATATTTACAGAAACTAAGATTTAAGCAAATTTGCTACAATATAAAGAGTTACATATTAGTCTGGAATTCTGTGCTCCGTTAAAATGCAGCATGTATTTTCCAAATGATAACTTGAAGGCTAAGAATAAGCTCAAATAATTTTTTTAGGAAAATGTGCTAAAATAGTATCAAGAAACAGCATGAGCCATTTACTCTTCCCCATCCTTCAACCACCCTCCCACCTCCTCACACACCATGTTGTTTGAAAGTTTTTGAAAAATCTTTTTTTTGTTAAACTCTGGAGTGCAAAGCTAATGGACACCATTAGGACAGTGATAATGCCAGGCCACATTTTAGTGTTTTTTTCCCCCCAGAAAAAGCATACCTCCAAGCAATGTCATTTATAAAGAGTATTTGAACCAATGTCTAATTGGAAGAAAATAAATACCTTAAGAAATAACATGGATACCTCATAATTTTCCAGTCAAAAACTGTCAAACAGAAGTTCTCACATACTGCCATATTTTTTCACAGTAATTCACTCAAAAGTACTTCTCTTTCACTGTGTCCTTTGCAAAAACACGTTGTAATCCCCACTCTCCTCTAGGTGATTGGAAATGGATGTGGTCTTTCATTCTGTGTGCTCTCCAAAGAACATTTTAGCATTGAGCAATGACAATAAGGATGGAAAAATGAGACACTAAATCTAGTTCCACAGTTTCTAAGATTTAAGTACACCATTTGTTAAAGGTTGGCAACCTTGATATGCATAGAGGACAAACAAGAGTCTTAATTTTTCTGAGTGCAAAACAATGGGAAAAATCTATTTTTAATTAGCTCAGACAGGCCGGATGCGGTGGCTCACGCCTGTAATCCCAGCACTTTGGGAGGCCGAGACGGGTGGATCACGAGGTCAGGAAATCCAGACCATCCTGGCTAACACGGTGAAACCCTGTCTCTACTAAAAATACAAAAAATTAGCCAGGCTTGCTGGTGTGCGTCTGTAGTCCCAGCTACTCGGGAGGCTGAGGCAGGAGAATGGCGTGAACCCGGGAGGCGGAGCTTGCAGTGAGCTGAGATCCGACCACTGCACTCCAGCCTGGGCGACAGAGCGAGACTTTGTCTCAAAAAAAAAAAAAAAAAAAAAGAAGAAACCTGAGACAGATATGAATGATGTGAGCAATTCAGTCTGTGTATTTTATTTTCATTGTTTTCCAGTTACACGGGGACAAATGGCCTTGAATTCAGCATAATAGATGAACCTTTTAATCAATTTTTATATGGACCACGGACTGATTTGAAACCTTTGCTAAGCATCATGTGCTGCCCAGGACGGCATGTGCCAGACAGTTTTTGCAGCCCATTAAGGGGCAAGTAGGTATTGGAAATAGACTTACGTTCTGGTGTCACTTCTGCACTGTCATCCTATTTACACTGAGTGTTTTATTGTTAGGAGAATTAGTTATTCATGGTCCTATGGGTTCATTTTAGAAAAATTTAGAAAAGACAGATAAGCAAAAAAGATGAAAAAAATTCCAACTCACTGATAGCTTTCTTTTCTTTTTCCTCATTACACATACACACAAACACACCGATACACACACACACACACACACAGACATACTCTTCCAGATTTTAAAAATGCATATGTAAGTACGTTACATACTATCATATATGTGCGCATATATGTGTATATAGGTAGACATATATAATGTATAAAATACATATGCATATATTAGTCAAAGGCTAAAAGGCAGGTAGACTCTAATTATTGGTTCGTCATTTTTTAGATTTCTCCATTCAGAGCTCTAGGGGTCTGTCTTCTGCTACAACCTCATTCTACAATGCTTTCAAAAGTCACTTAGTTTCCACAATCTGTACAGGCTGTTAAGCATCACTGAAAAAAAATGTACTGAGGTTGGTTAAGCCACTTACTCAAAAGATCAGTCAAGACTAGAATTGATACCCTTAACTCCAAGACCACTCTCCCTCCTGTTACTTCACTCCACCTCTCTGTCTTCAGAAAGTGAGTATTATACAAATATTTGCCTAATCCAGGGGTAGAAATTTGCAGCTAAACGTTCTGGAGACCTAATGTACAGGACGGTGACCATCGTTAGTAATAATGTATTATATACTGGAAATTTACCAAGCGAATCTGTCTTACGTATTCTCACCACTCAAAAAGGTAACTGTGTGAGGCAATGGATATATTAATTAGCTTGACTGTCAAAATCATTTCCCAATGTGTATGTACACATCACATTATACATCTTGAATCTATACAATTTTTATTTGTCAATGATACCTCAAGAAAGCCGAAAAACGGTGGACATGGCTCCCCAAATATGGATTAGAAATGCTAAATTTGATCAAAATAGGCTTATGTGGAATTACTGATCTTAAATAAGAGAACTTAGAAAACATGTTCAGTATTCATCAGGGTAATAATTTTGAAGCTTCCAAAGGACTTCTGATATGCTAATAAACTTTGGAAGAATGTAATGAAAGATTTAAATAAAAAAAAAAGTTGCATGCTTTATGAGACCAAGGAAACCTACTCTCAAATAAATAAAACTCTAATAATTACATTCTGTATTTCCCTCAGAAAACATTTAACTTCCCTGAATAGTGCCCAAGCCTGTTTTGAAAGCAATCTTAAAAAAAATCCCATACAACTCAAACCTAAAAATATCTTCAGCAAATTTCTTGAAATTTTTTTTAAAGAGAAAGAACATATGAGCCATGTACAAAAAGTAATTTCACACAAGAAATACAACCGTACTTAAGCTGCTAAATAAGAGGAGTGTTGCCCTTCAGAGGAGTTGCTAGGGAAGGATCTGTTTTTGTTGCTATGAGGCTGCTGTTGTTCAACTAAATCTGAAATCCATTGTAACATCAGGATCAATTTATAAGGTACATTAGGAAAATGTTCCCAGTACTTCAGAGTCTCACTATCTGGTATTTGAGCAAAACCAAATATATTATTTAACTTGAACACCTATTTCAGTTGGCTCAAAATAACTTTTATATCTTTATTTTTTAGTTTTTTTGTGACGGAGTCTCCTTCTGTCGCCCAGGCTGGAGTGCAGTGGCGAGATCTTGGCTCACTGCAAGCTCTGCCTGCCGGATTCATGCCATTCTCCTGTCTCAGCCTCCCAAGTAGCTGGGACTGCAGGCGCCTGCCAACATGCCCCGGCTAATTTTTTTTTGTATTTTTCGTAGAGACGGGGGTTTCACCGTATTAGTCAGGATGGTCTCGATCTCCTGACCTTGTGATCCGCCCGCCTCGGCCTCCCAAAGTGAACTTTTATATCTTAAAAACCAAAAGGAACAAGAGCCACTGTTTTGTGGAGGTGATTTGCAACCACAGATGCTACTCAAAATAGGGTGTACCAGGCCTGAGAAGAGTTCTGAAACAGAAGCTCCAAAAATGTTCTGAACAAAGTATTACCTGTGAGAACAGGTGAATGTACATTCCAAGCTATCTACTTCGAAGGAGATAAAAACATCTTTTGGATGTTGAGTTCTGGCATGTTACTCAAACTAGGAATTGTATTACCTTGTATGTTTATCTATCCGAGATATAAGATTTCTGTATTATTTATAATAACTGTCATGCTTTTCACCTGCTAAATCAACAAGGAGAATTTCTTTGCTACTAGAAAATATATGCAAGGAGCTACTCTACTGGAAAGAGTATAATGGTTGAATAATTGAACAATAGGGTTATATTATAGCAATATAGTTTTTGCTATGTTTAGGTAAAGAATCTGTGTTTTCTTTGCAAACAGTAAAAGCTTGTAAGTGAGGTACATCTAGAGAGCCAAAGTCAGTCTATTTTTAATCTTTTCAGTCACTGTTAATCAACCTGTAGTCCCATAAAAAATAGAGAGACAGAGACGAATAGAAATGGAGTGGAGAGGCAAATGAATGAGTCGAGGATGAGAGAGGTGACTGATTTTCTCCTTTGCCCACCCTGTCTCGCAGCATCCATTTGACTATGCCTTTAAATTTAATTCCTTTTTTACTTTGTCTAGAACAAAGCCTGGGCCAAGGGCTGATGTTAGAAGTCTTTGATGGCAGTAGTAATACTAAGGTTTTCTGAGCAAGAACTTGATATTCTTAGTAAAAGGAAATGTAGGTGGGCAGAGAGAAGGATATGTGAGTCAGGACAAGCTATGTACCTGTGCAATTTGCACTTTCTATACTGATGTGGTGATGGCAGGGGGAAACGAACGCTTAAAGAGCACTAAAAAGACATCCTTTTTTTTTTTTTTTTTAAAGAAAAGATCTTATCTTACCATAATACATAGTGATTATTTATTTGCAGAAGATGAACCAAATAATTTATATTTTACCAAAAAATGACCTCATTCAAATATTAAAAGGTTAAAGATAAACAAATAATAAAATAAGTGATGAAGCCACTGATTTTTTTTTTTCTGAAATACAGTCTTCTGCTGCCATATTGAAGAGTAATAGACAGATTTGTAGAGTGATCTGCCTATTTCACACTGATCTTTTTCTTACAAATGTTACTTCACAACCCAGCTTCCTTCTGTCTTTGGGTAGACTACACAGCAACTTGACTTTCAAAACAAGGTATTATGTATGTATGCATCTGTAATATGTAGTGTATATAATACATAATTTTTTCTTGCTTATTTGATATTAACAAAGGCCTTTTCCCCCTAAATGTGCTATGTTGAGTTGCAAATATGGTAAATATATTACTTTGCATGAAATGTTACCTTATATTGACCAAAGGGCATCATACTTTAGTGGAATACTGAAAATAGAACCTCCTTTTGGATATGAGGTTAGATTCTCGTTTCAATTTTTGATGGTATTTTCAGTGAAACACTAAAAACGATCATTTAATTGGTCCCTCTGTGAATCACATCTCCTGTCTCCTGGGTCTTGAGGTGCTCTTAATTAGGCAGGTAACCATACAAAAGGGAAATGGAAATGTCCAGTGATTGTGCATCAGACTGAATGAGGCAACAAAGATATATTTCTGAACGAAAAAAGAACAGTAACTCTGTTTGTAAAACATTAATTTCTTAAAGGAATTGAAAAACATAGGCACTGAAGAGTACAAAGAAAATGAGATTCAAAGAAGTTAAGGAACATTACAGCAGTCACCTGGACTACTTGGCTTTGCTTTTCTCTAAGTGCGTCTTCAAATTAGATGAGTAAATGTGAGAAATGACTAAGTGGGATATTTCCTATCAAAACTGGGTTTCCCAGAGACCTAAAGTTCATAACTAGAGAACTAGGACTTAAAGCATCTTAATTGCTGTGTTTAACAAGGCATACAAATGGAAACTTAAAGCAACAAAGTGAACCAAATTGATGCCATAAACACACAGACACACACACAGACACACGCTGAATAAAAACAAAAATAACAACGTAATAAAAACTGAACTTAAAAAACAAGATATCTAAGGAAAAATAAAGCCAGAGTTACAGGAGAACAGGAAATATGGGCTTAGGCTGCAGGGAGCTTGCAGGGAGCTCTTGCATAAAGCAGAGGCTTGGACAGCTGTCTCATTTACAGAAAGGAGATTTAGGAAAACCAAGGATGCAGCAAAGAAGCTTTCTGGGTACCTAGAGTTTTTGTGAGGTAAAAAGTCAGTTGCAAGAAATCAAATCCCTGAATTTAACTTATTTTACTATTATAGTATTAGAGCCATAAATCAAGAAATTATTGATAAAACTGGTTCAGATACTATTCAGGTCCTCAGAGAAGCAAATGTTAAACCATTCTATATAGGTACTTACGTATATCAGAAGCCTTCAGACATCCTAGAAAATACTACCCTCTCTGAAAATGAGCTCACAATGAAAATTATGTGAGAAAATGAAATGCATTAGGAGAAACTATTATCTGATGCAAGATATAGGAGAGTTAGTACCCCATTAAGTAGACAAAATAGAATAATCTGAAAGATTTTATACAATAAATATATTTTAAAAGGCTTATAGAGCTTAAGGAATATAAATCATAATAAACTGATAGTATAGAAAACATGTAGATGTGAAAAAAGCAAGTAAAACATCCAGAAATAAAACTGTTATAAAAATTGTAAACTTAATAAATTGCTTAAATAGCATATTAGTTACAATTAAGAGGTGAATAACAAACTAAAAAATGGATTTGAGGAAGTTACCCAGGGTACTGACCCAAAAGATAAAAAAATAGAGAAAGAGTATGGAAGAGAGGCTAAGAACATGGAGGAGATGGCCCAACACACACCGAATAGTAGTAATATCTGATATTTATTTATTTTTGAGACAGAGTCTTGTTCTGTGGTCCAGTCTGGAGTGCATTTGCGTGATCTTGGCTTACTGCAACATCCGCCTCCCGGGTTCAAGCAATTCTCCTCCTTTATTTAGCCTCCTGAGTAGCTGAGATTACAGGCACACATCACCATGCCCAGCTAATTTTTGTATTTTTAGTAGAGATGGGGTTCACCATGTTGGCCAGTCCAGTATCGAACTCCTGTCCTCAGGTTATCAACCCGCCTTGGCCTCCCAAAGTGCTGGGATTACCAGCATGAGCCACAGCGCCTGGGCCAATGTCTGGTATTTTTACAGAATTGGAGAAATATATCAGTCTTCATATTGAAGGAGCACATGTTTTAAGGAATAAAAAAATATTTAAATATGAACGCTCTGTAGTGAAAACTGCAGAACCGTCTAGAGCATAGACAAATCTATAACAGCAAGCAGACAGAAAAGGCCAATTGCCTGCCGATTGATATCGCATCAGCAGGAGACTGCACAGGAAAATGGAATAATATTTTGAAAGTTTTCAGAGAAAATACCGGTCAACTTAGAATTATATTCCAAGATAAACATAACACAAGAGAAAAGGTAAAATACAGACATTTTTCAGATTAACAAGAACAGAGAATTTTTGCCTATAAAAGACCCTTGCTGTAAAAACTACTAAAGAATATACTTCAGGAGAGAGGAAATTGAACTCCAAAAGAAGGAGTTAGAACCAAGAGGCAATGGAAGAACTAAGATGTTGCTAAATACACTGGTAAATTTGACTGTAAAATAAAGCATTGACTGTAAAAATGAAGCTCATTTGAGTGACACTTAAAATTGAGGTGGAAGCAAAATATTTTGTAGTGATTATGATGGAAGTTGAGGGTTTGGTGTTAAGCAGTGGTTTCCATCCTTTTTGACACCAGGGACTGGTTTTGTGGAAGAAAATTTTTCCACAGATGGGCCAGTGTGCAGGGTGGTGGGTATGGTTTCAGGATGAAATGATTCCACTTCAGAGCATCAGGCGTTAGATTCTCATAAGAAGCACAGAACTCAGATCCCTCACACGTGCAGTTCACAGTAGGGTTTGTGCTCCTATGAGAATCTAATGCTGCCACTGATCTGACGGGAGGTGAACTCAGGTGGTAATGCTCACTCACTCACCAGCCTGCAGGTCACCTCCTACTGTATGTCCTGGTTCCTAAGAGGTCACGGACTAGTTAGTGGTCCACCGCCCAGGGGTTGGGCACCCTTCGTGTAGAGGAAGATTAAAGGCTATATGGTTTAGGAAGATAACATAAATATTAATTTCAGACTTTGTTAAGTCATGTAGAGGTCAGGATTTTGAGAGCAGTCTGGTCAATATGGCAAAACCCTGTCTACTGAATATACAAAAAAAAAATAGCCAGGTATGGTGGCACACACCTGTAATCCCAGCCCTCAGGAGGCTGAGGCACGAGAATCGCTTGAACCTGGGAGATGGAGGATGCAGTGAGCTGAGACTGCACCACTGTACTCCCGCCTGGGTGACAGAGTGAGACTCTGTCTCAATTAAAAAGAGGGAGAGAGAGAAAGAAGGAAAATGTAAAGGAAATAACTAAAAAAGTTAAAATGTACTTACATCACCAAGCCATGAGAAAAGGGAATTAAGGAATTTTAGTAGACAATTATAGGAAAGAAAGGAAAAAAATTAAAATAAAGGGATTAGATGTTTACATGGGCTAGTTTTACTAAACTTGCAAATAGATAATCCTAGGTTACTCAAATTACAATGAAACCAGAAAAAGAGTAAAAACTGTTTACCACCTTTTTTGAACTTAGTAAAACTTTGATTTTAAGATTAGGAAATAATAGTGCAGTGAAAGAAAATACTCCCTTTACTTATGATCACTACTGCACAAATTCAAAACAAAATATATTTCTAAAATATGAATAATGTGTACTTACAGTAGAATTTATATGAGGAGTGTAAGGATGGTTCAACCTTAGCGTATCAATCAATGCAACTTACTGTTTTCATAGACTAACAGAGTAATCATCTAATTATCTTAATAGATGAATAAAATATTTTTGATGGTGTTCAACTCTTCTTAATTAAAACTCTCAGATAAACTGGATAGAAGGGAATATCCTTAACTGAATAAAGCCTATATGTCCAAAATATATATAAGATCTATATGTGGAAAATAACAGAACTCTGGTGAAAGAAATCAATGAAGGACTAGATAAATGGAGAGCTATCCCATGTTTATGAATAGGAAGACCAAATACTGTAAACATACAAGTTCTTTCCAACTTGATCTATAGACCCAATGCAATCTCAGTCACAATCTCAGCAAGTTATCTTGTGAATATTGACAAAGAAATTCTAGTGTTTATATGGAGAGGCAAAATGATCCAGAATAGCCAACATAACATTGAAGGAGAACAAAATTGGAGGACCGATCCTGTCAGACTTCAAGACTTATTATGAAATGACAATAATAAAGACAGTGTGGTATTAGTGAAAGAATGGACAAATCAGTGGAACGGAGTCAAGAGCCCCCAAATGAACCCACATAAATACAGTTAACTAATAGACAAAGGAGCAAAGACAACACAGTGGATAAAGATAGTCCTTTTGACACTGGTGCTGGAACAACTGAACATCCACATGTAAAAAAACTAATCCAAACACAGAGCATTACAAAGATTAACCCAAAATTGATCACAGACCTGCATGTAAAACACAAGCTCCTAGAAGAAGATAACAAGAGACGGTTGAGGTAATCTTGAGTTTGGCAATGACTTTTTCAGTATGACACCAATGGCATGACCTATGAAAGAAACAGTTGATAAGCTGGACTTCATTAAAATGAAATATTTCTGTGGTGTGAAATATGCTGTGAAGGAAAAAAAAAAAGTCACAGACTAGGAGAAAATATTTGCAAAAACATATCTGATAAGGCCTGTTACCCAAAATATAAAATGAACTCTTAAAACTCAACAATAAGGAAACAAACAACGTGATTAGAAAAGGGGCCAAAAACCTCAACAGACTACCACAGAAAATATACAGATGGCAAATAAACATGCAAAAAGGTGCTCCACATCCTGTATCACTAGGGAAATACAAATTACAACAATGAGATACCACTACATATGTATTTGAGTGGCCAAAATACAGAACATTGACACCACCAGATTCTGGTGAGGACGTGGAGCAAAGGAACTCTCATTCATTGCTGGTGAGAATGCAAAATGGTACAGTCACTCTGGAAAAGTTTAACAGTTTCTTACAAAACTAAACATACTCTTATATGATCCAGCAATTGTTTTCCTTGGTATCTACCTAAAGGAGTTGAAAATATATGTCCCCAAAAGTACCTGCACATGGATGTTTATAGCAGCTTTATTCACAATTCCCAAAACTTGGAAGTAACCAAGATGTTCCTTAGTAGGTGAATGGATAAATAAACTGTAGTACATTCAGACAATAGAATATTTTTCAGTGCTAAAAAGAAATAAACTATTGTCTGAAAAAACATGGAGGAAACTTAAATACATATTACTAAGTGAAAGAAAGCAATCTGAAAAGGCTACATGACGTGTGATTGCAACTATATGACTTTTCTGTAAAAGGCAAAACTATGGAGACAGGAAAAAGACCAGTGGTTGACAGGGGTTAGCAGGGAGGGAAGATGAATAGGTGAAGCACAGAGGATTTTTAGGTCAGTGGAAATACTCTATGATACTCTATAGTGGATATGTGTCATTATACATTTGTCCAAACTCACAGAATGTTCAACACCAAGAGTGAACCCTAAATGTAAACTGTGGACTTTGGGGTGCCAATTATGTGTCAATGTATGTTCATCATTTATAACAAACGTAACATTCTGGTGGAGAATGTTGATAATGGGGGAAGCTATGCTTATGAAGGAGCAGGGTAGGTATGGGAAATCTTTGTTCTTTCCTCTTAATTTTGCCATGAGCCTAAATCTGGTCTAAACATATCTTTAAAAAGTAGAATTCAGCAAAGTTGCCATATATAACATTAACTTACAAACATCAATAGTATTACTGCGATACAGCAGCAATAATTATAAAATATAAGAGAAAGTGTATGCTATTTACAATAGCAGCTAAATTTATGAATTATCTAAAAATTAACTTGCAAAACTATACACAAGATTCTCATAGAAAAAAGGGGTTTTGAAAGGCATAGAATGAGATCTAAATAAACAAAGAGGTAGTATGCTCAACAAGAGTTCAGCCTAATTTAGTAAAGATGTGAACTTTCCTAAAATTACTCTATATATTCAATGCAATCTTAATCAGAATTCCAGTGAGGTTTTTATTTGTTTTATAGATATGTCAGGAAAACTAGTAAACTACATGAAAAGTAAAGCTGAATCTCTGTACTCTAGATGGCTTAAAACTCAAGGGAAAGGTGTAACCATTAAACTGATAGATGAAAATGTAGGAGAATAACTCTGTGGTCTAGAGTAAAAAAAGACCACTTAGAAATTTTCTGAAAACAAAAACTGTTAAGATAAAGATTGATAGATTGTGCCACCACAGACTTTCTAGATAAAGTTAACAGAAAACTGTGACTGGAAAAATTTGCAATGCCTAAAATTGTCAAGAGGTTAGTATCCAGAATGCATTAAAAATCCCTGGGAAAATAGGAAATTCAATAGAAAAGTAGGCAAAATGCATGTGTAAGCAACTCACAGAAGGAGAATCCTGAATGACTAATAAATATATGAAGAAAGAAGGCTCAAAATCATTAATAATCAGAGAATTCTTAGTCAGACAATAATGAGATATTGTTTTAAATCAGATTGCAAAAACTACAGGTGGGTAACATAAAGTGTTAATAAGGATGTGGGGAGATAGAAACTCTTATGTAACTGGTGGTACACGTTCAATGTTTCCAGTGGTTCTGGAACTAATTTACAACTAGTTCTTAGTGAAATTAAACACACAAGCATTTTATTATTTAGCAATGCCACTACTCAGAAAAATTATTCTAATTCACAAGAGGACTTACGAGAACGTTTTTCACAGTACTGTTTGTGGAAGTGGAGCGAACCTTGGTGTCGCTAGCCTTGGAGAATGGCTAAGTAAAGTGCAGTGGTTGTAAATTTGCGGTGGTTGTAAGCTATGAGATGATGTAACATAGTTAGGATAAAACAAAACTAGATACCTATACATACAACAACATGAGTAGATCTTACAAACAATATTGGATGAAAAATGCAAAGCAATGAGATTTAGAGTAAAATCTTATTTATGTAAGTAGAAAAGTACATATTCAAAACACAACTCCATATTTCATCACCTCACCAGGCATCTTAAAGATGTATTCCAGAGTCCAGGTGTGTGGCTCATGCCTGTAATCCCAGCACTTTGGGAGGCCAAGGCAGGCAGATTGCTTGAGTTCAGGAGTTTGAGACCAGCCTGGGCAACATGGTGAAACCCCATCTCTACAAACAACAACAACAACAACAACAACAACATTAGCCGGGCGTGGTGGTGTGTGCCTATGGTCCCAGATACTAGGGAGGCTGAAGTGGGAAGATCACCGGAGTCCAGGAGGTCAAGCGTGCAGTGAGCTGAGCTGTGATCATGCCTCTGCACTCCAGCCTGGGAGACAGACTGATACCTTGTCTCAAAAATAATAATAAAAAAAGATGATTCTGATGACATGAGCATGGGTAATATACGAAGGAGGGAAATGGGAAAATCATGAAACTGAAGTGTGGAAAACTAGAAATAGTTTGCTGTAAATTGAAAAATGTGATTAATTCAACTCTTTGCACTTGAAATCCAATTTAAATTGTGGAAAACACAAAATAAGATGAAAGAAAGAAATACAAATATATCAACAATCATAACTCATGTAAATAGATTAAACTTGGCTGTTAAAAGACACGAAATCACAGGCTGAAAGGAAACATTTTTTTTTTCTATTTAGAAAAGACCTGACTAAAACCTGAAAGGTTAAACATAAAGAATTGGAAAAAACACATATTAGACAACACTAATTGAAGGAAAACTTGTAAAACAGCATTAATGTCAAACAATAGTTTTAAGTCATAGAACAATATTAGGAATAAAAGGGTAATTGCAGATAAAGCTGTTTACTGGAGGCTGTAGCAATACAGGTATAGCAAATGCACTATATTATTAGGTGCACTTAATAACATAGCTTCAAAATATATAAAGTAAAGCTGAATTACACGAATAAATTGATAAAGTCTGTAGCCATAGGGGGAGACTTAATAGACCTCTCTCTGAAACAAATATGTAGAAAAAAATGTAGGATATCAGACTTAGACAGCACATTTAATATGCTTGATCTAATATGGATAGATATAAAGATGTAGAAACATAGTTAAGTCCCTGTCCCTTAAAAATATAGAGAATACACACTTTTTTCAAGTGCCGAAGAACTATTTATAAATACCAACCACACACTAAATCAAAAGTGAAGTCTTAATGTATTCCAAAGAATGGCTGTCATACAGATAATGCCTTTGACCATAATATAATCCATATTATGTATTAATAACGAAAAGATCTCAGAATAATGTGCCTAAAGCTAAAATGGTAATCCCATGGGAAGGCTATTTTTGTCTTTGAGTGATAGATAAGGTCAAAGACATTAAGGAATGCAAAAAGCATAATAAAATCCACGTGAGAACAAACAAATCATGTTTTCTTTTCATTTTTAGTTGACATGCAATAATTGTACATATTTATAAGGTAGGGAATGATACTGCAATATGTGTCTGCAATGCATGATGATCAAATCAGGGCAATTAGCATATCCATCACCCCAAACATTTATCATTACTTTGTGCTGGGCCTATTCAAAATCTTCTCTTCTAGCTTTTTGAATACATATAATGAATTATTGTCAGCTGTATTCACCCTACAGTGCAATAGAACATTAGCACTTATCCCTCCTATCCAACTGGGACTTGGTATCCATTAACTAACCTCTCCCTATCCACCCCCAACTTTCCACACCTCTGACAACCAAATCTTTATGTTATTTGGCCCTCAGAGCAATCTTGAGGTAGATGTTTCTATTCTCAGGTTTGCAGATGAAGAAACTGAAGGTGAGATAAGTAAATAACATGCAGAGTCACACAATTTACAAGCGTGGAAACAGAATTCACATCCATTTTCTTTCACACCAGGCTAGGGAGATACACATAGAAAAGGGAATTGCCTGTAAAGGGAAGGGAGGCAAATCCAAGAGACAAATCCAAAGGAAGGATGTGTAGTTGACTTTGTCAGTGGAAGGTCAACTGTTCTGGGAAGCAACGTGTAGAGGAGGTTGAGGAGTTGATGTTGGATAATCAGGCTTCCCCAGAGGACAGAATAGCTCTATCCCTTTTTTCCAGAAGCATTTTGTAAATCAAAAACCACATAACAAATGTTAGGTATTATCATGATTGTTACATGTTACCTGGAAGTCCTTGTGTCTCCTAGAATCTTTATGAAAAAATTTAGATTATTTTAGTAATAAATGTTCAGGTAACATAATTTATGCCAAAAGAGTAGCATAAGAACTTTAGGAGATTTTCACTATGTTTCTGGACTACAGAATAAAATAAAGTGACACACATCAAACTTTAAACCAATAATTTACATGGCTTCTTTCATACCCCACTGTATGCTACCAACCTGGAATCATTTTAATTTCTCAGATTAGGGTATTACCTACAGTGAGGGTGATGTGAAATTGAGCTTAAGACCTGAAAAAAAGCAGAAACAAGTGTACTACCAAAAACTCTTAGGGAGTCTGTAGTTATTGTTATTAATATTTCTACTGTTAAAAAATTATCCAACACCTGAAAATAGCACAAAAAGATGACTGGATGACTAAATGATGTCCTTTTAGTGTTATAGTGGAACATTGTCTAAGAGATCCACTCGGCCGGGTGCGGTGACTCACGCCTGTAATCCAAGCCCTTTGGGAGGCCGAGGCGAGCAGATCACTATGTCAGGAGTTTGAGACTAGTCTGGCCAATATAGTGATGTCCCGTCTCTACTAAAAATACAAAAATTAGCTGGGCATGGTGGTGCGCGCCTATAGCCCCAGCTGCTCAAGAGGCTGAGGCAGAAGAATCGCTTGAACCAGGAGGCGGAGGCTGCAGTGAGCTGAGATTGCACCACTGCACTCCAGCCTGGGCAACAGAGTGAGTCTCCGTCTCAAAAAAACCCAAAAAAACCCCCCCAAAAAACAAAAAAAAAACCAAAAAAACAAAAAAACAAAAATACCAGCCCACCCAAGGACATTTTAATTCTTGAAGGCAGCACATACCAAAAGAACTTTCTGCGGTGATAAAAATCTTCTATAAATCTGCACTGTCTATCTAATATAATAGCCAATAGCCACATGGCTATTGGACACTTGAAATGTGGCTAATTAAACAGAGGAACTGAATTTTAGGGGAATGTACCTTTGCTTGATTTACTATTTACTATCGATTAGAGGCCAGATTCTGCAAAACTACATGTTTATTTGTAGAAAATTGATTAGATGAAAAAGACTTATTGTTAGAAAGGTAAATGATTTATGTCTGGTAGAAAAGATAACCCTACAAATTATAGTTTTATTGCCCTGTAGGACACTAACCAGTATCTAACATAACTATTTTATACCTGCTGGCTCCATCCTGCTGGTTCTGTCGTTAATAAATTGTATAATCCTTGATACATATTCAATTCATATTTATAGAGAATCATAGTTTTTACCTTTTTTGAAAACTATTTAAACCCCACCTAGTGCTGGAGCAAAGAAAAATAGGTTTCCTTAGCTCTTCCTTTGAAGGCAATTTTTTTTTTTTTTCCACAGTCTTGCTCTGTCACCAGGCTGGAGTGCAGTGGTGCAATCTCAGCTCACTGCAACCTCCACCTCCTGGGTTGAATTGATGCCACTGCCTCAGCCTCCCAAGTACCTGGGATTACAGGCATGTGCCACCAGTCCCAGCTAATTTTTTGTATTTTAGTAGAGATGGGGATTTACCATGTTGGCCAAGATGGTCTTGATCTCCTGACCTCATGATCTGCCCGCCTCAACCTCCCAACGTGCTGGGATTATAGGCGTGAACCACCGTGCCTGGCCGGCAAATAGATTTTCTTTTAGCTGACATTTTCGGGAAGTACAGATATTCTAAACATCCTAACTCAAAGCCCCTCCCACCTTTATTTTTTCAGACAGCTTTATTAAGATATAATTGATACACAGACAGTGACACATATTTAGTGTGTACAGTTTGATGAGTTTGGACATATGCAAACACTGTGATACCATCGCCACGATCAAGGTAATAGATATATACAGCACTGACCAAGGTTCCTTGTGTCCCTATTTTTTTTTGTGGTAAGATCATTGAGCATAAGATCTACCCTTTTAACAATTTTAAAGTACACAATATTATATTGTTAACTATAGACACTATGTTGTACAGCGGAACTCTAGAATGTATTCATCCAGCATAATTGAAACTACCCATTGAACAACTTTCCATTTCTCCTACTCCCAGATCCTGGCAACCACTGCCAAATACTCTGCTTCTATGAGTTTGACTGTTTATATTACTATTACACCTCATGTAAGCTGAATCATGCAGTATTGTCTTTCTGTGATCAACTTACTTCACTTAGCATAATGTCCTATGGTTTGTCACAAATGGCAGAATTTCCTTTTTTTAAGGCAGAATATATTCTACCGTATACCACATTTTCTTTATCCATTAGTCTGTTGATGGACACTTGGGTTGTTTCTGTATCTTGGCTATTGTAAATAAAATATAAAACTACAGTAATTAGAACAGTATGATACTGGCATAAAGGTAGACATATAGATCAATGGAACAAAGAAGCCAGAAACAAACCCATGCATATATGGTCAACTGACCAAAATATGCAAGGATACCTGACAAGGATACAAAAAGTATGCAATGGGAAAAATGGTCTCTTTGGCAAATTGGTGTTGGGAAAACCAGGTATCCACATGCAAAATATGAAATTGAACTCCTACTTTAAAATGGATTAAAGACTTAAAGGTAAGACCTGAAACTATAAAATCCCTAGGAGAAAATACATAGAAAACACTTCATATTGATCTTGGCAATGATTTCTTGGACATGACACCAAAAGCACAGGCAATAAAGGCAAAAATAGACAAATGAGACTATATCAAACTAAGAAGCTTTTGCATAATAAAGGAAACAACAGAATGAAAAGGCAACCTCTGGAATGGGAGAAAGTTCTGTAAACCATATGTCTGATAAGGGGTTAATGTCTAAAATAGATGAGAAACTCAAAAGCAAGAAACCAAATAACTCAATTAAAAAATGTGCAAATGACTTGAACATTTGTCCAAAGAACAAGATACAGAAAAGGTCAACAGACAATCTATATATATCTATAAAATGCTCAACATTATTGCTTATCAGAAAATGCAAATTATTATTTATCAGAGAAATACAAATCAAAACTACAATTAAATATCACCTACTACCTGTTAGGAATGCTATTATCAAAAAAACAAAAGTTAAGTGTTGACGAGAATGTGGAGAAATTGGAACCCTTGTGCACCATTGACAGACATGTAAAGTGGTATAGCAGCTATGGAAAACAGTATGGAGGTGCCTCAGAAAAATTGAAAATAGAACTACCATATTATTGTGCAATTTAATTTCTGGGTATATAGCCAAAAAAATTGAAATTGGAATTTCAAAGAGATATCTTAATCCCCTCAGAATGGGCCTGAAGTTTAAGCTCCTATTCTCTCCTGCAGCCATTAATCTCCAAATCTCTAGGTTTAGATAGTATTAATATTTACTCCTAGGGAAGCCTCTGGGTTCATAGTTCGAGTACCATTCTCATTTCACCTTATTTTTATTCTTCATGGTCTTTGGGCATTTCTCTCTTTTTTGTTTTTGTTAGCTAATGCAATGCATATACTTGCATTATTTTATCTAACATCCAGATGCTCTGTGGCAGGTGAGCTTGTCAGAATTTCTAGTTTGACAAGCGGATATCCTCCAATCGTTCTCTACACTGCAGTTACAGTGAATTTCCAAATATGAATTTGACCCCTTTACTCATTGATTAATTTACTGTTTGAAATTCATCAATGGCTTCAGTTATTATGATAAAGCCCATATCCTTAAAATGACCTATGAGATCCTGCATGATCTTGACTTCTCAGCTCAACTTGTCCACTCAGTTTGGCCTGCGTGTCTTTTACTTCCTTGAAGGAGATACTAGTTTCAGCCTCAAGACCTTCAGATACTCTGTTCTCTCTCCTTAGATCACTTTCTTTGAATCCTTTTATTTAGATAACTCTTATTGGAATGTAAGCTCTGTGATGGGAGAGGTCATCTCTGTATTTTCCATATTCTGAGGCAGTAAACACTCGCAGATATTTCTTGAGTGATAGGAATCATTCAAGAGTGAATGCCCACTGAATGAGTTCCTGTTCTTATTTTTCACACTTGCTGCCCCTCCTGTGTTTCTTATTTTGTTGTGAATAGTCTCATGGATCCAGTCTTTCAGGCTAGAAATTGAATATCCTCTCTCTCTCTCTTTCTTTTGTTTTTTGTTTTTTTTGAGATGGGGTCTTGTTCTGTCTCCCAGGCTAGAGTGCAGTGGTGCAATCTTGGCTGTTTCATTTCTACTGTTAATCAAGCACCTTCCTAAATGTCTAAGGAAATCATCCTTACTGAACTGCCTAAGCTCATTACTTCTTGCTTGGATTAGCACATCATTAAATGGCTTCCCATTAATGCCTTAGTTTGACATGCATAGTTTTTGTGATCCCTTCTCATTTCCCTTTCCTCCTCTATTACTCATGTACCCCAGGCTCTAGTTAAATTGAACAAACATTCATAGAGCACCTACCATTTGCCAGGCTCTGAACTAGGCACTGTGATATACACAATCTCAGTTAATTCTCAGAAGCCATCCCAAGTTTATATTTTCCTAGGGAGAAAACAGAGATAGAGAGGAGAGAAGGTGTGTGGCCTCAAGGTCATGTGGCTCATCTGTGGTAGAGCCAGGACTGGATGCCAGGTCTTCTGAACCCCAGAGCCCACGTTCTTTCCACTAGCATGTTGCCGGAAAACAAAAACGAGAACCTCTTGGGGAAGAATAGATTCTACTATGGAGTCCCGGGGTAAATGGCAAAATGATATCATGATACATATAAAAATGAGATATTAACTAAGGGACACATAATAGAGGGTCCTGAAAGAAGATTTTTGTCATTTTCTATCTTTTCTGTTTTTGTCCATGGAAACAAAATCAAATAATAGACTTTAGAGACAAATGAGTCCTGGGAACTGAAAGGCAGACTATTAATAATTGTGATTTGTTTTCTGGCAGAATTAGGAATTACATTTTCCTTGACTTCAGATTTTATGGTTCACATATTACTTGCTATTTGGCCCCTATATTATTTTCCTCCTGTCAGTCATACCTGGAATGAATTTCTCAGACTTGAATGTTTCCCCCAGGTTTTTTCTTTGGGAATGGCCATATCCCAACCCTAAACATTTGTTCTCAGAGTTAGGATCCCGATACTCTGAGCTAATTCATCTACCCAGTCCTTGTTTTACCTCTAAATAACTTTTGAATTATTCATTTCTTCTCCAGATGGGAGGCTTAAAAAAAAAATCCCAATACTTTCTTCTAACCACCAGCTTTGCTGGTTTCAGATCTAACCTGCACATTGCTTCTAGTGTAATCTATTTAAAGCACAATTAGTACCCTGTCATCCTTTTGCTTAAAACCTTTCAGTGGCTTCTGGTCAGCCCAGAGTAAAGTTCACATAGCTTAGCATAGTGTATACCTACCTGTCCTCCAGTTTTCTGTCTCAAAATCCAACCACACTAAACTGATTATTGTTTCCCGAAATTCTGAGGGTTTTTTCTCCCCTGTGTTGTATCTTACCTTCAAGGTGTTACTCATTCTTCCTTTTGGCCTCTTCTCAAACGCTGTTTCTTCAGAGAGGTCATCCCTAACCACCCTATTCATAAAAGTGCTTCCTTCCTTTTATTCTGTTTCTTTACTTTGCCTTATAGTTTTTTTTTTTTCTTAACCCTTTCCAGCATCTGCCATTACACTGTGCATTTATTTATTGTTTGTCTCCACCAGTGGAATGAAAGTTTTGTCTTCCTTGCTCACTGCTGTCTTCCCCAGTGCCTAGAATGGGACCTGGCATAGAATAGGTAGTTAATACATATTTATTGAATAAATGAATAAGTGAATGAATGAAATCTGTTCCCTCTAAAATTACATTCTCTTTCCTGGCTCACTCCTCTGTAATCAGCAATCTTTAGCTTATGTATCACCTCTTTTGGAAAGCCTCTCTAATTACAGTGTCCCCCAATAGAATCCATCTGAGGTGCTCCACCTCAGCACCTCTGTGATGCCTTGAACATGTGTAAGAGGAGTTGCTACAGCTGAACGTTTATGTGCACCCAAAATTCATATGTTGAAGCCTGAGTCCCCAGTGTGATGGTATGTGTAGGTGGGGCCTTCAGGAAGTAATTAGATTTAGATAAAGTTACAAGGTTGGCGCCCTCAGGATGAGATGCCCTTATATGAAGAGGGAGAGACCAGGGCCCTCCTTTCTCTGTCATGAGAGGATACACCAAGAAGGTGGCCATCTGCAAACCAGATAGAGGGTCCTCACCAGACAGTGAATCTGTTGACAACTTCATCTTGGACCTCCTCACATCTAGAACTATGAGAATTAAAAGTTCGTTATTTAAGACTCTCTTTATATGCTATTTTATCAAAACAGTCTGAACTGACTGAGACACGAACAATAATTGTGAAAATACATTGTGTGCTTACTATACGTTGGGTATATTTCAAGTGCCTTATATATGCTATTTCATCTAATCTCCATAATAACTCTACAAAGTAAGTATCATCAACTCCAGATTGTAGGCAAGAGAACTGAGATTTAGAAAGGTTTTATCTGGCTTGGAATAACAGAGAGAGTAAGCAGTTGCACTGAGATTGAAACACAGGAAGTTATGACCCTAAAGTCCTTGTTCTTAACAATGGAGGTTTAATGTAAGAATACAAGAAAACATGCCATAGCATCCAAAATTAACAGTAGATTGTATCATGGGCTTCACAGAGAAAGAGACAAATTAATAGACATTACTGAGAACAGTAATCTGTGTTCAAGTAACCACTTTTTATCCTTTTTCAGTGAGATGATGAGATGGGTTTGTTATATTGTTAGCTTTGTACATGCCTACCGGGCAGTTTTCTCTGAAAATACCTCAAAGCAGAATGAGTTGCTAATCCCCTGGCCTCCAATCCAATCCAATGCAGCTATGTAGGCAGGCTATTTCATAACAAAGTAAGGTATAGAAACAATCAGAAAGGGGGATCCAGTGGGGGAACTGAGGCCACTTACATTAGAAGTGTATCTATCTACGGCGAGGAACTAAAATCCCATGGCTCATCTTTCATGGCTCATTGTCTCACTCTTGTGCAGACATTCTCAAGAGCTGAGTGCTTGTCTGCCATCAAGGAATGCATTCGGCTTGAGTTAGCACTCCCACCCCACAACTCCTCTGCACCCAACAGACAAACACCCCACTCTCAAATTATAGCTTGGAGATGGGAAAAAGCTCTGGTTTAGATATGAAAGGGTGAGTGTTAAGAGATTTCTACACTGAATTATCAGGGTTTAAGCAGAGAAGAAACATCAGGACAACTATGCCATTATAAAATAGCCAAAAGGAAACAAACAGACAAGAACATTACATGCTGAAAAGAATCTGAAATTAAACATAATACAAAGAAAAGAATTTTATGCTCTGGAAAATTCTAATAAGATTATGAATTTGATAAAACAAGAGCCCCAAGGTATTATGATAAAACAATGTAATTAGAAGCAAGAATAATTATACAGCCAATACAATTCTGTTGCAGATAAAACATAAACCCCAAACAGCAAGTGACAGAAGAGACAAAGCTTAAAATTGAATCACTAGCATGAAGGAGAGGGTCGAGTTAGTTTCAGTGAATATGAAGTTAAGGAAAAAAGAGAAAAACAACTAGAGAGGTGGTGCTTTATATGGTAGACAAAGAATTCCTAAAAGGAAAATGTATCCTTAAGATAGAAAAACCAATAAATGGAAAAGAAGTGTTCTAAGCTGTAATTCAAGAAGATTCTCCTGAAATGAAAAAAGAACTAAATGAAAATGTTGAAAAGACAGTATGCCAGGTGGAAAAATATATAGCTATCTATATCAAGATAAATTTTAAGTTACAAATTACGTTGAAATAGTAAAGATAACAAAAAGGAAATAAAACAAGAAGTACTTCTGGGCAAAAGTAATGCACCTACAAGAGGTCAATGTTAGGAAATGGCTTCATACTTTTTCCTGGCATCGATCCTAGAGATAAGAGAGCAATGTCTGTAGAGCTCTGAAGGAATGCGCAGGCCCCCAAAAATGTAGTCAGCCACATTTCTCATTTATTTATCAGGGCAATAGGTAAAAATTCTTAGTGACGAAAGTATTTATGGAATACGGGATCCATGATCTCTTAAAAAGTGCTACCTGACCGACTGGGTGCAGTGGCTCACACCTGTAATCCCAGCAACTTGAGAGGCCGAGGCAGGTGGATCATGAGGTCAGGTGTTCAAGACCAGCCTGGCCATCCTAGTGAAATCCCATCTGTACTAAAAATACAAAAAATTAGCCAGGCGTGCTGTCACGTGCCTATAATCCCAGCTATTTGGGAGGCTGAGGAAGGAGAATCCCTTAAGCCTGGGAGGCGGAGGTTTCAGTGAGTCGAGATCATGCCATTGCACTCCAGCCCAGGCGACAGTGCAAGACTCCGTCTCAAAAAAAAAAAAAAAAAAAAAAAAAAAAAGAAAAAAAGGGCTACCTTACAACAATAACAACAGCACCAACCACAAAAAGCCAATCAAAGGATGAATTAAAACATTGAGCTCAGAAATGGAGAAAAGGTAGTAAAGGCACACAGAGGAACACTAAATCCAAAGAAACATTGAAAAAAGACTAACCCAGAGATTGTGACAAAATAAAGAGGAAGTAGTACATATCTTAGTGAAGAAAACCAGTAAATACCATGATAAACATGGAAGTAGGGAAAGGAGGAGGAAGGAAGGAGGAAAGCAGCAATTTTAGCATCCTCATCTTTCATAGCAGGGAGTCAGTGGAATATAATCTAAAGCTGAAACCTGAGGTTAAGATAAGAAAAATATAACGGTTTCATCCTCTAAATGTACTTCATAATCTTTTTTCTTGCTCAAAATGAATGTGACATTTTGGGGTGAATAGCCATTTTTAACTGAAGTTCAGCAATTCTTTTAGTTTTACTTTAGATTACTTCCATTAAATTCGTGTAAAGTCATATTGAATATTTCTAGTTAAAATGGTATTTAAAGTATACACTTAATGTTATAAAATTATTTCTGTTCATCTCTGCTTGCCTGCCTAAGAGGCAGTGCGGTTTAGAGCAGAGCTTTTAAACTGTGTTTATGGATATGAATGGCTTGGGGATCTCACCGGAATGCAGGCCTGGGGTGGGGCGTGGGGCATTTCTAATGAGCTCCTGGCTGCTGCTGCTGCCCATGGGCCTCACGTTGAGCAGTGGGCTGTGAGGAGCACTCTAGTGCCAGGCTGCCTAATTGTGTTTCTGGTGCCACCACTTACAAGCTGTGTGACTTTAAGCAAGTCCTATGCCTGAATTTTCCAATCTATAAAATTGGGAAATTATAACAGTACTGCCCTGTAAAATGCTTAGAATAATGCCTGACAACAGATGTTAAACATTATAAAAACTGGCTATTTTTACTGACTGTATCAACCCTGTACCAGAAACCTAAGCTTTCTGGATTTCAATTTCCCCATCTACAAAAATAACTACATCACAGGGCTATTGCAACAACTAGAAGTAACTTATGTAGGACACCCTGCACAGTGTCTGGTAAGTTATAGATAATAAATGATAATTATCAATGATTACAGTTACTATATAAATTATAATATACTAATATTTACTATTTTTTTTCCCAAGTCCCTATATAGTCTTAGCTCTGCTGATTCATTTATTCAGTAACTCTCACTCAGATTTTACTCATTCATTGAATAACTAATTCTTGAGTTTTTTCTGTGTCTTAGGAAGCCTGGTTTAAACACTGGGATTACCTAAGGAAATAGGGTAGTCTTAGTGAGCTTTTATTTTCCTGGGAGAGAAGAAACAAATAAATAATATGCAAAGCAGCAGTAAGTGGTGTGGAGAAAGGTAAAGCAACATAAACAGAAAATTATGCTGGGGTGGGAGAGTAGGATGATTAGATATGAGGTTGTCAGGGGTATGTCTCGGGGAAACGGACAGTTGAGTAGATACCCAGATGAGTGAGGAAGCAGGCCCTGAGAAGTTCTGGGGAGAATATTTCCATCAGAGTTTCTCCTGAAGCAATGAGGTCAGTGTATCTAGTTCTGAGGGAACTTAGCATCATGCTAGGAGCTGGAGTTTGAGAGGAAGGCAGGTCCAGATCAGTGTTTTCTAAACTGAGAGTTACAGTTCATTAGTGAGTTGCAGTCAAAATTAAAAAAAGAGAGCTGATCAGAATTAAAAATATCAGAGCATATAGTAGATACCAAGGATGAGTACTGGTTTGTATCATAGAAGGAGATACATAGACACACACATGTGTATGTCCTAGGTTATGGTTTAAAAATAATTTTTTACTTGGGGTACCAGTATAAAAAAGGTTCCAGGCTGGGCGCAGTGGCTCATGCCTGTAATCCCAACACTTTGGGAGGCCAAGACTGGTGGATCACTTGAGGTCAGGAGTTTGAAACCAGCCTGACCAGCACGGTGAAACCCCATCTCTACTAAAAATACAAAATTAGCCATGCATTGGTGGTGCATGCCTGTAATCCCAGCTACTCGGGAGGCTGAGGCAGGAGAATCCCTTGAATGTGGGAGGCAGAAGTTGCAGTGAGCTGATATCGCACCACTGCATTCCAGCTTGGGCAACAAGAGCAAAACTTCATCTCAAGAAAAAAAAAAAATAAAAAAAGAAAAGAAAAAAAATAAAGAAGGTTTCAATACACTGGGACAGGTTACATAGACCCTTGTGGACTGTTACAAGGAGTGTATGCTTTATTCTGCAGGTCAAGAAGCCAGCAAAGGGGTTTGAGCAGAGGAGTGCCATAATATGATCATTGTTTTTAAGCTCTTTGATAGCTACGTGGAAAGCTGACTGAGGGGAGTGAAGGTGAAAGAAAGCAATGAAAACCTCTTGGCAAATCACCTCTTACTTATAGCCTTGCAGTAGGCAGAATAATGCCCCCTCCCACAAAGACATCCGTGTCCTAATCTGTGAAACCTGTAAATGTGTTATGCCACATGGCAAAACGGTCTTTGCAGATGATCCAAATCGACACGGGAGGTTATCCTGGATTAGCTGAATGGACCTGGTCTAATTGCAAGAGTCCTTAACTGTGGAACAGGCAGGCAGCAGTAGTAGTCAGAGTGAGAATGCACTTGACCTGCCATTGCTGGCTTTGAAGATGGAGAAAATAGGTCTGAGACAGTGGATGTAGATAGACCCCGGAAGCTGGGGAAGGCAGGGAAATGAATCCTATATCTTACAGAAAAGAATAAAGACCCCTGATACCTTGAGTTAGCCTGGTGAGATCTGCGTCAGATTTCTGATCTACAGAATTGTAAGGGTATAAAGTGCATGTATTTTGTGATGTTTTAACTTTAAAGAAGTTTTGTTTTATTTTTAATTGACAAATAATAATTGATAATTGTATATATTTATGGGGTACAATGTGACGTGTGTGTTTTTTAAGCCCCAGCATTTTTGATAATTTGTTATGGTAGCAATAGAAAACTGTTACAAACATGTTGCCTTTTAAACCTGTCTTCGTATCCTTCCTCTTTGCTATGGCTTGAATGTCCCCTTCAAAACTCATGTTGAAATTGAATTGCCATTGGTTTGGAATTAAGAGGTGGGACTTTTTTTTTTTTTTTTTTTGGACAGAGTCTTGATCTGTCGCCCAGGCTGGAGTGCAGTGGCACAATCTTGGCTCACTGCAACCTCCGCCTCCTGGGTTCAAGTGATTCTTCTGCCTCAGTCTCCCAAGTAGCTGGTACTACAGGTGCATGCCACCACGCCCAGCTAATTTTTGTATTTTTAGTAGAGAAGGGATTTCACCATATTGACCAGGCTAGTCTCGAACTCCCGACCTTGTGATCCACTGGCCTAGGCCTCCTGAAGTGCTGGGATTACAGGCATGAGCCACCGCTCCCAGCCAAGAGGTAGGACCTTTAAGAGGTGATTAGGTCGTGAGGGCTCTGCCCGCATGAATGGATTAATGCCCTTGTTTTGAGAGTGGGTTAGTTATTGTGGGAGTGGGGTCCCTGATAAAAAAGATGAGTCTGGCCCCCTTCCTCTCTGTGTCTTGTGCTCACGTCTGTCTTCTGCCTTCTACCATGGGATAAAGCAGCAATAAGGCCCTCCTCAGATATCCTTTGGTCTTGGATTTTCCAGTCCCCAGAATCATGAGCCAAATAAACCTCTTTTGTTTATAAAGTACACAGTCTGTGGTCTGTTGTGGCAGTGGAAAACAAACTCAGATATTCCTTACAGACCTCTTCAGAGTGTAATTCCCCTGTGCTGCCCTCACTGTCCCAGGTTTCCTTTCAGAATCCTCTGCTCCTTCCTGCTATCTGCTTTACACCTAGTTTCCATTCTTAATCCCCAGGACTCTTTTTCTAGTTATTCCCAGTAGGAAAGTCTAACAGTTTGGGCACACTCAACCAGAGATCTTTTGTTGTCAAAAAGGGATATAGATTTAAGTTGAAGAAATGTGTGGAGGGGAACTGAGGTTGAAGGAGAATTGCAATTGGTTCCTTTTACTTGTTTATTTTCATTCAAGTGGTAAAGCAGGTAGATTATCTCATAGCTGCTAGCATTAGATGATGGAGGGTTGGTGATTAATTCACTCCAGGTTGTCATAAGAAATGAAAATGGTTTAATTTGTCTAAATTCAAATATGGGGCTGAGCAAATAACTTTTAATGAATTCTATAAATATGAGCAAATAACTTTTAATGAATTCTATAAATATTCAGGCAATACTGGAGCCAACTTCTTTGTGTTGTGTTACCATTGGCTAGGTCATTTTTATGTAAGTACAGTACTTACCATGTGGTCTTCAAGTACAAATGAGATATTTTCATTTTCATTTATAAAGAGTATCATTTGATTGATCTAATGAAAAACAAGGATAAATTATTCATTATGATTTATTCAGTAATGTTTTGTATAGAGGATGCTCTTTATAATTTTGACAGTGTTCTCATATGAAAAACTCATTTAATTCTCACAAATGCCTTGTTTGATAGGAAGGACAGGTTTTAGTGAACTCTTCTTCAGATGGCAAACAAGAAATTCTGTAAGGTTACTGGACCTGCCCAAAGTTAAGTGGCAGAAACTAGAACCCAGGTTGTTGGGTTTCTAATTAGCATTTTAACCACTTGCCCCTGACATAATAAAAACGCTTCATTGTGTTTGTGTGGTCTCCTGGGGGGACATGATCCGTAGGAACATAGTATTGTTAATACTTCCTAGTGCTGAAACATTTTCAATCATTCAAAGAGATCGTATGCCCCACCCCACTTAGTACCCAGTCAATAACGAGTACAATTGAACCACTTCTTGATGGTTAGAGTATATTTTATTATGAATCTTAATTATTATATTGTGAGAGCCTTAAGAAATACGAGGTTGTTGGCACCTATCCAGTGTGATTCTATATAGCCAGCCTTTTAAAGTTTATTGTCTGTTCTCTTCTGTTGTTTTTTTCTCCTTGGGACACTGGCTTCTACCATTCCCTTGCTTCCTCCACCACGAAAGTTGCCAGGGGAACATATCTCACCTGTGGAGCAAAGTGCATGGGCTTTGTCACAGCTTCCCTTGTTGAATTTCATGTATCCTCAATGGTTCAGGTTATCGAAATATAACTCCTAAACACATTGCATATCACTATAAAAATATAAATAATACACCTCAAAATAGTCTGTGGAGCTTATTTTGGAAAGTATCACCTAAAGTATTGTATCAGTCTGATGACAAATGTTGAACAGCATGCAAACATATATGATGAGTGTGACACCTTGGAATCTGTTCTTATATGAGATTTTCTTCCATGTAGCAGCAACCAAGTCAAAGAGTTTAAATAGCATGTTACAAAAGAACAGAATAATGTCAACTTAATAGATTGTCTTAACTTACTATTTCTGTAAATTCCCTATCTAAGGCTTAATATTCTTCAACCAGGTTTTTCTCTGCCATTATAAAGATGTACTAATTTGCTACTTGGCAACTAGACCAATATGTTTATATATTAGTCTTAGAACACCAATTTGAATATATATATATATTTTTTTCTCTAAAGCTTTTGAAACTTTGTAGCCACTTTACCAATTCTCATTAAAAATGCTAAAACAATATTACTGGGGGAAATTTCTTAACACTATATAAGATAGTTCATTAAATACCTAAAGTACTTACAATGCTCAGGAGAATTTTAAATGAAAACATTTAAAAAAAATAAAATGAAAACAATGTAAATGTGCAAAGAAAGCAAAATTATTACTATTCAGCAAAACAGAATACTGTAATTTAAATATGTTCCAGGGCAGACAGCAAGTTCTGAGGGGAATTTGCCTGTCACTGAATGGCGGGGCAGGGAGGGGGAGGCGCGGGGGCACTGGAGTTGACCTGGTCCCAGCCTGTGTGAACCGTGTCTGGAGGGAGGGGTGGCAGAGAAGACTCTTAAGCTTTTGATGCCATCTGAGCCAGGATTATTTCTCCTTCCTTACATTGCTTGAAGTTTTTTCCATCTTCTACTATGTCCGCTGCAGAACCAGTGCTAAATAGAATGCTGGTATATAGGCTTCCATTGAAAACTGGCACATGAGCTCAAAAGAGGATGCTGACAATAACAGCCCCACTGTAGGTAGATCTAAGCTGCCTTTCAAAGGGTTTTCTACTGTCTTACTGAATGTGACTGTTTACCCTCTTAGAGGAGTGTCACCCTAGAACAAACTCTAGGGTCCCATTGCCTGGGATCAAATCTTGACTCTTCAGCTAAGTAGTTCTGTTGCCTGAAGCAAGTCACCGAACTACTCTGGGCCTCAGCTTTCTCATCTATCTAAAGGAGGCAATTATAGTACCAACCTCATAATCTTGTCGTGAAGTCTTGGTGAGTTAATATGTGTAAAGAACTCGGATCAGTGCCTGACACAATAATAAATGTGGAACATTAATATCAGCAATTAATAGTACTAGAGTGCAAACTCTTTGAGGTCATTGACTGTATGTTTCAAATTGCTTGTTGCTGTGTCTAATATCTAACAAGGTACCCACTTCACAGTAGCAATTCAGTGAATAGGTTGAATGTGGACATTGCCTTCTGTGTAGCATATTTTCTAAGACTCAAATGTTAATAACTCATATTAAAATTTCATATTTTCTACTAATTCATGATGTGACTAGTATCTATTAACAAAAAGTCAGATTTCAAACATCAAATTGAAATTATACCCCCAAAAGAGCAATAATATGAAAATGCTTGTCTCAAAAGCTATGTTTCTGTTGAGAGAAAATAAATATATACATATATATTTATCAGCATGATTTTTATGATCATCACTTACCTTAAAACTTTCATTTCTTTTTAGCTATCTAATGAATGATCTGCTACTAAGGACTAAAACTTTGATCAAGTCTTCACCAAACAGTAACCTTCACAATGGGCTCTACTCTGATCACCATTCTTATCCCCACCCGACCTCTGAATGTGAGTATCCTCTTAACCCTACTCTGCTTTTATTTCACAGTAAGCACCAAGCACTGTATTACATTCTATGGGGTTTTCTTATATGTTATGCTTATTATTTATTATCTACTTCCTTCAGCTAGAGGTAAGCTATATGAGGAAAGGGATTTTTGGTTGGTTCATTTATATATCCCAAGTGCTTAGAATAATACCAGCTTAATAGTATTGAGACTCTCAATAAATCTTTACCGGATAAATAAATGGACTGATCTTATGTGCTTAATTCTCTATGTATCTGTCTGTCTGTCTGTTTATCCACCTATCTCAATGTAAAAAATAGGTTTGAGGGCACAGGATTTTCTGTGTGTCCTCACATAGGTTCTACATCTAGTCCTACTTTTCACCCCAAGTTCTTCAAATCCATTCAGCTGGCATTGTACCTTCCTTGATAAAAGTAAGGTTAGATGATGCTAAGATTTTATTCCTGATGTATCAGAAATACTAAAACAGCACTGGAGCACGGAGTGATTGAATAGAGAGTATAATGTTCAAATAATTTTATGTTAGCAACCACTATTACAGACCTTTCTGTGAGAAGCCCTCAGAACTGTATTCCCTTCTGATGTGGATATCTGCTGTGTAAGACAATCACAAAACATCGTGACTTTGTAAACTGGGCCATTTCATTCCATTTGCAATGAGCATCGCTTTCAATGTAGGGCATGTCTAATCTTTGTGGGCCTGAATATTGAAGAGAGAATTTGAAAATTAGACTGGGTTAAACTCCCTAGTACGGTGTTGTTTAAATGAAAGCAGCCCACTGATAAGATAGTTTCATTTCTCTTTAAATCCTTCAAATTAAACATGTCAAAGTGTTCTTAAGTAGGTAATCTCTTTCCTAAATGTCACAGTCAAATTTCATCTTCATAGGAGATACTAATGAACTATCCAGTGTGCTACCCTCTTGCTATACAAATACCAAAGTAATTTGGGCCTTCTCTGTATTTACTTGACATAAGGAGAATTCAATTTTGCTTCTATTTTCAGACACTTAATTTGGCTGAAGGTACTATTTTCTAAGTGAGCAAGCAGTTATAAAGGCTTATGATTTTACCTAGTAATTTATAATGCAGTAAACACGAATCTGTTATTTAACAGGATCCACACGGTCCCCTGTAAATTGATCTTGTTAAACATTTATTATTTTAAATGAAAAGGTTTGTTAATAAAATTAAGTAGAACTTTCACAGGCTTGGTACAGATGACTCAAGAATTAATCCAGTCTCAAGGAAGGGAGATACAGCTAACTTCACTAGTCCATGGCACAGAGTAATAACTCCTAATATTTACAAAAAGAAAAAGAGGTGATTAAAATAAATGCCCTCTTCTCAAAGTCATGAGGAGACTTCTGGGCTACTTGAGTCACTGTCAGTGAGGTTGGGGCTTATCCTTATTTTAGGATAAAGTAAACTCTGGCTTCCTTCTCTCTGTTCCTAGCAGTGGTCCTGCTGTTTCTGGCTTTCTGGTGCCTTGAAATAATTGAGTTAGCTGAGATTTGGGCTTTGAAGTGTTGGGTCATTTTCAGGGTGTGGGTCAACGCTCGGTTCTCAAGTGACAGTAGGACTGGAGAATGCAGAAGGAGACTCAGGCCAAGAGATTGGTACAAGAGACAGAAAATTGGCAATGTACAGCCAGCTGTGGGCCTGTGTATATCCAGCTATGAAGCTGTGGACCTCTAGGGGTTAGTGGATATTCTCATGACAGATACCAACGTCAGCATTTGTTACCCCTCTGGATTACACTTGCCATTTTTTGGCCTCTGAGGATTGTTCTCAATTTCTTCTCAGTTCTATGCGGTTATAGAAGTTTATTTCCTTTTCTTTTCTCTTCTCATTTTCATTTTCTTCCCCTTTCCCATTTCCTTTCTCTTTCACTTCTCTTTCCTTTTCTTTTCCTTTTCCTTCCCTTTCCTTCCTTTAACTTTTTCCTTTCCTTCCCTTCCCTTCTCTTTTCCTTTCCTTTCCATCTCTTTTTCTTCTCTCTTCCCCTGCTATGGAATCCAGGTTTTTAAAGTGTGCTGTATGATGAGTATTTTTCATGATGCCCACTGCACCATATTGTAGAAAAACAAGTGAAGTCTTTTATTTTTCTTAAGTTGTAGAGTAGATTCACTGTAGTCACTATAAAGTTTCACTCTCCCTTGCTTTATGTATTTCTTGAATGACATGGAAATTGTTGGGGTTAATCCTAGCAGATTAGAAATGCCCGAGTGAGGGGGCCATATGGGCCAGAGGAGAAAATATTTGAAAACTAATAATGGACAATGATGGAAACCAGTTGAGAGGATAGTACCTTTATATTGTACATTTCCTCCCAGTTGTTGATAAGAGGGGCTAAGAAAGGAAAATATTTTGATTGCAAATGACAGTCATTTCACAAACTACCTGACTGATGATTGAGGAAATCAGAGTTCATTTTCCTTAGAAATAGTGCATTCAGGCTGGATGCGGTGGCTCACGCCTGTAATCCTAGCACTTTGGGAGGCTGAGGCGGGCAGATTGCCTGAGCTCAGGAGTTTTTTGATCAGTCTGGGCAACATGGTGAAACCCCACCTCTACTAGAGTACAAAAAAATTAGCTGAGCGTCATGGCCTGTGCCTCTAGTCCCAGCTACTCAGGAGGCTGAGGCAGGAGAATTGCTTGAACCCAGGAGGCGGAGGCTGAAGTGAGCTGAGATCGTGCTACTGCACTCCAGCCTGGGTGACAGAGCAAGACTCTGTCTCAAACAAAACAAAACAAAAAACAAAACAAAACAAAAACAAAAACAAAAACCAGACAAAAACAAACAAACAAAAAATAGTGTATTTAACATATTATTTAAGGTCAGTTTAACAAATAATAAAATGTACATGTTTGTTTTATAGACAATTTTGACTGACATATGAATGTGGACTTGCAATAGGTTTCTAATAAAAATAATTTAACACCACATAGAAATTATTGGTCCCAAAATGTCTATTATTAATGTAAAATCATTAATTTTGATTTTTGAAATGTTTTATGCCAAAAGTTGAAATGTATTCATGTTTTAAAAAGAACATTTATAAGTAAATAAAATTCTTCATACATTTTCATCTGAGCAAAAGCATATCAGTATGTGATTATTGCTAATAATTATATAGTACATTTTCAGATTTCCAGTTTTATTACTAAAATATAATATTACTAAAACATTATTTTGATTGTCCTTTTACTAATTTCCATTGTTTAAAATACATAATTAAATATTTGATTTACTATATATGTGATTCTTAAGAAATGATTTTGCACAAGTGGAAGGTAAATATACATCTTAGTCTGTTTTGTGTTGTTGTAAAGGAATACATGAGGCTGGGTAATTTATAAAGAAAAGAGGTTTATTTAGCTCATCGTTCAGCAGTCTGTACAAGAAGTATGGCACTGGTATCTGCTCAGCTTTTGGTAAGGGCTTTTGTGCTGCCTGGAAGCATGGCAGAGAAGGTCGAAGGGAAGGTGGGCATGGGTGAAGAGGGACCAAACCCAAGAGTGCTGTCTTTATAACAACCACTCTTGCAGGAGCTAATCCATTTCCCAGAACCAATCCAGTTTTGTATGAGACAGAACTCACTACCAGAGAGAGCAGCACCAAGCTATTCCTGAAGCGTCTATCCCCATGACCCAATGCTTTCCATTAGGCCCCACCTCCAACATTGAGGATTAAATTTCAACATGGGGTTTGGAGGGACAAACATCCAAGCCATAGCAGTGTATAAACCTTATTATATAATACCATTTTCATTGACAGGTTAAACGTGTTTTAGCTTGAAGCTCAATAGAAAACCATCTTATATTGAAGAAGATGCACTTTTAGCATACTTTTATAATATCCTTTTTAGTCCTCATGTATAAAATCAAATATTAAATAAAACATTTACTTTGTAACTTCAGCTTAATTTTTAAAACATGCCAGTAGTTTTTTAAAGCTTATTTTTTTCTTTTTTAACTATTGTTTTCACTAGGGTGTTCTATGACCTAATAATTATGTAGTGTTATCTTGAGTACATTATTTTACGTATTTTATGGGTAGCACTACCCTTTAAATATTTTTTCCCTATTAAGAAGTTAAGTGAGTTACAAATAAACTAATATTTATTTTTAAATAGTTAAGAAAGCAAAATTTTCTTTTTAATAAGTTTTAGAAATGAAACTTTAAGTTGACAGTTAACTAATTTTTACTTGTTCAGCAATGACAAACATTAGAATGTATATAAGCAGTAGAAAGGATGCTGATTGAAATTTTCTTTTTTAAGGACTACTAGGTGGGGAGAAGAATGTTCCATATTGTTTAAATGTGGTTTAATCTCTACTTTTTCTTCATAAATCCATTAAATAATATTCCCCCATGGCAGAGTGTTCCAGTGGTTCTCCAATAACCATTCTCCCACTCTTCTTTTTAGAAAGCACAGCCCTTTTGGCTCAAGTTATAGCTGGGCACACAGCCACAAACTGACCTCCTTCCCAGCTTCCCTGTTAGTCAGATGTGGGATGCAGTTGTTTGGAACTTGGAGTTTTCCTCCAGATGATATGTTAATTTCTCCTTAGATGTAATGTTATATACATTGTCCTGAAATTATTATATTTTGACCTGCTTGGCAAGCATTACTGGAAAATTATACCTATTGTATCTTAATACCTTATTTTAATTAGTAAAGCTATTGAGGTTTTATCTCCTAGGAGACAAGGGATGAAGCCTGCATGGGAAAATTTTCTTTTTAGAATATTTGGCTAATCCATCCAACTGGAACCCGGTTGTGTTTTGTGTGGCCAGTGGTGCTGATTGGCTTTGGGTCATCTTCCATTGGGTTGTTGTATGTGACCACTAGTGATGACTAATCTTTCCTATTCTTGGAACAGTTTCTGGCATTACTGAGACTGTTGGACTTATTCCAGTTCCTTGTATCTACCCTGTTTATGTAGCATGAGGATAATGCATTTGCATAATTTATATATTTAATAGAGCAGAATCCTCACATATATTAACGTTCTTGCCCATATTAATGCAAACTGATTCTATTTTGCTGGGACCACGCGTTAGGCTCTTCTTGTGTTGCTATAAAGGAATACGTGAGACCAGGTAATTTATAAAGAAAAGAGGTTTGTTTAATTGGCTCATGGTTCTACAGGCTGTACAAGTATGGTGCCAGTATCTGCTTGGCTTCTAGGGAGGCCTCAGGGAGCTTTTACTCATGAAGGAAGGTGAAGTAGGGGTGGGCATGTCACATGGCGAAAGCAGAGAGAGAGAGAGTAGAGGAGGTGCTACGCATTTTTAAACAACCAGATCTCCTCTTTAACTCAAGGGCAGCAGGAAGCCATGAGGGATCCACTCCCATGACCGAGACACCTCCAACACTGGGGTTACATCTCAACATGAGATTTGGAGGGGACATATAAACTCTATTAGACCACTTCTCTTTTGTGGTTTTATATTCTCTGTCTCTCTTTTTAAAATATGATAATGGACATTTAATTGCTCAATTTATACCAACTGATTTGATTTTAAACTTAATTGACTGTCATTTTTCTTCTTCTTTGAATACTTAAGTTGTTGCAAGGTGGCCAATGAGAGTTTGTAAACTGTTTTAGTCCCCTCAAAGTCATATACATTTTGAAAATGTCCTTACTTTTTAATTACACTGTGATGCTACATTCCTATCATAATAATTTCTTTCATTGTTCCTTTTGATGCAAGGGTGTGTGCATGACTTGACATTGAGCAAACATTTTAGTTGGGTTACTTCTAGTGACAGAAATAAAAGAAAATGTTTTTACTTAAGGCTTTGGGTTCATATTGATTTTTTTTCTGTTTAGCAACTAACATTAAATTTTTTAAACTTCAGGGCGAGTATAAATTTGATTATTTTTACAATATGCCATTTAGATGTGTAACCTCTCATTTAAAGTGAAATTGTACTCCCTTTTTATTGAAAAATTTTATGTTGCATCCATCACCATTTTGAAGGGTGGTGGGGAGAAAGAAATTTGACTCGAGGAATCATAGAATTTTTGAACTGGCAGGAGCTTAGAGATCTCTACTGCATTTCTTTGATTTTACAGGTGAAAAATTGAATGCCTCAACAGAGTTGAAAACTTTCCCTAAGTTCTCTGTATGTATATGTGTGTGTATACACGTACGTGTGCACGCACAAACACACAGCGTCTTAAGTTGTTAAAAATTATTCGTCACATGTCACACTCCCTTGGAGTCAAGCTTTGGTGAGTTCCCAGTCATTATCTTGGGATGCCCAGGTGGAACCAGAGATGGATCCGACTACGCTGGGTTCTGAATGAGCACTGACGCTCATTTTGACTCACTCTCTCTAAGGGACGGTTCTCAGGCTTTTTCTAGGGTGACAATTAAATCAGGCCTTTTTCACACAAACATCCTACAGTTTAGAAACTGAAGAGATTATCAAAGCACCCTGTAGTTAGGACAGAAACAAATGTAATGCCACATACAATGGACTTTGCAGACTCGGGGGAAAATGGTGGGGGGGGCGGTTAAGGGATAAAAGACTACACATTGGGTACAGTGTACAGTGCTTGGGTGATGGGTGCATCAAAATCTCAGGAGTCACCACTAAATAACTTACCCATGTAACCAAACATCACCTGTTCCCCAAAAACCTATTGAAATAAAAAAAGTTAAAAAAATTTGTAAAGTACTGAACACATACTGTATAGCTTGCAATCATCATCACCACCTTCATCATCATTACTGTTACTATTATCTGAAAGTGACTCACATCCTGAAATCTACAAGGAGAAAAATATTCATTGGCCTACATAAATAAAAGATACATGCATGTATTAAAGAAATGTAATGCCAGAGGAACAGTCCAAACCTCAGATCCCTCTGAGCTCATATAATCTGTGTGTCTGCCATGATTGTTTTGCATTTTAAGAGATTTTCAAGATAGACGTCCTTATGGCTGAATTCTAGCATGAAAAATTAGGTAAACAGAGTAGAGAATCTGAGAATCTGGGAAATCATGGAAATTATCTAGTTTAATTTTCCTATTTACAGAGCAGCAAAATAAATCTGGTTTAAGTTTTTACTTTAAATTATTATAGCATCAGAATACATAATGAGCAATTTGTTCTGCCAAATTTTTAAAGAGTTAGGATAAAAATAAGCAACATTGTACCATAATTAGATACAAGAGAGTTTTCTGATTAAAGTGCTTTTGGATTATTAGAGTTAAAACTTTCTATATAATATTTTCAGTCATTTTAATTTCAAATAGATGTCAGATAAACATAACCAGTGTGCTAGAGTCATTAAAAACACATTTTGTAATTTTGCTACACAGCAGAAGCTGAGGGGTGAACATCCATTAGCATTACCATCTAATATTTAATAAAACATATTTAACATAATAATCTAAAATTACAAAACTGTTATCTCTCATCCCTAATATTAGTTTTTTCTTTAATTATGCTTAGCTTTATTTCTTTGGACCTCTTTTTGGAAAGGCTGTATGATTAAGAGCAAAATGGTTAAAAAAATTATTCATTATTGCATAAAAATATCCTTTTTTACATATATTAGAACTTAACATTGTAACTATTGAAGCATGATAGCATAATCTTAGTGAAGATAGAGCAGCCCATATATGTTTCTGCAATGAATAGTCATAAGAGTACTGTTTTTGCATAACTAGTTTTCCACATATGTAATTGCTCGCAATATTACAAAACACTCTCAAAAAAATAATAGTGGTCAATCTTACTGCTTTAAAAATTAATTTCTTAAATTCAAAGAACAAAGTTGAGGCTGAGCACGGTGGCTTATGCCTGTAATCCCAGCACTTTGGGAGGCCGAGGTGGGTGGATCACCTGAGGCCAGGAGTTCGAGACCAGCCTGGCCAACATGGTGAAACCCTATCTCTACTAAAAATATAAAAACTAGCTGGGCATGGTGGTGGGTGCCTGTAATCCCAGCTACTCGGGAGGCGGAGGCAGGAGAATTGCTTGAACCCAGGAGACGGAGGTAGCAGTGAGCTGACACAGTGCCACTGAACTCCAGCCTTGGTGACAGAGTGAGACTCTGTCTCAAAAAAAAAGGACACAGTTGAGACATTAAAGCTTTCCTGTAGAAGGGAAATCTTTAAAGGTTGTCGCTGAGTCAAGGACATAATTTGATAAATACAGTAGTTGACTAGAAATAAAAACTGCTCTTTAGCTCCTAGAATAAAGCCCTGGACACATACAACTCTACAGCTTATTCAGCTATATTTTATCAACTTTATTGGGCAATTAGTTTTATTGTTCAGAGCATATTGATTTATGCAAAACAATCAGCAATCTTATCTATTTCTTGGAAGAAATGAACAGTTATTTTATATTAAAACTTAAGAAAAAATTACACAGCTCATTTAAATTCACGGCAACTGCCTTGGTAATTTTCATTATACTAATTTGCAAATATAATAACTCATCCCTGAAATCTCCTCATCTGACACTTTCTTCTTTTTAGCAAAATCTAATACAGTAGAATTTCACTGCATTTCATGTCATAATGATAATCTTTTTTCTTTCCTCAGTTGAGGAAAATTTTTTTCTTAACCTACTTTAAGTCAAGAAAACAAGGGATTAAAGCATATCTAGTTGTACAGAGTCCTTAGTTTTGTAGTGTAAGTTGCTTTCTAAAGTTATGTACAAACTATTCACTGCAAATTTATCTTGAGGAAGATATGTGTCAAAATTGGTACACTTTAACTCAGATGTGTGAAGAAAACTATCTTTTTTTATTTTGTAACCTATCTCATTTGTCCTCAAGCCCTTATTCTTGTGGAAAGAAAGACAAAATTTGTCAATTGAAACTAATTTAATTTTTCCTCCAGTTTAAATCAAAATTTTAAACGGGGGAACTGGTAATTAGTTCAAGTATCTTCTCCTTACTGTCCCACCCTTCCCAAGATGGTTCTCAGCCTTGGATGAAGACCTTGTTTCCACATGGTGTTAAAGGAGTGCCCCATGTACATTTCTTGGATTCCCATGGAGGGGTTTATTTTGATGGTTTCTGGGCAGCAAAGTCTGTCCTTATTGCTGTATATCCTCTGCTGCTGATGGAAGATGACTGATGCGATTTTTGTTTGTTCTTTGGCATGGTCAAGACTTATGTCTTGATGACCCTTCTCTTGGTTGATTCTGTCATCCTTCCTGATGCCTGATGACCATTGCCTGTCTTCAGCTCTTGTTGTCAGTGGTTTCCCGGATTCTGGCTGAGACAAATTTGCTTGTTTTCTTAGATGGTCTCTCCTTTAAACATTGTACCACAGGATCACTTTTCCTCTCTCTGCAGTAACCTTATTAGTGAGCTCACCAGCTAGAACTCTCTACCACTTTGTACATCCTCCTTGGGACCTGCTGGAAGTTCTGTATTCTCTACATAACCAACATAGACCAAAACATACCATCCTGACTACCATATTCACCCTATGTTAATGCAGGGTCTTTTCCAAGGTGGTCTCCAACTAGAGTCCCAAATGGGAAGGATAACAAACACCTCAGCTTTTAGTCTCTCTGGCCTCTCTGGGTTCTTTCTACCACTCACTTTCTCCAAGGTTTAGTCCTGGTGTTGAGAATATGCTGGGAGAACAGCAAGAGACAGAGGATACTCATGAATAACTTCCTACTCCTTTCTTTCTCTACTTAGTTTCTTTTCCCTTGGTCAGAAGGGTTTTATTTTTTCTTTTCTTGTCTGGCTGTGACTTCCTTTATTCAAATCCTGCTTTTTTACCTGGGTCTGCCCTTACCTTACTAGGGGCAGAAAATGCTTACGGATTGCAAAGAAAGAAACAAAAAGGAAAACATATCAGTAGGTATCTCAAAAATACCTCTGCTACCTTCTTCTTGATAATACCCCTGAAATGTCATGGAATGCTATTTGTATTTTAGAAATAAAAAGACAGTGAGCGAAATTAAGGACATTTAGGAGGAAACTGGCCTGTAACTTGAGGTTTCCCTGCTATAGAAACACATCGATTAGTGAATATTTATTGATGCTTTTGCATTAGGCTTGAAGCTTTGGGGATATCTTCAAAGCATAAGACATTGGTAGGCCCTGTCCTTAAGAAACTTCCCTCTAGTTAGGGAGATAAGGCTGACCTGCTATTAATTAAAGATGACAAACAAATGTTTAAGGAATCACACTATCTTGGTTCATGGACAGAGTGATTGATTCAGTCTGGGCTTGTGAAAAAAATTTCTTGGCGATGGTGAAATATAAGCTATTCTTAGAACTATAATAGGATTCACACTGGTGGAATAAAAAGAGGACGGTGATCTAAGGGAAAGACAAAACTGTAGGAAATGTGTGTGGTGGGGGGAAGATATAAAGTTTATTTCAGAAACAAATTACCCTGACCCCTCCCCCTTTTTTGGTAGATCATCTATGTAAGAGGTGCTCGGAAAATAAGATTAAACAAGAGGTTTCGGAATGTCATACCTTGAGACATAGCTAGGTTTGCCTTGATTAAGAGATTTCTGAATAGGGCACATTAGGAAGAGTAATGACCTTCCCGATGCTACACTATCAAAGCGATAGGGTTGCTGCTGTGGACGTACATGCAAGTCCTAAGAGAAATTGGTGATCAGGGCACAGACAGGGTCCAAAGAGTATGGAAACTGGCATAGTTTTAACAAGGTTGCAATGGTGAGTAAATATGGAAGGAAACCAAGCGTCCTGATATGTAAGTGGAGCACAGAATTCAGTGCTTATGATAGTAGAAGACCAGGTGACTGCAGGGAAAGTTTGTTGGTGTGTGGAAAGGCTCCAAACCAAAGATTCTAGGCTCCAAACTGAAGATCCCAGGCCCCAGAGTAGGATTGGCAAGGTCCCTGTCCCTGAGTAAGTCATCAGGACAATAGCATAGGCTTGATTAACAGCAAGGGTTGTTTTAACTTCCTGAGAATCTCAGCCGACCTCAAAGCATCCAACATTCCCTCTTATGGATGAATATGCAAATGCATGTGACTTGTTCCAAGTAGCATAGTTTACAGGAAATAATGGATTTTGGAGTCAGACCTAGAAGTCAGTTGCACCATTGTCCATTTGTGTGACCTTGGTGCGTGACTTTAATGTCGTTTAAAAATCTCATAAATGGAGATTAAATCTTATAATTATCACATCATGTTGAGAATTGTCAGTAGAAGAGGTGATATATGATGACTGTCTGGCATAGGACAGACACTGAATAAGTATTAATTTTTCTTCTACTTATGGATATTACTTTCCCATTTTGAAATGCTTAGAGGCTTATTTGCCTAGAGGCCCACATAGTATCTCAGATCAAATGCCTGCTGTTGAATTAATTATCTTCACTTCCAAGCCTGCTTTTCTTCTGGTTTCCTACTTGCATATATGGCATCACCATGCCCTGAATCAGTGAGCCTTTAATCCAGAGGCTATAAAGGGTGCAGAGACAGAATCAGGGTAAAATGAGGGATGGGTATTTTGGAAGTGTAGAGTTGTATCCTGTTGTTACTTAAAATTTTGATCTCTTGTTCTTAATGCATTTTGCATTAATTTTCATTTAAAAATATTGCATAAAATATCATTTATGTTGATTACTGAGGTTTTGGTGCCTCCATAAATGTTGTGTATCAGGTGAGTGCCTCACCTGGAAGTGATGCTCTCCCTGCAGACATATTATGCTTGTTCTGCATATGTTCTTTCAAATGTGAATTAGTTTGCTTATACTTAAAAATGGGCTGATGTCACATAAGAATCCAGATTTCGGAGTTCTCTTGAAAAATTCTAACACCTGGCAAGACCAGATCTGTATTTGCCATGACAGTACTTGGATAGAGTAGCTACCTTCTTTAGTTGGCCACAAACTCTCCAGTTTGCCACAGTTCCCACCATTCCATCTTGATCCCTACCCACGTGTTCCTGAACATTACTCATGCAGCCTACCTCTTCTCTCATTCCTTATTCCTTTTCTCTTGCTCCTTTCCTCCCTGACTCCCTCTTTTCCTCCTTTTCCATTTAATTCTACTTTATTCTTTAAATTTCTCTTCTGTCCTTTTCCTGGCTGGCTCTTCTCCACGCTGTGTTGCTTCCATGTCCAAAGTTTCCAAGAAGTGTAGAACTATTAAGTGAATTCAGTGATTTTTCAGTCTTTCCCCTTACTTATAGGCAAGAAAACTGAAACACAAGAAGGGTAGGAGATTTGTCAAAGGTCATACGATTTTTTAATAAGACAAATTATGCCAAAGCCTGTGCCTTTGAAGATAAACTTTACTACTTTAACTCCCTTTATTAATTTTTTTTAGTGAATCCTCCTCTCCTGTCTCCTAACTCTGGAAGGTCAACCCAACAGCCAAACCATTGTTGTGGCAAATTTTGGCTTCTGGTAAAATCATCTTTGTTTTGGGCTTTGTCTCTTGCCCCAGTATGCAAAAGTCTTGGCTAAAGGGCAGGGATGCTATAAAGAGGGCAGAGTAAGAGCCCCAGAGACAGCTGTTACAAGAGTGGGTATGCTTTTGCTATGAAAAGTGGCAAAAGAGGAGGAAAAAAAGAGGAAGGAGGAGGTGCACTCTTGCACCTGACTCTGGGTGGCCTTTGCCTAGGTGAAATTCAAACCAGGTGCCTGGACTAAAACCAGGCCACACCTTGACTTCCCTGTCCTATTTCCTTTTAAGGTAACAGTTGAGGGAATTATTGCATCAGACTTGGAGAGTTTTCTTTCCCTTGCAGTAGGTCTCAGTGAGGGTGATGCTGTACTGGGCACTTTGTAAACTTACATTTTAATAACGGAGACTGAGCCATGAAAGGATAAAAAAGTGAGAGATGACTAGTGCAATGAGAGGTTCTTGAAACTCTCCAACATAAAATATGGAAGATGAGGATCAAAACTTCAAATAGTTGTGGCCTCTATACAGTCAATATTCTTAATAGGGATAGAAATCCAGGGCTGAGTGTGGCCATGCATGCTACCGCCTAAGAGTTTGTGACAAAGAGCTTGTACAGGAGGGAGGTGATGCTCTTTTTAATGTCACGTTGGGTAGGCTACTAGAACAGCTCCCAGTTATTCAAATGCTAATCTAGGTGTTGCTGTGAAGGTATTTTTATGTGATTAAAATTTATAATCAGTTAACTTTAAGGAGAGTATCGTAGATAATTTGTGTGGTCCTGATTCAATCAATCAAAAGGCCTTGAGAACAGACCTGAGGCTTCCCTGAATGAGAAGACATTCTGCCTGTGGACAGTAGCTTCAGTCCCTGCCTGAGAGTTCCAGCCTGCCTTTCCTGACAGCCTGCCCTGTGGATTTTGGACTTTCATCCATTTTAGACAGCACCCATGATCATGTAAGCCCATTCCTTGCAATAAGTACCTTAACATATATCTCCTAGTGGTCTGTTTTGCTGGTCGGATCTTGACTGACATGGGGGAAAGTAGAGAGACATCTGGAGGGTACTATGTTGTGTACAGCAATGGCATCTTGAAGATGCCAGGGCTGAGTACCAGGGTAGAAGATATGGACACCCTGGATGCCAGATCTTAGTCCAGATGCCTGTATAAAATCAGTGAAAATTTTCTACCTCAGAGAAAATGGCTCATACTGATTACTCAAGTAATAGCAAATAAAATTTTTGATAGGGTGATAAGCATGTCCCTTACTCCAACTATCTAAGATGACACAGGTTTCACAGTCTTCAGAATTCAACAACTGAGGTCTCTTGAGTTAAACCAAGCTCAGTTACCAGTTTTGGATGTTAAGGACAAAGTGTGAAGCAATCACACATTTGAGAGGTCTGAGATAGAGGTGGGTGAGATTCATTGTTGTTATGCTGGAGACCTCATTTAGAAGGCAAGAAGTACTTCTGAAGATATTAATAAGATTCAATCCTATTTGTCAAAACACTTTCCAACAAGCTACTTCTTTTTTTCAGCCTCCTGCTTTCTGTTCAAATCTCAGCTTTTATCGCCTTCTTTTCATAGAGAGACATTTCAATGTGCCTCTTTGCCTAGGAGAAGAATGTTATTGAGTGGTGCTCAGGACTTAAACCAAGGCAAACTAATTGGTATGTGAGCAGTGTGTTCCTTCTCCTGGCATAGCTGAATTAACAGAGTTAGGTCTGTGTGACTCATACATCACTTCAGAATTTTCGCAGAAAAGGCCTCTAACAAGAAAATGCAGATAGTGGATGGAAAGCTCAAAATGGAAAAGTTAGCTATTAAAATGAATAGAAAATATAGGTGTTAAATAATGAGAAAGATACTGACAATGTATTAACAAATGAACTAAGCTCATATTTTCTTATAGTACGTCTGCTTTGGGCCTCATTTAAATAATTTCATGTGAAGAGCTAGAGTTCTGAATGTCTGTTTCTTTTGTAATGTCTCTTAGCAATGTTTATGAAGAACTACCAATCATATGTCTAAAGTTACTGCTCCACTCTTCTGTGATTTTTGCAGAAAGCACTACTCAATCTTTTATTGAAAAATTTTATATTTTTATAGTGAATATAATCTTTCTGGACAATAGATAGATCAACAAGTCATCACTTAGGGGCTTAATATAATTTCAAGTTAGAAAAGAAGCATAACACTGTTTCAGAGAGGATTAAATTGAGATATATAAGACAGAACACCTGAAGCGATAGAAGCTTAGACAAAGTAGGAGTTTCTTTCTTTCTCCACTGCAAGATTTCTGGAGGTATGATATACAGGGCTAGGGTGGCCACTCTGCCATCATCAGGGAGCCAGAAACTTAGATGATTCTGCACTACCATCTGGGAACCTGGTTTCCATCCTCACTTCACAGTTTAAGATGGCTGCAGGTGCCATTTTGTTTGTGTTCTGAGCAATAGAAAAAATGGGAGGAGGACAAGAGGGGAGCACTTCTTAGTTCAGTCAGTGCCCCTTTGGAATCTTCATGTAGCTCCCTGTGGCACATCCTCTTATGTCTCAAAGTTCTACAATTAGTCTCTTCATGACACTGAGTGTGAGGAATCTAGGAACACCATTGTTTAGTTGGTACATTATTGCCATGGCTGACGCACGGCAATAATGAAGAAGGTGGAGAGCTAGTAGTCTCTGCCACACATCTCTATTTGAAATCACATAAAAAAATGGAATGGCATTGTTTTGTCTAAATTAGAGGGAGAACCAAGATCAGAATCCTTACCACTCTGACTCCTAACAGAATAACTGCTCTGTCAATTTGTCACCATACATTCTTACATTTTTTGGTGGGAACATTCTGAAGATTTCTTGGTGGGTTTCTTCTATATGGGTTTGAAAGTTGAAGTGATATAATTGGAGTGGAGACAAGAGAATAAGTCACTGGAGAAAATGTAAGAGTACACAGATGGGGTATGTGTATGTGTACACAGAATGGCCTTGTGTGGGTGGACTAGAAATGGACTGGTGAGTGGCTGGCTAATGAATGGACTTTTTGGGTGTGCCGATAAGCTAAACAAATTGAAATACTGTGATTGTACTGGGTAGAGATTTGGAGGCAGACCTTTCCTTTTCCTTCTCTTTTGGGAGTCCGTGCGTGCCTTTGTGGCACTTTGTGTAACATTCCATTCTCTTTTCTTTGAGAGCATTTTCTAGTCTCTTTTTGTGATAGATCAAGCTGAGTGTTTTAGAATTTGCATTAGAATTTGCATCAGAATTTGGTTAAATGCTGTGGAGAAACATTTGAATCTAAGCAATAATCTTTATGCCGAGATTTTGGAGGTTCCATAACCCATTAGGGAATTTTTCAGTGTTAATTGGAGCCTACAACTTATCACAGGATTTCCAAGGCTTACAAGAAGTCATTCACATCGTTAGATGAGGCCCCATAGGGTATATGTTTGTGAAATGGGGAAAAGATTGTGATTCTTAACCTCAGCCCCTTCCCTCACTTCTGTCTTGGCTGAGAACAAGCTTTCAGATCATGGAGGAAGGCAGGCAGTTTTGGTGATAGGGGAGGTTTAGTGAGCTGGGGATTGTGAAACATGGAAGGTGCTTAATTTGTACACAAGCCAGCATCTCTTTGACTTTATAGTATCAACAGACCAATCATTGTCTTCTACTGTAGCCCAGGATGCTAGAGAGGGCACAGTTGCTAAGGAATACTGAACCAGTTAATAAACCACGTGGCTTCTTTTAATAGCTTATTTTTCGGAGACGGGTAAAATATAGAGCAAATAATAATATTTCAAAGGTGTCAGGTTGCATATAGTTTGGTAGCAGAGATTCTAGGTTTGTCTTTACTATGGTATTCAGGTATATGAGAAATTCATTGTTCAATAATTCACTGGTAGTTCGGTGTCTTGCTTTTAGAATACGTGAGAAATCCCAAAGTATTTTACCCGCATAAATCTACCAAAGCTTAGGGTGGCTAATCTTATCAGAGGAAAGCTCTAATATGATCCTTATCAAATTTCATAGAGTTTTATTCTAGGGATTTACATTGATACCACATCCAATAATACTATGAAGTTCCTCAAATAAATTATGTGAGAGAATAAAGGATTTAACAATTGACCTGTAGCACCTTTATAGGTGTATATTTAGGTCTATTTTACTACCTCAAGAAAACACTTTGCCTCAAGAAAATATTTTGCCACATGAAAATATTTTATCTCAAGGAAATATTTCTTATTTAGTAAGAACTTTCCAAATGGTCTCTACTTTCTCCTTCAAAATGTTCTTGGAATTTTGAGGAAATAAGGTAAAATATTTCCAAAAGAGAATGAAAGAGATAAAGACACTTTTTTAATCTGAAGGAATGAGTTCTGAGGACAAACATTAAAGAAACTAGTAAATTCCCATATCAAGAAAAACATGGTTTTACAGCAGAAACAAATACAGAAATAGATTATCCAAGTATAATGGTTGGGAACTTAGATGCGTAAACACTGTAGAATTCAATGTCATAATTTATGACTAGCAATGTCATTTCAATTGTGTCATAAAAACTTTTTCACATTATTTTTGATCATATTTTTGTAAATGTTTAAAAAATGACCCTAATAGTAGCATAGAACATGGGGGATGGGAACAATTTATGATATTTACTCCATTTAACTGTGGTACGTATTTATATCTGAATATATGTATATGCATATATAAGTTTATATACAGGTACATATATATTTTTCCATATTTGTAGATGTATACACATATTTACCTATCCTCTTATAATGATTAGGTTTGTTGTGAACGGGATTCTTTACAGTTCTTAAGTGCCATCTCCTAGTTTTATGTTATCTAGCAGTTTTTGTATCTTATTGGTTAAATTTCCCTTTGTTGGAGTGATTATTATTGTCTATATTCAGTGTCATGTTCCTACTGGAGCAAATTTGAGGTAAAAATTAACCACAGACTGCTTTCAACAAAACATTATGCTGACTTCTAAAAAATTGCAAAAACTTAAGTAAACGTTAAATCAATTTCAAAAGCTTTAAGTATTTTAAAGCAACCTGCTAACTTAAAGCAAAGTTTCTGGTATGTACAGGTATTCTTTCTCATGCAATATTTGGCATTCTTTCCCCTTGTCCTTTTGACTACAGACATTAAAAACTTTATTTTCTCCTTTACACTGTACTAATCTCAATTTGGTTTCAAATCCCAGGCAGCTTTGCCTTCCAGGCTCAGTTCTGCATGTTGGTTTCTTTAACCTTAGGAAATAATCTGTCTTATTGCTTCCAAAGAAATTGTGGTATATTCTCTAATTTTTGACTGTCACAAAAACCCTCATGATCTAACTTTTGTCCAATTAGAGATGTAAATTTTTTTTTTTTAAAGAACCTCTGAGAATAATTCTGGTGGAGCAGAAGTTCTGAGAATGATTCACTCCAAATCCTTTCAACTCTTGTTTGATGTATTTGGAGGATGATAACTGAGTTAAAGGTTTAGCATCTCTTTACCAGTTTACCCAACAAGTACACTCAAAGCACTGAGAAAATGATCTTAAAAGTGAAGAATCCATGAAAAACAACCCAGAACATAAGCATTGTATAAAAAAAATGAGCATCATGTACTCATACGATCATGCAGGGATACAGAAAGGATGTAATTACACGTCATATCCTTCCTTGAAAGCTAACACACACAAAATGCTACTTTACTTGCTCATATTACAATATTTTTTGGAGTATATTGAAGAATATAAGTAAAATTTCAGAGTTCTACCAGTTGAGCTCTTTTAGAAACTAAAGAGAAAAAAGGATTACCATTTCAGAATGAATTTACATTAGACAGAGGTAAGAATTATTTTACTTTAAGAATTTTCAGAAATTAATCACTAGAACTAAATATTATTCAAGAAAGTGGAATCTCCACTAGTGACTTTCAAAAACAACACCAACTATAATTTGTTTTGTATCAGTTATGTAGAAACCCATGGAATGAATTAAATGGTAATCAGCTGGTTTATACTTCAATGAATATGTGATTTCTTCATTGATACAGTAAGTATTGTCATTAATGGATCAGGGCACTGCTCATAAAAACCATCATTTTTGTATTACAAAAATCATTAATTGGAATAAAAATTAGGAATTATCTCAATAGGACTATGATTATTATTCAAATATTATTGCTCTAGTTACAGAAGATAAGCTTTTGAGAATTATTTTTACTACAAACAAAGCCGTTCTACAATACTCCTGCCTTGTTCCCAAAGTATACGTTCTAAGGCCCCAGTGGATGCCTGAAACCACAGATAGTACCGAATCCTAAATATACCATGTTTTTTCCTATATAGGTATACTTATAGTAAAATTTAACTTATAAATTATACATAGTAAGAGATTAACAACAAAATCTAATCATCAAATAGACCAGTTATAACAATAACTGTAATAAAGGTTATGTGAATGTGGTCTCTCTCTTTCTCTGTCAAAATATCTTCTATTTTACTGCAGGTAACTGACACTTGATAAAAGAAAAAGAAAAGCCACAAATAAGGGGAAAATACTGTAATTGATTATTTTGAAACATATCTGTGGACTGGCATTAAATGAATATATGATGGGAGTTAAACACTGTTTTTTTCAATTCTTGTATAATCAATTTTTGCTTATTCATATTCACAGATAATAGTAGTGGCAGCCTTATATTGTTTTGATGGGAATTTGTAATACACTAAATTATTTTATTTGTAGGATCATATTTATCTTCCTCTTTGATTTCCTTAGATGAAAAAAGTAACTTGCACTTTCTGGATATATGGAAACTCTTACTAGGGAGAAATAACTCAGAATCTTGCTAAATGACAGGGAAGAATTAAATGTTGAATTAAAAATCATCTGGGCATAATCAAGCATCTGGTTTAGAAAACTCAGTGACATAATTTTTGTGTTTTGTTTTGTGGGTCTAGTTAAAATGTTAACTTCGGGGCATTTAAAATTTCAGAAATAAATGCAGGACGGGCATTTTTGCACTGGACAAGTAACAACTGGTGATTTGGATTAGGGTGTTCTAGAGCTCTCAAGAACATTTTGCCTCTCTTTTACCTTTGTTTCTCCTTTCTTTTATTTCCTTCCCTCTATTTTTTCTTATTATCATTACAGGCTATTTTTACCTGCCTTTGTAAACTTGATAATTGCTTGAACCTTTTAGGTTTTCAAAATAGCTTCATTCAGACTAGGATACAGGAAAGAAAAAAATTGGAACAGTTTAAAACTTAAGTTATACATCTCATAATTACTCAGATGAAAACGTGTTCACTATATACATTTCAATGTACACATTCCAAAGTTTTTCTTTTAAGCTACCCTTGGGACTCACACTTGGTAAAAAGTATTACCCTTTACCTTATGACATGAGATATTTGCGATTTCCTATTTGTTAGGAATCTGCAGTACAATGGACCCCAAACAAAATACCATAGGAAGACACAACTCCTGATCTGATGCTGTGCAGACTTCCCGCAGACAGAAATCATGGGTACAAAAACCCACCATGCTTCATCAAAATACACATCCTATCCTAAGTTTATTTGATTGGGGCTGGAAAATAGAACAAGGACAGGTTGTAATAACAAGTCACTACCATTATAGTCCATTTACTTATTTCCAAAATATCGTTTTAAAAAATTTTAACATTTATAAGACTGTAATGTACTATCAAATTGATGTATACATTTACTTTGCTAGGTTTTTTTCCCCTTCTGTCATCTAAAGAGCTATAATTGATGTTTCCTTAATAATCTATGGAATTTTAGAATTGAAAAAAATATGGGATCTTAAAAATACAAAGAAGCAAACAAGCAGAAGAAAGCAAACAAGCATGAAACAAACGATTTTAGAAATTTCAAGTCCTGTATAAACAGGACTAGAAAAGAGCGTTGTGATTTAAAAAAAAAAAAAAAAAAAAAGCTTTACTGTAGCGATAGGAAGGAATGGATTGTGTTAAAAGCCATTTTTTAAAAATTCAAACCAGCATTTATTAGATGCCAGCCGTGACCCAGGCATGATACTAGGCATCAACCTTGTAAAGATGAGGAAGGCAAATTCTGCATATTCTAAAATAGAACTTAAACTTTTAGTTTAAAAATTGCCTCTTCTGCTTTTGACAAAATTCAACAGCCCTTCATGCTAAAAATGCTCAATAAATTCGGTATTGATGGAACGTATCTCAAAATAATAAGAGCTATTTATGACAAACCCACAGCCAATATCATACTGAATGGGCAAAAACTGGAAAAATTCCCTTTGAGAACTGGCACAAGACAGGGATGCCCTCTCTCACCACTCCTATTCAACATAGTGTTGGAAGTTCTGGCTAGGGCAATCAGGCAAAAGAAAGAAATCAAGGGTATTCAGTTAGGAAAAGAAGAAGTCAAATTGTCCCTCTTTGCAGATGACATGATTGTATATTTAGAAAACCCCATCGTCTCAGCGCAAAATCTCCTTAAGCTGATAAGCAACTTCAGCAAAGTCTCAGGATACAAAATTAATGTGCAAAAATCACAAGCATTCTTATACACCAGTAACAGACAAACAGAGAGCCAAATCATGAATGAACTTCCATTCACAATTGCTTCAAAGAGAATAAAATACCTAGGAATCCAACTTACAAGGGATGTAAAGGACCTCTTCAAGGAGAACTACAAACCACTGCTCAGTGAAATAAAAGAGGACACAAACAAATGGAAGAACATACCATGCTCATGGATAGGAAGAATCAATATCTTGAAAATGGCCATACTGCCCAAGGTTATTTATAGATTCAATGCCATCCCCATCAAGCTACCAACGAGTTTCTTCACAGAATTGGAAAAAACTGCTTTAAAGTTCATATGGAACCAAAAAAGAGCCCGCATCTCCAAGACAATCCTAAGTCAAAAGAACAAAGCTGGAGGCATCACGCTACCTGACTTCAAACTATACTACAAGGCTACAGTAACCAAAACAGCATGGTACTGGTACCAAAACAGAGATATAGACAGTGGAACAGAACAGAGTCCTCAGAAATAATACCACACATCTACAGCCATCTGATCTTTGACAAACCTGAGAGAAACAAGAAATGGGGAAAGGATTCCCTATTTAATAAATGGTGCTGGGAAAATTGGCTAGCCATAAGTAGAAAGCTGAAACTGGATCCTTTCCTTACTCCTTATACGAAAATTAATTCAAGATGGATTAGAGACTTACATGTTAGACCTAATACCATAAAAACCCTAGAAGAAAACCTAGGTAGTACCATTCAGGACATAGGCATGGGCAAAGACTTCATGTCTAAAACACCAAAAGCAATGGCAGCAAAAGCCAAAATTGACAAATGGGATCTTATTAAACTAAAGGGCTTCTGCACAGCAAAAGAAACTACCATCAGAGTGAACAGGCAACCTACAGAATGGGAGACAATTTTTGCAATCATCTGACAAAGGGCTAATATCCAGAACCTACAAAGAACTCAAACAAATTTACAAGAAAAAAACAAACAACCCCATCAAAAAGTGGGCAAAGGATATGAACAGACATTTCTCAAAAGAAGACATTCATACAGCCAACACACACATGAAAAAATGCTCATCATCACTGGCCATCAGAGAAATGCAAATAAAAACCACAATGAGATACCATCTCACACCAGTTAGAATGGCGATCATTAAAAAGTCAGGAAACAACAGGTGCTGGAGAGGATGTGGAGAAATAGGAACACTTTTACACTGTTGGTGGGATTGTAAACTAGTTCAACCATTGTGGAAAACAGTATGGCGATTCCTCAAGGATCTAGAACTAGATGTACCATATGACCCAGCCATCCCATTACTGGGTATATACCCAAAGGATTATAAATCATGCTGCTATAAAGACACATGCACACGTATGTTTATTGCAGCACTATTCACAATAGCAAAGACTTGGAATCCACCCAAATGTCCATCAGTGACAGACTGGATTAAGAAAATGTGACACATATACACCATGGAATACTATGCAGCCATAAAAAAGGATGAGTTTGTGTCCTTTGTAGGTACATGGATACAGCTGGAAACCATCATTCTTAGCAAACTATCACAAGAACAGAAAACCAAACACCACATGTTCTCACTCATAGATGGGAACTGAACAATGAGATCACTTTGACTCGGGAAGGGAAACATCACACCCCGGGGCCTATCATGGGGAGGGGGGAGGGGGAAGGGATTGCATTGGGAGTTATACCTGATGTAAATGACGAGTTGATGGGTGCTGACGAGTTGATGGTTGCAGCACAGCAACATGGCACAAGTATACATATGTAACAAACCTGCACGTTATGCACATGTACCCTAGAACTTAAAGTATAATAATAATAATAATAATAATAAAAAGAGAAGTATGCAAAATTTTGATGATTATAGGGAATTTGGCTTTTATCTCAAACATATTTTATATGCAGAAAAATTCCACCTGTTTTGAAGTATGACATGAATATATTTTGTAGGCTGGTAGAAAACATTTGTCTCCATAAAGAATTGTCATTTGAAATGATCTGAATGCCTACATCTCCATAACTTGTGAAGAGAAAGCAAATAAATATTTGTAAAATATTCTGATTGTGCCAAAAAAATAAAATAAAATAAATAACATTAGAAAAAAAAATTGCCTCTTCTTTCTAACTATATAAAATTATATATTAAGTAAAAGACACACTTTAAAAAATCTGAAAGAACACAGCAAAAGCAATTTAATGGGACATAAGTAAATGTAAATCGACTATGTGGTGCTCTTTAACCTGGAATCAGAGTCATGAGTTTAACAGTAATGGATATATGACTCATTAAACTTAAGAGAGGTTGTAATTTTAAAAGGAACATGATATATAGATGACAGTTTAAAAGGCATTGAATTACTGTATTCAGCCTTGTATTTCACAGATCTTTAGAAGGGACAACAACAAATACTTGTAACAATGTGACTTGCTCCATCTTTCCTATTTGTAGAACTTTTAATTGCCATTATGCTAGTGAATTAAACTGTATCAGTTAAAGATTATTTCAATAAAATACTGCAAAAGGACTCTAAAAGAGGTTGTTCTATTGAATATATTTAAAATCCATCTATTATTTCTTTGTATTTTCTCTATTTTGGGTGTTTGCTTTAATGTAAGGATTTGTTAATAACCATGAGTTATATGAAATGATATCACTAACTGAGATACTTGATAAAGTAACTTTTGACAGAAAGTTAAATTTATTCAAAGTATGGGTTGAAAGTTCTTAAAAGTGCTCACATTCTTTATATTTCAAAACGGGGCTAATGAGCAGGCCCCAGGATAAAGTGATGGGTGGGGGCCATTGATTAATGGTGATGCATGGGGTTACAGCCATGAGAGGTAGAAGGCCAAGGGGAGAATTGGGTAATGTGTATAAAGAGTTTCTTGTGTAGCCAGTCCCCTAGAAAGAACCTCCATCTACTCTGTACACTTGCACAGGGCCGTTTGGGGATGGATCACAGTGAAGTCTGCAAAGCTTCTCATTATCCTTGAATTTACTGTGATATGGACTGGGAGACTAGTGACTACTACTCCTAGTTCTATTGTTTCCCAAAATATTCCATTAGGCAAGGATTTTTTTTTCAGGTACAGAAAAGGGCTGGTTCTTCCTTTGCCATTACGCTGGCTGTTGTGTGGACCAGGGTGATACTTTCTGTTAGCATGCACACATGAAGAAAGAAACCCGCTTGAGACACTAGCATGGCAGGTGGGCTCGAGTGTGTTCACCCTTTGGGTGCCATCAGAAAGCAGGTAATGAGGCTGAGTTGTCCGGATTTCTCTCTAACTATGTTACAGAGTAGGTCCAAATGCCATATCAGGAGAGGTCAAATATCTGGCCTGAAGTCAAGTCATGGAACCAAAGATTTAGAGCCAGGAAGATGATATTAAAGTTACAGTAAAAAGGTGTGAAGGAGAGAGGAGTAAGTCTTTCTTTAGCTGTGTCCCAGAGATTCTGGTACATTGTCTCTTTGTTCTCATTGGTTTCAAATAATTTCTTGATTTCTGCCTTAATTTCATTATTTACTCAGAAGTCATTCAGGAGCAGGTTGTTCAGTATCCATGTAGTTGTGTGGTTTTGAGTGACTTTCTTAATCCTGAGTTCTAATATGATTGTACTGTGGTCTGAGAGGTTGTTATGATTTCAGTTCTTTTGCATTTCCTATATAGTGTTTTACTTCCAATTATGTGGTCAATTTTACAGTAAGTGCCATGTGGCACTGAGAAGAATGTATATGCTGCTGTTTTGGATGGAGAGTTCTGTAGAATGTATTAGGTCCACCTGATCCAGAGCTGAGTTCAAGTCCTGAATATCCTTGTTAATTTTCTGTTGTGTTTATCTGTTTAATATTGACAGTGGGGTGTTAAAGTCTCCCACTATTATTGTGTGGGAGTCTAAGTCTCTTTTTAGTCTCTAATAACTTGTTTTATGAGTCTGGGTGCTCCTGTGTTGGGTGCATATATATTTAGGATAGTTATCTCTTCTTGTTGAATCATCCCCTTTACCATGATGTAATGTCCTTCTTTGTCTTTTTTGATCTTTGTTGCTTTAAAGCCTGTTTTATCAGAGACTAGGATTGTAACCCCTGCTTTTCTTTTGCTTTCCATTTGCTTGGTAAATGTTCCTCCATCCCTTTATTTTGAGACTATGTGTGTCTTTGCAGGTGAGATAGGTCTCTTGAATACAGCACAACAATGGGTCTTGACTGTTTATCTAATTTGCCAGTCTGTGCCTTTTAATTGGGGTATTTAGCCCATTTACATTATTGTTATGTGTCAATTTGATCCTGTCATTATGATGCTAACTGGTCATTTTGCATACTAGTTGATTTCATGTCTTCATCGTGTCATTGGTCTTTATATTTTCATGTATTTTGCAGTGGTTGGTACTGGTTTCTCCTTTCCACATTTAATGCTTCCTTCAGAGCTCTTGCAAGGCAGGTCTGCTGGTGATGAATTTCCTTAGCATTTGCTTGTCTGAAAAAGATTTTATTTCTCCTTCTCTTCTGAAGCTTAGTTTGGCTGGATATGAAAATCTGGGTTGAAAATTCTTTTCTTTAAGAATGTTGAATATTGGCTTCCCACTCTCTTCTGGCTTATAGGGTTTCTGCAGAGAGATCCGCCATTAGTCTGATGGGCTTCCCTTTGTAGGTGTCCTGGCCTTTCTCTCTGGCTGCCCTTAACCTTTTTTCCTTCATTTTGACCTTTGAGAATATGGTGATTATGTGTCTTGGGGGTGATCTTCTTGTGGAGTATGTTTTTGGTTTTTTTTTTCCTTATTTTTGAGATGGAGTCTTACTCTGTTGCCCAGGTTGGAATGCAGTGGCATGATCTCAGCTCACTGCAACCACCTCCTGGGTTAAAGCAATTCTCCTCCTGCCTCACCCTCCTGAGTAGCTGGGATTAGAGGCATGCACTGCCACACCTGGCTAATTTTTGTATTTTTAGTAGAGACAGAGTTTCATCATGTTGGCCAGGCTAGTCTTGAGCTCCTGACCTCAGGTGATCCACCTGGCTCAGCCTCCCAAAGTGCTGGGATTAAAGGCATGAGCTACCGTGCCTGGCCTTCTTGTGGAGTATCTTACTGGTGTTCTCTGTATTTCCTGAATTTGCATGTTGGCTTGTCTTGCTAGGTTGGGGAAGTTCTCCTGGATAATATCGTGAAGTGTGTTTTCCAACTTGGTTCCATTCTCCCCGTCTCTTTCAGGTACTCCAATCAGTCGTAGATTCGGTCTTTTTACATAGTCCCATATTTTTTGGAGGTTTTACTCGTTCCTTTTCATTCTTTTTTCTCTAATCTTGTCTGCCTGCCTTATTTCAGCAAGATAATCTTTTATCTCTGATATTCTTTCTTGCACTTGATTAATTCGGCTACTTATACTTGTGTATGCTTCACGAAGTTCTCGTGTTATGTTTTTCAGCTCCATCAGGTCACTTATGTTCCTCTCTAAACTGGTTATTCTGGTTAGCAGCTTCTTTAAACCTTTTATCAAGGTTCTTAGCTTCTTTGCATAGTGTTAGAACATGCTCCTTTACGTCAGTGAAGTTTGATATTACACACTTTCTAAAGCCTACTCTGTCAATTCATCCATCTCACCCTCTGTCCAGTTCTGTGCCCTTGCTAGAGAGGTGTTGTGATCATATGGAGAAGAAGAGGCACTCTGGCCTTTTGGGTTATCAGCATTTTTTCATAGATTCTTTCTCATCCTCATGAGTTTGTCTGGTTTTGATCTTTGAGGCTGCTGACCCTTGAATGAAGTTTTCTTGAGGACTTTTTTTGTTGATGCTGTTGTTGTTGCTTTCTATTTGTTTGTTTTTCTTTCAATAGTCGGGTCCCTCTTCTGTAGGGCTGCTGCAGTTTGCTGGGGGTTCACTTCAGGTCCTGTTCATTTGGTTTGATCCTGTACCTGGAGATGTCACTTGAGGAGGCTGGAGAACAGCAAAGATGGGTGCCTGCTCCTTCCCCTGGGATCTCTGGCCTCAAGGGACACCAACCTGATGCCAGTAAGAACACTCCTGTATAGGGTGTGTGACAACCCTTGTTTGGGGGTCTTACCCGGTTGGGTGGCACAGGAAGCTGGACCCACTTAACAAGGCACTTTGGCTGTCCCTTGCTGGAGGGGATGTGCTGCACTGGGGCAAACCCACTCATCTGGGCTGCCCTATTCCTTAGAGCTAGCAGGAGGAAAGACTGAGTCTGCTTGTCTGCAGAGACCACGGCCATCCCTTCCACTACGGGCTCAGGCTCAGGCTCAGGGAGATCAGAGTGCTGTCCCTGAGCCCCTGGCTGGAGTTGGAGTTCCTGCAGGAAGGCCCTGCAGCTATAGTGTTGGCTACTGCCCCTCCCCAAAGGAGCTCAGATGGCTTAGACAGCAAGCAGCTGCGGCAGTGGTGATGGCGGTCATTGCCCCTGGGAACTCAGCTGGCTTAGGCTGATTCTAGCCAAGTGGCTGTTGAGAATCTTCATGACTCCGTGGTTTGGATCCAAGGCCCTGGTGCCGTGGGCTCATGAGGGGGATCTTCTGATCTGTGGGTTGCCTAGTTCCATGGAAAAAGCACGGTTTCCCAAGCTGGGTCACTCACTCACCGCCTCCGTTGGCTGGGGGTGGGGGCTCCCCTGCCCCATGTGGCTCTCAGGCGGGCCGCCACACCACACTGCTCTTCCTTACTCTCCATCGGTCACGCCAGCCACCTAGCCAGTCCTAATAACAGAGCCTGGATACCTCGGTTGCCCGTGCAGGAGTCGCACACTGCTTTGAATCTTTTTAATGGGAGCCTCGGATCGCTGCTGCTTCTAGTTGGCCATCTTGGCCCTGCTCTGATCTGTCTCAAACCCTAGGATTTTCCTGAGGGTTGAAGCGTGAGAATTCAACAAGACAATCTGTTTCAAACACTTGACAAAAACACAGGTCTTGATAAAAATAAGGTTAAATTCTCTGCTACTTCCTCTCCCCTCTTCAAGTTTTCTTTTCGATGTTTCCTGTCCCTACCAAATCAGCTTTTTGGTTTGGCAGTAACAGTTATCTCTGTGTCTATGTCTGTGCCATCTCTATCTCTACATACATCTGTATCTCTACATACATACAACTTTGTTTTTTTAAAGGGAAAACGAAGGAGACCTGTTATTAGGGAATGTGATTGGATCTTATGTTTGGACAGAAGGGCTGAAAAATGCCTACTATATTATTGATGCAGAAATGATATTCTATTGGAAATATCACAAAAATATTTTTGGGTGAAAGTATACCCTAGGAAACAAACATTCTAAAATTTTTCCAAAGTAGTTAAGGTTTATAAGAAAGGAAACTTTATAAATTATTTAGGAGACACCAATAGCTCTCTGGTAATCCTGTGATAGCTGTGTTCAGTGAACTACTGTTTATGTTTCTTTAAATAGTAGTATTATCAAAAGAACATTGGAGTCTATAAGTCAACTCTACCATTTTACAGTTTTCTGAATATACTCAAGGATAAATATGAATAGTTAGTATGAAAGTATTAATATTCAGGGTCAAGTTTAAAGGTAGTATGTTTTTGTGATGTCATAAATTTTTTTTCCTTTTAAAAATTGTAGTGGAATATACAAAACACAATTATTATTTTTACCATTTTAAGTGTACCATCCAGTGGTATTAAATACATTCACAATGTTTGATATTATTAAATTTTGAAAATGAAAACTTTGTAACAATTGCCTCCAAATCAAAATCTCATGTCCCCATCTATTGGCAAGAGGAAAAAACAGAGAAACAACATTAAAAAACTAAACAAAACAAAACTGGATGGAAGATTGAAGGATAGACAAAGTTGATGAAAATGCAGGTGATTTTTTTTTCTTTTACTGACACTGTAATTTTTTTTTCTATTGATTTCATAAAGTCATAGAACACTGTCCTAAAATCAGATGGAATGTAAAGCAATTACATTATATGTATATAAAATACTTTTTGAAATATGTATTTCTTCACTTTTATGGCTAAGCTCTTGGTTAGAAAAATGTTCCAGTAACACATCAGAAATATGGTACGTTTAAGAGGAGGTTTCATTGCTGCACCAAAACTTATGATGGAATTTTAGGCTCTAGACCTAGAAGATACATTAGTAATCACCTAGTCTGATTCTTTCATTTTATAGGCAAGGAAAAATGAGGTTCTTAAAGATTTATCTTTACATCCATCCATCTACTAGAACATGCTTTGTTCCAGAAAGCATTATGAAGTGCTTTTCAAGAACACATAAATGACAGAAAACTAACACAAATTGGAAGTAGGTGAAAAAGTCGAGAAAAAGAAATGAGCACAATATAAAAAAAGTCAGGACTGAAACTAACTCACAAAAGAAGCACACCCTTAAATCCTAGGCTTTTGATGGGGATGAGCCACAGATTGGACCTTAAACGTTTTATTGATCAATGTATGGAAGGAAATCTGGTTAAGCAATTCAGTTACTCCAAAGATAAAACCACCCAATTGTTCAGAAGATGGACCAATATTTACAACACAAGAAAGAAATGTCTTCTGAGAGCTTTACTAAGGGAGAACATCCTCAAACATTTTTAAAGACTTCATTGTAGGAGATGGAGGATAGATTCTTAGGACTGTGTGTGTGTGTGTGTGTGTGTGTGTGTGTGTGTATGTGTGTGTGTGATTTCTCACCACAGTTGACTGTATCTCACCTGGGTGCAATTCAGTAAAAGCTTCTCCCAAAATGATCTGAACCCTTCTCTGTTAGCTGGGACTTCCTGGGAAGGAGCTCCTGGCAGGACAGCTGGGGCTTCTTTTTTATTCAATCATCCAAGACTCAAACTTTGTTATTCCAGGTGGTTCAAAAGAGAGCTATTATGTTGTGACATGGGATTTCCAGGAACTCAACTTTAATCAAAATCAGTGTTTTACAAGCATTTTGGGCATGTGACTTTTCTGAGATGCTTGTTAGTAATTTAGATTTCTGTGTCTCATGTTTACTGATTCAGATTCAGAAGGATGGGACTCAGGAATCCACATGGGATGCAGGTGTAAAGAGTCACACTTTGAGAAATGCTGGACAATCTTTCTTTGGAAGGAATATTTATCATTTGACCCTTTAAGGGTGGTACAGATATGCTTCAACCAAAGTCTTTCTAGGAGGTTTCGTTTTGTTCTCTGCTTTTGCATCTTCCTCCTTCTCCTCTAGTCGCCTACAGTTTAAATAATTGCTGGTTTTGGAGCTAGGGTGAGAATTATCCCTGGTTAGAACTGAGATTTTTAAAAATTCATATCAGACAAATGTATATTAACAATTTTCAGCTGAGATTTTTTATTTGTATCAGACAAATGCACATTAACAATTTTCTTAATATACATTTTTGCAAGTTATTGAGAAAGTAGACAAAATAAATGTTTAAGAGATCTACTCTGGTAGAAGGAGAAACGTGGCTTCATTGAGATGAAGATATGTCAAGCTTTCTGATTTTGTGTGGCTCCATTTCTCCAGATCTGTATCCCAACTGTAGAAAGAGAATATAACAAGGAGCAGCATTGAGTAGTGTAGGTGAGACATGAACTCCTGGTGGGAAGGAATAGTTTACCCCTGATGTTGTTTAGGAGTGTTGACATGTGGTGATAAAAAGTAGAAATCCATTTTAGTCAGTTTTCTGATGGTTTTAAAATTTCTTATAGACAGCAGACCCTCTTATTGCCAGCATCCAGGGTGGACAGCTTCATTTCCTCCTCCCATGGTACACGGTACTCCACTTTTGAGGCATATTGTGGGGTGTCTGTGCTTGAGGGTAGAGGGAAGGAAAAAGGGGAATGGAACAGGAAGAGAAGGCTTTACTCCATTGCTTTGCTGTAGCCTTGCTACTCAGAGGATAATCCTTGGACCAGCAGCATCTGGGTATCACCTGGCCTCATCCAAGATCTACTAAATCAGAATGTTCATTTTAACAAGGTAACAGTCATTCTTGCATATTAAGGTTTGTAAAGTACTGTTCTAGGATAGCACTTCTCATTTTTTTTAGCTTAGAATCACCTGGAGGGCGGATTGCTTGTTCAAACACAGATTCCAGAGAATCTGGTTCAATAGATGGGGCTGATGAATCTGTACCAATAAGCTCTAGATGATGTTTACAATGCCATTGCACACTGTAAGTAATGAGGGTAGAGAACAAAACTTCTTTTTTAAAAAAGATAGGATTTATTTTTAAAAGCAGTTTTAGGTTTACAGAAAAGTAAAACAGAAAGCCCAGAGTCTCCATGTACCCCCCGCCGCACCCCCCAACACACACAGCCTCCCCACTATCAATATCCTGCCCCAGAGTGGTATCTTTGTTACAATTGATAAACCTACATTGACAGATCATTTTTGCCCAAAGTTCATAGTTTACATTAGGCTTCACTCTTGGTGCTGTGTATTTTATGGGTTTTGACTTATATCCACCATTGTAATATCATATAGAATAGTTTCAAGGACCTCAAAAGCCGCTATTTTAATTTCAGTTAATTTAAGTAGTGCTCCATCTATTCAGTCTGTTTCCCTCCACACCCTGGCAATCACTGATCTTCTTACTGTCTACAAAGTTTTGCCTTTTCCAGAGTAACATAGAGTTGAACTCATATAGTAACTTTCTCAGATTGGCATTTTTCACTTAGTAGTATGCATTTAACGTTCCTCCATATTTTTTCATGACTTGATAGCTCAAGCACTGAATAATATTCCATTGCTGAATAATATTCCGGTGCTCAACAATGTTCTTTTTAGCGCTAAATAATATTCCATTGTCTTGATGTGCCACAATTTATCCGTTCACCTACTGAAAGACTTCTTGCTTGTTTCCAAGTTTTGTCAGTTACGAATAAAGCTGCTATACACATCCATGTACAGGTTTCTGTGTGGACATAACTGTTTGATTCCTTTGGGTAAATACCAAGGAGAATAACTGCTGCATTTATGATGGTAAGAGTATGTTAAGTTTTGTAAAAAACTGCCAAACTGTCTTCCAAAGTGGCTGTACCGTTTTGTATTCCCACCAGCCATGAATGAGAGTTCTTGTTGCTCCATGTCCTCACCAGCATTTAGTATTGTCAGTGATTTGTCTTTTGGCCATCCTATTAGGTATGTAGTGGCATTTCATTGTTGTTTTAATTGGTAATTCTCTAATTATATATGATTTTGAGCATCTTTTCTTAGGCTTATGTGTCATCTGTATATTTTCTTTATATTTTGGTGATTTTGGTATATTCTGCATATTTCCTTCTTCTATCAAATATGTCTTTTGCAAATGCCTGCTCCCAGTCTGTGGCTTCTCTTCACATACACCTGAGACAACAGTCCTTTTAAAATGGGCCACATAGAATCACTTGGAGTGTTTTAAAAGATGCAAATTCCTTAGAATCCATCCCAAAAGACTATGAGAAATTCCTTAGACACTCTGAACTAATTTCTCTCTGTCCACATTCAGGGAATCTAATACCTATGCCTGAGTTGAAGGGGCTGAGCTCTGACCTGCCAACTGCTATTCCCAGCTCACATTTCCTTTCTGTCATGCTCAGGTGCCAGGCACATGGATGATAAACGAGACTTGCTCTGTTCTTGAGGGCTCCAGACTATACTCACACCTTAGAAGAAATGATGCTTCTTAGTATGAGACTTTTCCCCACTTCTGCTCCCTGTTAGTAGAAACATTTGGGATAATATGTGAATAACAAATTGTCCAGGGGTCAAATTTGTCATAGTTTTCTGGTTACCTATTTTGTGTAGAGCATCTTGATAGGCACAAAATTTAAAGTTTTAAGACAAGGTTCTGATCTTCAAGGAATCTACAATTTATTTGAGTGGTGTATTAGTCTATTTTTGTGTCGCTATAAAGAAATACCTGAGAGTAGATAATTATAAAAAAAAGAGGTTTAATTTGGCTTATGGTTCTACAGGCTGTACAGGCATGGCACCAATATCTGCTCAGCTTCTGGTAAGACCTCAGGAAGCTTACAGTCATGTAAGAAGCTGAAGGGGAGCCAGCATGTCATGTGGTGAGAGTGGGAGCAAGAAAGAAGGGGGATCTCATGTGAATTAAATGGGCAAGAACTCACTTATCAGCAAGTGGATGATGCTAAACCATTTATGAGAGAGCTTCCCCCATGATCCAATCTCCCCCAACTAGGCCCCATCTCCAACATTGAGAATCACATTTTATCATGAGATTGAGAGGGGGTAAACATCCAAACTATATCAGATGTCTAGAGCTTTTGGTTCAAAGAAAGTCCCTTACTAGCTATACCAAAATACCCTTTCTATTTTTAGACTTTTGTATGTGTCGAGTATACTATTTTAAAGTATTAAAAAATCCATAATGGAAATGGGACACCAATTATAAGAGCTACAAATAAAGCTGTTTTGATTGAAAAGGTAGAGTATACCTGGAGCCTGACCTGCTCACTCTTCCCCTTTTCTCATTTGTGGTGTCTGAGGTATGTCATCAGCACCCTACTCTAAGGAACACATTTAAGAAGCTCATCGCTTCACGTTATTTGAGGACTGTGGCATTTGAGTCATGATCTTTCTTCCCACACTTCATCTTGCAAACCTCAGGAGTTTCCTGAGTGTCCACACAGGCAGCCTGGCCTCTTAGATGCCTTCAACTACAGTGTGATGTGCTGCCTAATTCACTTCATCCTCCTATCTCAGTTACCACACTGGAACTCTTACTTTCTGAAGTTTTAAGCTCCTTTACTCTCTGATAACAATCTGTCTGTCAAGTTCTCTCTTTTTTTCACCAAGTCTGCTTCATGGCTGTTAAATATGTTCCAAGCTATCATCACCCTTACCAGTTCTTTTCTTTATGTCCATCAGACTCTTTTGACCACACTCCCTTGCTTTCGTAGCCTGGACAAATTACTCTCTTACTAGCAAAGAAATTTCTGTTCCCTCTGTTCTCTTCCTCCTTCTCTTAAGGCAGAAGAGACACTCTCTCAAATCCTCCCCACTCTGGCCAGACCTCCAGTAGAAGAAAATCCCTGGCTTCTGTTCTTGCACTTGCCCCTTTCAGGAGAGGAGGAATGACCTATCTGATTGTTAAATTTTAGAAAAAGATCTAAGTATGCTTAGATGCTCCTTCTAGATCTTCTCTGGGATTTGCCTACTTGCAGAGGAAGTGTGTTTCACTCTATTGCTCTTTGATGTAAAGAGGGAAACCTCACATTGTTTAGCACTGCCTAACTTTTGGGTCATTCTGCAAATTAGCCTTTGTCATTAAAGGTTGTTTTGTATTACTCCCCTTTCTACCAAAAATTAAAAATAGCCACTAAGTCTCAGTCAATCCTTAAATGTCAATTCTTGATTTCTTACTCAGCTGGCCAAATGCCACTAGAAGGAAATAATAAATCAGTACTATTCACTGGTATTGTAAATTCATAATGGACCCTGGATGCTGCTGAGAAGTCCTTCCCTTGCCATTGAGGAATGCTTTCTTTAGCTCCTTTTGGCAGCTCCACTTACACTCCCTGACTCTTCTCAGAGCCTTGCCTACCCTGCCCTGGCCAAGACCATCAGATGACATCATTTCCTGAACATCAAGAAGCAAATGAACATGAAGACTCTTAAATCTGTACCCCACACCTATAATGTTATTCTGTCATTGCATGTCTTCTCTGTCTTCCCTCTCATCTTAGGAGAAGCATATACCCCCACCCCCAGGTTGGGGGTCTAGGTCAATTTCTTCATTTGTCTTTTGATCCTATCCTTTTATTTCCCTTGTGTTCTTACTGGATTCATCAGTTCCTCTCTCTTTTCTCCCATCATTGCCTGCTCTATCAGTCCCTGTTTTGTGGACTAAAAACATACTCAAATCTCTTTCATTTTGAATTTAAAGTTTTTTTCCTTGGCTCCATGCAGCTCTCTAGCTACAGCCAAACCTTGACTTCAGTCTGTCCTAGTTCTATGCCTCCTTGTCCCACATTCACTTTTCTCTTCATTTCCATCAGGTTTTTTTTCTGCCTCCCTCGCACCCCAATACATACTAAATCAATCCTAAAATGGTTTAGTCACATGGTTTTTATTACCAGGTGTCTAGGAAATGCTCTGAAATCTCTTTCTCTATGTTTCTCCCAACTGTTTATGTATAAGGGCAATACAGGCTGTCCATGTGAGCCCCACCAAGTTGTCAAACATGATGATGTGCCAAGAAGAATGCTTACATCCTCTCTTGTCTCTACCTTTCCTCCCCAACCTGTTCCCACTCCTTTAAACCTGTGTTTTCTATCTCAGTTAATGGCGGTCTTGTCAGTTCAGCATCCTAAACCAGAAACTTTGAAGTCACTCTAGATTTAGTTCTCCTCTGTTCTACCGTCCCATGCAGCCCCCTCCTATTGTGCACTCATGGAGTCAAGTTGATTTTTCTCTAAGCATTCCTCAGTTTTGTCCCCCTACTCTTTACTTTTACTACCATGGCCCAATTCAGGCCTCAGTTTGTTGCCTACACCATTGCCATGACATCCCAAATGGCTTATCTGCCTTAAGTGTCTGCCTTTGTTCATAATTTCCTTCTTAATGCTACAGAAATAATTTTTGAAATGCAAATCCAATCACATTACTCTTCCATTTAGAACTCTTTCCGGTTTTGCGTTGTATCTAGGATGAATGTCCAGATTCCTTTTCATGGCATGTAATATTCTCCACAATCCTGTTCCTGCCTACTTTTTTACTGTTCTGCCATGACTGCCTCACTGGAGCCATCATACTGTGACTGTGTGAAATGCCTTCCTCTCAACATTTACCAACAGAATTCTTCTTCATTCTTTTTATTTAATTTTATTAATTTTATTTTATTTTATTTTTTATTATTATACTTTAAGTTCTAGGTACATATGCACAACGTGCAGGTTTGTTACATATGGATACATGTGCCATGTTGCTGTGCTGCATTCTTTAAGTCCTAGCTGAAGGATTACCTACTTAGTAAAGCCTTACTACATTATATTGCATTATTGATTTATGTAGTGATATAATTTCCTAGACTGAGAACTGCCTGAAGCTATCACTTTGTTTTTTTATCCAGTATGTAACACGATGTGCACATAGTCAGCACTCAGAAATTTTTGCCAAATAAAATTGAAAAATGCTATAGATTGACAAAATACAACTGGAAGGAAATATACCAAATTAAAAATAATAGACGTGTGCAACTGATAGGATCTAGAGTGATTAAAAAATTCGTCTGTCTTCCATAATTTGGTAAAATCATTTTTATAATGAAAAGAGGTACACAATTTGAAGAAAAATGATATAGGAGGAGAAACTCAATGATGAATGTGCTTCAAAGTTAACATATTTCAAGAATGGCTCAAGAAGTAAGTTACTTAGACCTTGGACTTGGGGACTGAGTACAAAAAAGAAGAGAGAAAGAATAAAGCTAACAAGGGTAAAATTTAAAAATTATTCTATATTTATTAAGGTTCTCTAGAGGGCCAGAACTAATAGAATACATGTATATGTGAAAGGGACTTTATTAAGGAGAGTTGACTCTCACAATCACAAGGTAATGTTCCACGATAGGCCATCTGCAACTTGAGGAGCAAGAAAGCCAGTGGTGGATCAGTCTGAGTCCCAAAACCTCAAAAGTAGGGAAGTCAACAGTTCAGCCTTCAGTCTGTGGCCAAATGCCCAAGAGCCCCTGGCAAACTACTAGTGTAAATCCAAAAGTCCAAAACTGAAGAGCTTGGAGTCTGATGTTCGAGGTCAGGAACCATCCAGCTAGAGAGAAAGATGAAGCCCAGGAGACTCAGCAAGTCTAGTCCTTCCACTTTCTTCCACCTGCTTTATTCTAGCCATGCCGGCAGTTGATTAAATTGTGCCCACTCAGATTGAGGGTGGGTCTGCCTCTCCCATTCCACTGACTCAAATGTTGATCTCCTTTGGCAACACCCTCATAGACATGCCCAGGAATAATACTTCACATGCTTCAATCAAATCAGGTTGACACTTAATATTAACCATCACATTATATACATTTTTCGTTCATTCATTTATTTAAAATCTTAATCTGTTCAAATGCTTTTTAAATCAGTTATACTTCACTTTGTTTCAGCGAGGCTTTAAGTAAACTTGTGATGAAGGATGAAATCTAGAAAGACTAAGTAAATTAAAATTATTTTAGAAAAAATGAGGCTAAAGAAAAATAAAGTCAACTAAGTAAAACAAAGGCAGGATTCATATTAATACATCAAGTTTAAGCTATGAGGTTCTATGTACTCGCCAGAGGGGAGCCATAGATTGGACTTTGACCCTTCTAGTGATCAATCAGAGAGGGAAAAGTGATTGATGATAAGATATATAATGGCTATAACATAGAATCAGATAATTTATTTGGGAATTGTATCTAATAAGACCAGTGAGAAATTTTTCTTATTTGTCCTTAGGGAAAAGAGATGACACAACGTGATAAAATACATGCTTATCAATATTGTTAAATATATACAACATTGAGTTTCATAGATCAATTTCCCATAATGTTCATCAATGTAGGAAAATAGACCTGATGAGAGAATAATTCAGTGGACGTGTTCTCTAGGGGACAAATATAATCATTCTTTGATATGATTCAATGTAGCAAAGGCTCTGGATTGTTCACTTAAATGTAGATTCATGAGTCTCTCCCATCTCTACCACTTCTCATCACCCTAGAGATACTGACTCAGCAGTTTGGAAGTGGATTCCTAGAATTTTTGTTTTAGATAATCACCCTGGGAGCTTAGACAAGAGGTATAAGAATCACACTTAATGCTGATTTTTGAGTATTTAGAGGAACAAGTGGACTGCATATACTTCAGCCAATCATTTGACAATTTGGTTTCTCTAAACTGAGCTAAAATGTTGTGTACAGATAATTTGAGATTGTATTTCCTGGCCAATACTTGGGGTATAGTTGGCCTATATGCCAGTTAATTGTAAAACTATATCTTTAATAATTTAACAAAGCTACTAGTAAAATAGGTTTCTTAATATTTACAAAATAAGTTTCTTAATATTTATAAATATTTATAATATTTATAACAAGGTTTTGCTAAAATTGAGGCCCCTAGATTCAGTAGTGAGTCTTTAAATAAGCAGATAAGGGACTTACTCAGAAACGTGCATCAACTAATGATTTAGAACTCAAGTTTCAATAACTAAAACATGATTGAACTAATTTTAGCTTTAAAAAATTTAAAATAGATGTAACCAGAATAAATAAAATAGATGTATCCTTGGCAACGAGAAATTTTTATACCTCTAAAATACATCCAGCTTTAAGCGTTGATTCCTCCTAGTGAATCCTTCAGGGTAAACTTGTTGCACATTGTAGTGTTTAAGATGGCTCCCAAGAATCCCTGCTTCCCTGTGCTCGTGTCTTTGTTTAATCCCCTCCTGCTGAGTATTTGTTGAATTTATGGACAGTTTCAACAAATTGAAAGTGGCAGAAATAATGGGATTTTTGTTTTGTTTTGTTTTCTGTGAGATGGAGTCTCTGTCACCCAGGATGGAGTGCAGTGGCGTGATCTTGGCTCACTGCCACCTCTGCCTCCCAGGTTAGAGCAATTCTCCTGCCTCAGCCTCCCGAGTAGCTGGAATTACAGGTGCCCACCACCACATCCCACTAATTTTTGTATTTTTAGTAGAAAGGAGTTTCGCCATGTTGGCCAAGCTGGTCTTGAACTCCTGACATCAGATGATCCACCTGCCTTAGCCCCCCAAAGTGCTGGGATTACAGGTATGAGCCATTGTGCCCAGCCAGCATTTCATTTTTAAGATTGGGTTATAAAAATACTGTGACTTCCATTTTGGGTGTACTTTCCTGCTTTTCTCTCTCTCTTTTTCTCTCTCTTTCTCTATTTCTTTGGGGGAAAGAAGTTGATGTGTCAGCAGCCCTGTGGAGAGGCCCACATGGCAAGGATCTGAAGCATCTAATCAACAGCCAGTGATGAACAGAGGCATGCCAACCATCTGTGAATGAGTTTGGAAGTCAATCTTCCAGTTCCAGTTGTCTTGAGATGACTGCACCGTTGGCCAATAGCTTGACCACATCCTCATGAGACACCATGTCTACCCAAGTCAGCTGCTTCTGGATTACTGATCCTCAGAAACTTTGCTGTTTTAAGCCACTAAATTTTGGGGGTAATTTGTTATGCTATAATAGATAACTAATACAAACATGAACATATAAACAACTGAGATTGCTTGCCATATGAGAGCATACATTATAGACTGGTTGAAATATTGACTTTGTTTGGAACAAGTGACCTGTAATTATTTTTTTCTGGGAGCCGTTAGATAACAAGGCTAGTCATCTACTGACACCATTCCTATTTTGTAAGAATAGAAAAGCTTAAGAGGGTACACATTTTTCTCTTACCTGTCATTGGAGAACTGTTCATTTAAAAATGCTACGAAATCATTAAGGATATAGGACACAAGTCAAATTTTCCCTGTCTGGAATTCTCATTCTCTGTCATAAGGAACTACTATTTGTAGGGAACTTGCTTCAAAATAGGACTGACTTAGCCAGGTGCAGTGGCTCACGCCTGTAATCCCAGCACTTTGGGAGGCTGAGGAGGGTGGATCACTTAAGGTCAGGAGTTCAAGACTAGCCTGGCCAACATGGTGAAACCCTGTCTGTACTAAAAATACAAAAATTAGCTGGATATAGTGGCAGGTGCCTGTAATCTCAGCTACTCGGGAGGCTGAGGCAGGAGAATTACTTGTACCTGGGAGGTGGAGGTTGTGGTGAGCTGAGATGGTACCACTGCACTTCAGCCTGGGTGGCAGAGCAAGACTCTGTCTCAAAAAAATAAAAAGAAAAGGACTGGCTCACTAGCTGTCCAGGTTGACTCTGGAGCATAGCCACTAACGATTGTTGTCCACAGTCAAAGGTCTAATTTAACAAACTTTAATGAAGGTCAATGATGTGTTGCATAGTTAAGTATTGTGGGCAGAGGTGAATAATCTTAATCCTTGTCCTCATGGAGCTCACAATCTGGGAGGAGTTTCAGAAGCAGACAGATGAAGAGAGGAAGAGAAAGGGAGAAGGACAAAGACTGTATGAGGGAAAAGGCTCAGTGGTGCAAAACAGTTTGATATGGCCTGATGGTAATGTGTATTTGGAGAGCAGAGGTGAGGCATGGAGTGAGAGAAGGCCAGGGGATAAACTTGGATCTTCAGACAGAATCAGATCAGGAGGGAAAGGCCATGTGGCAAAAGGAGCCAAACCTGCATGTTATTTCCACCTACTAATTTTAACAGAAGGGATTTTTTTTTTAAAAACAACTTGAGTTATAATTTCTCATTTGTAAAGTGGCAATGGCAGTGCCTAACACACAACTACCTTGTTGACTTTAAGCTGAAATACATTCTCTGCTTATAAATTTTATTAAAATATTAATGTTAAATAAGCCAGTATTTATCAGCATCTTAGGGACCTGAAAATATAACACATGTCTTTAATCAGAAGCAATATTTTTCTATTAAATCTTATAAACACTAAAGCTGTGTCTTCAAGAAAGGAAATTATGGATCTTAGGACATAAGAGAAGCAGAATAAAATCATATAAGGATGTGAGGAGTTATGTTATGTAAGTTGCCCTAATTCTGTCACTTAACCCTTTTCCTGTTTAAAAGAAATGTGCAGCTTGTTGCCAGCACTCATTTAATTTTTTACATAAACATGCTCTTTGAGGCTGAAGCAAATCTGACTGGTTTTCACTGTGAAAATAAAATGTAAAAACTGTTCTTGGAGTTATTTCTAAACAGAACTAACATCAAAATCATCTGAATCACCAGAATTGTCTATTTCAGAGAAATCAGATTCATCAAATGAATCTTTAGCCAACAACTGTTTGAGAATGATGTTAACATCACACATAGGAATGCTGTGTTTTCTAGGAGTTGAGATTTTCAGTGATTGAGAATTGCTGTATTTTGTAAATGGAACTACCATCACTAAAAACAGAATGCTCTAAATGGAATTATGTCTTTTGTTTCCAAAGTTGGCATACTAGGGTGATACAAAAAAAAATAATAGAAGTGAGATATTTCCTGGCATCGTTATCTTGGGGTAAATACTGCAGCCGCAAGCACCACCAGTGAGAATTCTCTGGGCAAATGGGAACAGGGTTAAAGAAATGAAACAGTTTCAATTTGATTTATGCAATGACATTTGATCATCCGAATATGCTTATACTTAATATTTGAGCTTAAACATGTTTAAACTCATTAAGGAGGGAGAAAATGTATATCTTGTCATTTTAGGATCTATTTTCACTAAGGATGATGTGTTAAAATTAATGAATAAAATTTCATCTAACCACTTGAAATGGGTTGACATCGTTACCCTGATCTTTTATTGACCTTCCTATATCCTGAGTTGGAACCTTGGGGAATTTCAGGAGATGAGGACTTTTGGTGTTTTATTGTTAATGTTTTCTAAAATTTTATTGGAGAAAATGCCAGAAAATATATTGCATTGTCCCTTTTGATGATTTCTGTTAAGCAGTTTAATTTTTGGTCTCTTGTGATATCTAGACTGTAAGGTTTCCAGAAAAACACACACACACACACATGCACACACAAGGGAGAAATAAAGCATTAACTTTAATGATATGTGGAGATATTTGAGAAAATGAACCTCTAAGCTAAGAAATTTCTCATCTCCCTCAGCTTCCACAATGAATCTAAGGACTGATTTTGAAATTTGAGTTGAGATAAATGCTCAAGGAGCACCACTCCTGTTCAGTCAGCTGGGTTTCAGAGCTCATGACTGCAACTGTGAAGGCTCAGTAAGACTAAGTAGGCTTATAGTGAAAGGCAAACTTATAGGTCCTCCATCGCTGAAGGAAGAAATTACAGTGGAATTGAAATGCCATATTTTCCCATAGGTATCCAAAGGGAATGTTCTAAGCGGGGAGAAAAGGAAAATCCAAGGGCTGAGTGGGTTACACTTTTTGAGCATCCTCCAATAGAAACATCATGATGTCATATTATATTAATTTAATGACCAAATAAATATAAAAACCAAACACAGAAACTGTAATTAAATATCCTCTGGAGAACATAATTATGTAAGTAGTACTGCTTTTTAATGTGTAATGAGAGCAGGGAAAAGAGCCTTTGGGCAGGTACTGTGTTCTAAGAATCCAAATTTCCTTTTATTAAAAATATTTCTCAAAGCAAATCTCCTTATGTGTTTCCCATTGAGAGCTTTCCCTCTTCAGTCTGCATTGTCTTGGAAGCTGTTGCGTTTTCATTTTTTTTTTATCCCTATCATCTTTTCACTCATGTTTCTATACCAGCCTCTTTGTATCCTCCTGGACTTAACAGCTCCCCCCATTGTGCCATCTGCTACCTCCTACTTGAGTCAACAGTGTAACAGATGAGACTTCTTCTTTCAAAATAATAGCATATTCAGGGGCATGTCTTCAATCTCATTATTTTTTGGATATAACAGATTACTATAAGCTCCGTGCTTCTGACCAGACTGCACTGCCCTCAATATTTAAAAGAAAAATAGTGTACAGCTGTTGGTTATTTACTTTATCTTTTGCATTCTTATTATTTTATATGGTACATGAAGAACTGATTTATCAATATTCTTATATAGGTAACTAAGCATCCATATGATTTTGGAAACATTTTGATGACAAATGACAAATGTTAGAAATTGTAATGTTGGAAAGCTATATACTTTCTTCAAAAACATACAGTTTTATTTTCTAATCATATCATGAATAAGAATAGGAAAGGAAAAATTGTGCACTTTAGAAGCTAAGGTACCAAGTTTTAATTTTATGCCTTTGATTTTTTTAGACAAGTCAAGAGGAAAAATACCACATTAAAAGATGCCTAAACATATTCACATGGTAACTTGTTTATTTAAGCCAGGGTAATTTAATGTGCTTCAACTATATGTCAAGAGCCACATTACAATTCCATAAAACAACTCTTAAATCACAAAGGAGGTACCAAGAATAAAGGAGCAGTGGAGGAAACCTTAAGAGACATTGTAATAGCATAATTGGCAGCACAAATTGTCGAGTACTGAACAGACCAGAAAGATGCAGCTTTTGCCAACAATAACGGAGAGGCAAAATATTTTCCATGGTAAATCCAAGTACAGGGAGTATGGCTGTATAGCTATTAAAGAACCCACAGAGACAAATACAAAGAAAGCCTGCTTTATATCTTGTTTATTATATTATTAGAGGTAGTTTTCAAAGATTTACATTGTCTCTAAATCACTTACATAAGGGCTAGTGGGCACGATTTTTATTTCAAACCTTGATTCAGGTTTATGGCAATGATTGAGGTAAATTATTTTTAATTTGTGTACCTTAAGGAACTTCATAAACTTAGCATCATTTCCAAATATTCTGAAAATTTAAAACAGTTTATCTGTTTTCTAAAGGTGGTTTATTAGCTTTTGCTGTGGTAACAAACAACCATATTATCTCAATAGCTTACAAGAACAAATGTCTATTTCCGACTCATATTGTAAGATAGCTGCAGGTCAGTGCACTGTATTGGCTGGGCTAGGCTCAGCTAGGCTTAGCTCTATGTAGCTTCTCTCTTCAGGTCTCAGACTGAAGGAGCATCTTTCTTTTTTTTTTTTTTTGAGGCGGAGTCTCGCTCTGTCGCCCAGGCTGGAGTGCAGTGGCGCCATCTCGGCTCACTGCAAGCTCCGCCTCCCGGGTTCCCGCCATTCTCCTGCCTCAGCCTCCCAAGTAGCTGGGACTACAGGCGCCGCCACCACGCCCGGCTAATTTTTTTGTATTTTTAGTAGAGACGGGGTTTCATTGTGTTAGCCAGGATGGTCTCGATCTCCTGACCTCGTGATCCACCCGTCTCGGCCTCCCAAAGTGCTGGGATTACAGGCTTGAGCCACCGCGCCCGGCAGGAGCATCTTTCATCTGTGTCATGCTGTTCTCATGAGAGTGGGCAGAACATGAGAAGTAGAGCCGAAGCATGCAAGCACACAGCTTATGCCTCCATTGGAAGGTGACTTGAGTCAAGTCTGCTCATGCTCTGTTGGTCAAAACAAGTCACAAGGCCAAGCCCGAAGTCAGTGGAGTTGGAAGTATATTCCTTCTCCTGAGGAAAATTGCAAAAATGAGGAAGAAATGAAAAATTGAGAACAAATAATGCAATCTAATACTGTTAGTAAGAGGCAGGTTTTTAATATTTTTGGAACATCTCTCTAGTAAAAACCTTCTGTCCAAAATTGTTGATAATATTCTTGAGGGATAATCTACAGTTTATTCTGTCTTTATTGTCATCCCTTCCCTCGAAGCATTTGAAAAGTTCTGACAATTTCTTCCTTGAATCTTTCTGCTCTTTTTGCTCCTATAGTATTCACGGTTCTTTACTTACCTGTCTGAGTACCTCTGTGGGCTTTCTTTCATTTTCTTTCTTTTTACAGCCCTGAAGATGAGAATTTTCTAATGGTTCTCTCATTGGCCTTCTTATTGTTAAGCAATCCTAATTCCAACTACTCCTATGATTTAAATGATCTCTTCATTGTGGAAAGAACTCAAATGAGCTTTTTCAGTCCTGACTTCTAGAACTGTACTTGGATCTACCTTCTGGAACTTCTATTTGAATGATTTTTGCACCTTAAATTCAGTTTTGTCATTAGAAACTTGTCATCTTTCCATCTAAGCGTATCCCTTCTGATGTCCCTTTTACTAATAGCAGCACCATTTTCTAGGTCATTCTGACTCAGAACTATGAATTATATTTGACTCTTCCTTCCTTCCAACATCCAATCAACGAATGCTTAGTCATAGGATATTCCAACATCACGATGTTTCCCATATCTGTCCTCTTATTTCTTCCTGCCATTATTCTAGTTTATATCTTCATTCCATCCCAAACACTTAAGGTGAGAAATAGCCTCCTTCATTCTTCTCCCCCTTCTGGCTTCTCACTTGTTCCCAAGTTTTCTAGATCAGAACTCATAGACCTTTCTAGTAACCCTCTGTGTCTAAGTCAATCACAAATTTGTCTGATATACAAGACTTTTCACAATATGTTTCTAACTCAACTTTTTGAGGTTATCTTATAAAAGTTAATGTTAGCAGAAGTTCCCATCAAAATAGATAACTTAATATTACTTTAACACATCTAAAATTTCCCACTTACTTGTCTTTACTTGCTTTTATTCTGTCTAGAATATATCCCTTAGCTCAACTTATGTTGAGATGCTACCTGTGCTTTTTAAGTTTAATCTCAAAACATATCTCTTCCAATAACTTTGTTAGCATTTAGTTTGCATCTCTCTTGTGCATATATTTGCTTTGTGTTCCAGTAATTTGTAAAATTATTTCTTCAATGAGAGGCCACAACGTTTTAGGAAATCAAAACTAGATGTTACTCATACTTGTAATTCTCTGTAGCATCTAACCCATAAAGTAAATTTATAATATTTTTTAAAGAGTTTGGACTCAGAAGTCAAACTCTCTGCCATACAGTAAGCACATCATAAATGTTAATTATAACTATTTTTGTTATTACTAAATCTTCAATTCTAGTAAAATGGGGTCACATTTCCTTGAAAACAGTTTCACATTCTTTTATACCTTGTTTGTAAAGTGATTACTAAATGAAAAATACAAATTCTACACAGAGATTATTGAGAAATGGTTTATTTTTATATTTACAATGAACATTCATTATAAGCTTTTTAAAGAGGGGGTAGTAAGATCAATTATTTGCACAGTTAATTTCTGTATACACTGTTTAGGCAAAGATATTTCTTGAAATAAATTCTGCAACCCACAAAAATCATTAAAATAACTGTTCATTTCCTTAGATGATAAATGTAAAAAGAAATAAAGTACTTTTTTATTATGACTTGCTCAACAGCTCAAGTTACCTTAGTTTATTATTTTCTTTGAGTATACGTTTACCTACCTTATAATGGCCTTGTTTCACAATTAACTCAGAGAGTTATGCAAAAATAGGCCATGGGAAGGTGGTAACTAGGTGGGAGAATGTGGACTGATACACTATTAATTTCAATTTCTAAAATATAGACTTTATAGTGTTTGTTATTAAATAATGATTATATGTCATGATTTTTGGAAATGGTTGTATCTGAGAATCATCATGCTAAGTTAACACAATTGGCAAATAGGGAAAGAGTATTGGTGTCAGAAAAAGGAAGTGAGAATGTGGTCTTCAAGATTCAAAAATTATTGGACTGCAGTGTGTTTCACTTCATGTGAACTTTTTTGAAATATAAACATTTGAAAATTTTCCACCAGAATTTCTTGCTATTAAACTTTAAAATATTTTTGCAGTTACTGTCAGAAGTAGCAGTCATACTTTTGTTTTCTTCTCTTGATTCACTTATGTTTGGAGTTTACTACAAGGAAGTGAAAGATTACATCAAATTCTTATTCCTTGGACCTCTAAATAATACCTAAGCGTATAACAATATGTAAATATCTTATGAATGTAATGATATTTTAAACTTTCTTAAAGACAGAGATCTTGCTTTATTCTTTAAAAAATCGCCAGAACAAATAGGCAAATTAATTAATTAAAACAGGTATGCTTAATTGGTTAACTGTTCATATATTTAGAATAGTTCATCATTACTTCACTTATAAAAACAATACATATTCAGGAATCAGGTGGTTTTTCTTATTCAGATTGTAAAAGTGGCAAAAATGTAAATTTAAAATCATTTGTACAAGTATAAAATATTAAGTATAGGTAATAATTCAACCCAGTTAGTGAACAGGTATGTGCCTATATTGAAGTTATTTAGCTTAAATCTTGAATTTCCTATCTATAAATAGGAGGTGAGAACTAGATAGTATTTTAGGTTTAAAATCCTAAATTTCTTTAAACCCCAAATCAAAATTATTCTATGAGTAGGACCCATATAGGATAGTGCCATATAATAAAAACAATATAATGAAAAATGATGTTTTCTGAACTTGTCCAGATTAGGAAAAAACATAAAATCAAAGCTCGTTTATTATGGGGTTTCAAATAGGAAAAAAAAAAAAAAAGCAAAAACACAACTTCTCACATTGTAAAATTAACACCAAGATGAAACTGTACAAATATTCAAAAACCAGTTATTTGCAAATATGAATTGTATGACCGAATATTTAAAACTACTGGCCAGAGACCCTGTGAAATACATTTAGGTGCTGCAGAAACAAGGAAATACATTTAACTTTATAAAACTGATGATGTCATGATATATGGAAAAAGATCACATCTCTGAACAGCAAAAGAAGTAAGGAAAATAACTATCTCCATGCAATTCACATACATAACAATTTTAAGATGGGTGTTGGGGGACTAAAATGCCTTTAATTCATACCTTCAACAGTCATTCTTTCAGCACAAACTGTTCCTTTATGTCAGGAAGATGTGAAAGTTTTACATAGGATAGTGGCATTGTTCTTTGATTGCTTCCAGTCTCATTGTAATGGGGGCACACGTGTATATCTTGAAGTGGCTGATACTGATCATGTGCAAGGGACTCAGTAGAGACTCAGTGGAGTTGGAGAGGTTTCTGGAGGTGGTGAGTTCTGAGCATCACATGCAATGGCAAGGACAATGAGAAATAGAAATCTAAAGAGATGGCAGTGTTTCCACATTTAAAAACCGGGTAATCTTTATGGTTCTTTCCCTAATATGAGCTTGGTTGTTAAATATTAACATATTAATGTTTAAAAGGCTTTATCCCTAAACCGAAAATCTTCCCCTTCTGGGTTGCTGGCCATTGCCTGGGGTTTGGTTCTGGTTCTCTGTCAGTTATATTGGTGTGGTTGTTTAGTCTTCACTCAGACTTGTTCCCACCCTGCTGCCTGGTAGCTCCAGTCAGGCAAGCATTGTGTGTGTGTATGTGTGTGTGTGTGTGTGTGTGTGTGTGAGAGAGAGAGAGAGAGAGAGAGATGGAGGTGGGGGGGGAGAGAGAGAGAGAGTGCGCATGAGAGAGAGCACAAAAAGATTTGATTAAGAGAAGAGTACTAACATCAGTCAGGGTTGTGAATTACGAGTAGAACAACTAGACAGGTCTTTGAAGAATGAGAAATGACATCTGCATTTTTTTGTAATAGAAAGTAGGTAGTTACGAAAAGATGCAGGGCAGAAAAGTGATGTAACAACATAATTTCATCACAATGTTATCTATTATAAGTTAATATATGTAATATATAAAAATAACAATGTTGTTTATGTTTTACTGGGAAGTAGTGCTCTGGTTGGGAAAGTTTTGTCATCTGGATCCAAATGTAAGCTCCCTGAAGGCAGGGGCTCTTCCTTATCTCTCTGGGGTCTCCTAGGAAGCCGGAGGTCCTAATTACTCAGTAAATGTTGGCCAATTGAGAATGAGGTAGTTCTTAAATTTTCTACTTTGGAATAACTTTATCTCTCACGACATACTGCACATTAGTTTTGCCATCTTATTTTCTTTCCCTTTAAGAACATGAAGGAGTGAATAATTTCAGACCAAAAAATTAAGCAGAGCTCACCTAATGCTTTTTCTCTGTAAAAGTTAATCGTTTAATTAAAAAAAAAATTAAAATTGACAATGTACACACTCCCACTATTGGAGGCAGGCCTTTTCTGTGTAACTGTGATAAAGTTTTACTTCATCGAGACTTTTTCATTTTCCATTTTTTCTTACATTTTAAGGTATATTAGAACACTCCAATTCTGACTGGGGAAGTACGACTTGTTTGAGATGGCATTTACCTAATTTAAATCAGGAATTTAAAATTTCTTGATTTTATATACACGTGCATAATAAAGAAGACACCACAATCAAGAGGAAAAGGTAACAAAAGTTCATATTAACATTTTGTAAATGACTGTGTTAGGTTTAAATTTTTTTTGGTATTATAGAAAGCTTGACATATGAAAGTAAAAACAGTAGAGTGTTTTTATTTTGGTGCAGTATAGTGTACTTTCAGCATTTTCCTTCATTTTAGGGTGAATCTGACCTTAGGAGAACCTTTCTATTTTTATATAATAGCTATTACAGAGGTGTAAATTCTACTTGATTCTCCTCTGGATCATCAGTTTAAATACCATGATACAAATTCAAATATTACTACAAAATCAGGTAGAATAGCAGCAGTTAAAAGATATTCAAGTTTACTTTTGAACACCTATTTTATTATTATACCTGTACCGATTCCAAAAATAATTGCAGAGAATTTCCTTCTGTTTTTTTTATATTCAAAAGTTTATTAAAGTTTAAAGATACTTAGTTATGCAAATAATTATGGTTTAGAAATATTTTAAGTTCTAAAATTAACTATTATCAGTGAGTAAAGTAAAGGAAAGTAAAATAGTCTCTTTTGAATGTAGTCATTCTAGTCTTATCCTTTCTTTGTTTTCTCCTTCCTTTCCACAGCACTTAGCACAGTGACTATCATAGGTGCCAGTAATATTTAGTAAAGAAATACACATGAAGTTAAACCCAAAATCAACATTATTCCTCTTGTGTCACTTATTGTTGATGCACTTTTCAGAACAAAACATAGCATGATACCGTAACAGAAGAGGAGAATATCTGTGATCCTTATCAGCCACCCAGAGAAATGAGTTCATTTTTCTATTCCTGAGAGCTTTGAGGTAGTGGAGCAGAGGCAGACTGTTCAGGAGCTCAGATGTTCAGGCAGTTATAGGGGAGGATGGGGTTCATATCATGGAGGGACAGAAAGAATGAAAAAACAGGAGGAGGTTAGACATATAAGATGGTAAATAATTTTTCCCATATGACCTACTTTCATATGGACCCTATATAACCTGCCTTTATATTGAGCTCTGTGGTTTTTGTCCCTCTCCAGCTACTGTCTCTTTCTCTCTTCCCCTTTTGAGGAGCAAAATCTCAAAAAATTTTCATGCCAGTGACCTCCAACATATCTTTTCCTGTTCTTGAATCCACTTCAAATAGGCGTTTATCCTCACCATTCTCATGAAACAGATCAGTGACCTTTATGTTGACGAAAGCAAAGGCCGCCTTTCAGTTCTTACCTTCCTCCACCCATCAATCAGCAGCACTTGACATAGGTAATGTCTCCTTTATTTTTGAAACCCTTTCTACATGTAATTTCCCGGAGTCTACGCTTTCCTCACGTTCTTCCTACATCGCTGGCTACCATCAATTTCATTCTCTCTTGCCAAATTCCTCCTTTTTTTCCCACATCTTTTAAAGTTGGAGTACTCAGAGTTCAGTCTTTAGACTTCTCAATTTCTCTAACTGCTCTCACTCCCATGGCTGCCTTCTCCAGCCTATGGCTTTAAATACTATCTCATCTTGACCACTCCACATTTATATTCCTCATCCTTACCTGTTTGCTGAATCTCTGGACTTCGGTAAATTATGTACTCAACATATCGACTTGGATGTCTGATTAGCCATCTCAAACATAACATGCTCAAAATAAATACACGATTTTTCTTCCCATTCCTGTTACTAATATTCCTCATCTTGATTAATGGAAAATTCATTCTTCCGTTTTCCTTCATAAAAAATCTTTGAGTCTTTTTTGACTCCTTTGTTTTTTGTCATATCTTCACATCAACCTAGTCATGAAACACTATCAGAATAGCTCTTTCAGATAAATACAGAGGACTGCTTCTTACTACTACTTTCTCTATCATTCTGGTCCAGGCCACCATGCTCTCTTGCCTGGAAATTCAAGTCTCTTAACTGGTCTTTCTGTTTTCATCTTTGTCCCTATTATATACTCTCTGTAGCAGTCACTGAGCTCCTTTAACATATAAGTCAATAATGTACTCTTTTGGTCAAAAACTTCAGTTTCCTACAGAAAAAAGTCCACAGCCTAAGAGAGTTTTTTGAGCCCTAGTGAGATCTCATCCTCTATTTTCCTTCTTCCCTCATTGCTTTCTACACTGCCCCTCACTTGCTCTACTTCTTGTTATTGCTAAAAATGGTTTCCTTGTAATTGCTCAAAAGGCCAGACAGGTTCCCACCCTCAGAACCTTTGAACTTTGTACTTTGTGTTTTTTCCCTTGTGATTCTCTTTCCTCAGATACCTGCATGGCCTGCTCCAAGGCTTCATTTATGTCTCTCCCCAACATAAAATAGCTCTCTATCACTTTCTATCCTTTTGTTCTGCTTTTCTCCCTCTGCACCCCTTGCTCCGCATTATTCATTCATTCATTTATTCATTTTCTCTCTTCACTGAGAAACGAATACCACAAGGGTAGAGACATGGTCTTTTTACTGTTGTATACATGGTGGCTGGAACAGCACTTGGCATACAATATTAGTGTTTATTCAATAATCTGTATAGAATGAATTAATTTATAAGGTGTTTAAGTCAGAGATGAATGAACAATTACATAGTAGGATTAACCATATGACCTGTAGCACTATTATAAATGGCTTTCATGAAATATAAAAATGTACTAATAGAAGCCAGGAAGCTATAAATATCACTCTATTACAAATAAGAAATCAGAAGAAAAAATGGTCTACTACTAGCAACCAGTGTCTTTGTACCTCTACCTAGTCATCGCTCTTTGTCTGACCTCCTTAACCACTTGGGCCTTCTCTTCATTTTTCTTTAGGTGTACACCCAGAGGAAAAATTACCAATAAAATCCTACATTCGAATTTCTAGATATCTTAATATCTATCCTATCTGAAAAGTTTTGTTGCCCTATTAACTTTGGCAAATGTCTTTTCTTAAAGGACACATAACCACAAAGTAAGCCCTGGACAACTAATTTAAAAATATTTATTTAGATATTTCTTACTTAGTGTCATAAAATACTAGGAAGGCAGCACAACGATATAAAACACAGTCATAAAACATAAATACATGGGTAAGAAAGAACAAGGAGAAAAGTGAAAAGAATGACCAGAACCATGACTGAGACTTTGTTACAAAAATATGCCATAGAGCAGGATCAGCAAATTATAGCCTGTGGATTAAATTCAGCATCCTGCCTATTTTTATCAATAAAGTTTTTCATTAATCAATAAAGTTTTATTGGAACACAGTTCTGCTCATTCCTTTGTGCACTATTGAGATAGGAATCCGGCAGGACTGGTTTCCAAGAGGACAAGTCACAGGACCCGGATTATAGGACAGGAGACAGTAAAAGATACTGGCCAAAACCAGCTAGAAGCAAGATGGTGAGGAAAGTGACCTCTGGTTACCTTCACTGCTCATTATATGCCAATATAATGCATTAGCATGCTAAAAACACTCCCACCAGTGCCATGACAGTGTACAATTGGAATGGTAATGCTAGGAAATTAACCTGTGTAGTCTGGATGTGGGAGAAAACCCAGTTTGGGAGCTTTCTGCCCTTTTCCCAGAACACTCATGCATAGTCCATCCTTATTCAGCAAATAATCAAGAAATAATCACAAATATAACTGGTGAGCAGCCCAGGGAACTGCTCTGCCTGTAGGGCAGCCTTCCTTTTGCTCCTTAATAAACTTGCTTTGGCTTTACTCTGTTGGCTTGCTCTTGAATTCTTTCCTGCATGAAGCTAAGAACCCATGTACTTGGCTTTCCAGGCTGAGCCCTAATTTTGGGGTTGGCCCTGTGACACTATCTATGGCTGCTTTCACACTACAACAGCAGAGTTCAGTAGCGGTGATAGAGTCAGTATGGGCTGCAAAGATTAAAACACAGTATTTACTATCTGTCCCTTTACAAAAAGGTTTACTGCTGTAGGGTCCTATATACTTGCAATGGGTGGGCCCCAAATTTGCTTCTAACCATTCTAGTTGCTAATGCCCATCAGCTTTCCAGTTGAAGAATAACTAACGTTGAAGACCACAGAGAAATTTCTGCTGAGGATCCTTAGCAGAAGAACCTTGAATAATGTAACATGTAGTATCCTTTGTAAAATCCTCAGACTAAATGAGATGAAGGACTAATTCTGTTAGGATATTTCTTAAAATATCCCTGCATGTAGGCCGATGTTATCACACGGAGGTCCAGTTCTCTAAATGCAGGAAATATTGTGGGGAGTCACAGAGTGTGATCTTTTGTATACACATCTCTATTCAAATGTTATAACCATTACTTTTGACTCTTCTTTCATTTCCAGTGTACTATTAACATTTCATACTCTTAAATTGTGTCTGATCATGGGCAAATTACTTCATCCTTCCTTGATCCATTTGGAAAAGGGTGAAAGCTAAATTATGAGCAGCACAAACTGTATTTTTAATGGTACAGAGGAATTGAAGTGAATGACACATTTGTGGATTTTCAAAATTTGGGTGTATATGGGAATAAATGGCATGAAATGGGGTCGGTGACAAAGTAAGTTGAAATCAGGTTGTAAAGGATCATGATAAGTGTTTTGGTCTTTATCAGTTTGTAATGTTGTCCCCACTAAGATTTTCTTTTTCTTTTTCTTTTCTGTTTTTTTGTTGGAGATGGAGTCTTGCTGTCGCCCAGGCTGGAGTGCAGTGGCATGACTTCAGCTCACTGTAATCTCCACCTCCCGGGTTCAAGCGATTCTCTTGCCTCAGCCTCCCAAGTAGCTGGGATTACAGGCACACGCCACCACACCTGGCTAATTTTTGTATTTTTAGTAAAGACGGGGTTCCACCATGTTAGTCAGGCTGGTCTCTATCTCCTGACCTTGTGATCCGCCCACCTCAGCCTCCCAAAGTGCTGGGATTACAGGTGTGAGCCACCGCGCCCAGCCCCCACTAAGATTTTCAAAGTCATTGTTGACTCCATTTTTTTTTTTTAGCTATATGCTGAAGAGAATGAAGTTATTTGAAAAAATGAGGCTACCATGCTTGTCTTCCTCCAAAGCAACCCAAAACAGGTGTTCTTTCCTACTATGGTGTCATATGGGTCTAACGAATTGCTATTAGTCTGTTCTTCAGCATTCCACTGCCCCTGGCTTTTTAATTCTATCTCAGGGCTCATGGATGACTTCTTTCAAGGTCAAGGCTTTTCTGATTCCTCCCAGTACCCCTTTCCTGCAGTGTTTTTAGCACAAACACATGCTCTGTCTGTCAGGTACAGTGTAAAAATGACTTTGCTGGAAGGCGTGGAGATTTCTGGGTGCAAGCCACACACAGAGTGAGCATTACAAGCAGATGGCCTCATTACTAGCTTCAGCACGAGCCAGACAGAAAGAGTGCTGGGGCTTTTGCAGGATGAGACAGTTAAGGTCCTCTGATCTTCAGCTTCGTACGTTGGTTTCAGGTCCTCTCCTTACAGGTAGCTCAAAACAACTCTCTTTGTAGCCTCCATTTCATATTTTTTTCCACTCAGCATGATAAAAATATAAATAAAGTATCTCCTGTGGTTTCTTTTTGTATGCCTGGATGGTTTTACTTGCTGGTGTTTTTTTCACTCTAATATGCTCAAATCCCCTTAAGTTGTTTCTCAGTTATTCAATCTCAGTCAGCCTGTCTCCTGAGTTTCAGTTTCCTTAAGCATCTTTTTGCCATCATCAACCCTGGATTGCATTCTGATCATGTGAGTGTTTCTCAGTCTAACTTTCCATTGCACGTCAAACTGTTCTAAAATTAGTATGCCATCACGTCTCCTTTTCTACAGAAAAACATGGTTATAAGACAATTCAGAATAAAGCCAGGGCAGAGTTGGTAGGAATATTTTGACTCACTAATATTGAAGAATGTGAGATCGTGGAGAAAGAAAAGAAAAGAAATGACGACAAATGAAAGCCTAAATGCCTAATTTATACTCCTTCAGAACCCCCATTTTAAAGTTCAGGCAGCTCAGTACGTTCTCCTGCTTGTCTCAATAGAGAAGAAACAAATATTCTTGTTGTGTTACCTTGAAGACTCCTTATAGTATGGACAGGAGATGGTAGCTTTCCAATTTTCTTCCTTTTTATGTATCCTCAGATATATTTTGAACATATTTAAAGTAGAGGCCATGCATTTACTGCATGGTATCTGTCACAGCACCAAGCACATAGCTATGAATGTCTTTTGTTTTTATTTTACTTCATGCTAACTTCATCCTCAGGCTTTTGGTGGGGATAAACTGGTTGCTAGTTGCTCCCGTCTTACATCCTCCCTAGTTTAAATTCAATAGAAAAGGTAACATCTCTCTAAATAGTTCAAACAAAATATTTGGATCTGACAATTATTTTCCTCAATGGAGTCGTGTCTATCCCTGAAGAATTACCGTGACCAGAAGGAGAAAATGGCCCGGTTAGTGGTGGAAAGGGAGCAAGAATTGAACAAAGACTCACCTCCACTTGAAGCACACAAGCTTCAGTGGAAGAGGCGTGATCCTCAAGAGAAAATTGAGCTTCTGTTTTCAAAAGATGGGTAAATAGATGCGAGCTGTCTAATACTTTAAATATTCACTACAATGTTCTTATCAAGAATGATTGTAAGGGCAGTACTGTGCTCTTATAGCCCCTCTGAACCTTGAGCAACAAATCCTGCATGACTTTTTGAGTTAGATATTTCCCAAGAATGGCTTAGGAAAGACATGATGAGATTTTTGGAAACAATAGAGGCAAGACGAAGGCCACAGGCGTTACTAAAAGAGAGTTTTCTGAGGATAATGAGAGACCTCCCGTTGTTCCTATTATAAAGTACAAAGCCTCAGCATGACACATAAAATCCTTTATACTCAGATCTCAGTTTACTTCTATTTCATCTTCTTCTACCATCTACTGTACTCTTTATAATCCAGCCCAACATACTTTCTTATCAATCTCTAAATATATCATGCTATTTCAAGATTCAATGATTTTTTCCCCCATCCTTGTCCTTTATCTTTTAGAAACTTTAAAGAACATACACACAAAATTCTCAGCTCAATGAGTTTTTGAAAATCGAATTTCTTTCTTGGAATGCTCTTTTATGCTCTTTTCAAACTGGTGTATTTTTATTATTCATTAGGATCAAGCTCAAATGTTATTACTTGTGTAAAGGTCTTAGGGAGAGTTAGTTACCCCTGGTTTGAATGCCTGGATGGATGATGATAGTATTAAGCTAAGAAGAGATTATAGAAGGAAAAACCAGTTTGGCTATAGGGAAGTTAGGGAGGATAATTAGTTCCATTTTTGTAGGTAAATCTGAAATACATTTATAGGGATGACTGTTGGTTATTAGGTGCCCCGGATCTAGATGCTGTCACATAAAGGTGGTAGATGAGATTTTTAAGTGAGAAAATTATCAAGGATAGAACCTTAGAGTATACACATTTAAGAGGATCGAGGCAGAGTACTGTGTCATGATGGGTGAGAATCAGTGGAGAGGTGTGAGGAGACCAAGAGAAGATAGTGTCAGTAGTTAAACAGTGACCAAGGAGTTAGAGTGTTTGAAGGGGGAGTAACCCATGTCAAATTATAGAAGCAGCTCAAAGATGTTAAAGATCAATAAGTGACTTATGGCTTTGGCCAATAGAAAGACTTGGGTAACAGTTTGGAGAGGAGGTTTGGAAAAAAAAAAACCTTAGGGCTATAGAGGGGACTATAGAAGGAATACCTCTTTTGGATAAAATAGTGCTGAAAGGCAGCCCTCCTGAACACCTTGTAATGGGAATTAGAGATACAAAATCTTTTTCTAGTATAGGTAAGATAAGTGAAGTTATAGCCTTGACTATCCTGTATATGTTGAAGGACATTCATTACAGCATCATAATATATTTTTTTCCAGCACATTTCCTTTGAAGAGAGAACTCCTTTATGTGAACATAATAATGGAAAAATATAACTTCTTAAGAATTACATCAGTAACTCTTTGGGGACAAAGCTGATCATATACATGATTACATCCTGCTACATAGCATAAAAAATGAAGTCCACTGATCTGGATAGAAAGGAGCAATTATTACCTTGTTCCCTCTAAACAAATGTTATTCTTTATTATATCCTCAGGACCTCTATTTTTCAAACAGTTGAATTTATAGTCACTGAATTGCTCATTGCTGGTTCCCTGGTGAGAAAAAAGTAATGAACATATTAAGAAAAAAAGTACCAGAATATGTGATCTTTTTCAACATTTAGTATTGGCATATTAAACTCTCCAGGTTAAACCTGTGGTAGTCAGAGGCCCTGTGATTGTGGGACTGTGGTTTGTCAGGAAAGATCTCAAAGACATTAAGAGATTTATTTTTTTGTTGTTGTTGCTATACAGGAACAGTCTTTCAGTCTTACAGGTCTGGACATTCAATCAATAACTTACTCAAGGGAATTCAAGCCTTGAGAAAAAAGGACATAAAGGATCTATTTCAAATCAATAAACCTGATTTTTGACAAAATAATTGTTGCTAAGATATGTATCTTCCCAAAAGTCTATGCAGAAAATTAAAGCAAAAATCATAAAGTTTCTTCATGAGTGTTTGGAATCAGAATACTATCTGAGTAATCTTGTCTGCTAATCTTTATTCCTTGGTCCAGCCAATGAAGCAGACATATTGCCCATTTTCCCCTACTAACTTTGTTTTTAGGCCTCTTTGAGACTCTGATTAATGTCTTGGGATCTCTCTCCAGTACAAGGTACATGCACACTGGCCTTTTCATGTATTTCACTGGTTCCACAGACTCCCAAGAACTCAGACTTGAAATTCCAAGTAAAAATAAAAACCCAACTGCATCCATGCAGTTGGGTAACCATCATTCTCAGCAAACTATCGCAAGAACAGAAAACCAAACACCATATGTTCTCACTTATAGGTGGGAATTGAACAATGAGAACACTTGGACACAGGAAGGGGAACATCACATACCGGGGTCTGTTGTGGGGTGGGGGGAGGGGGAAGGGATAGCATTAGGAGATATACCTAATGTAAATGATGAGTTAATGGGTGCAGAACACCAACATGGCACATGTATACATATGTAACAAACCTGCACGTTGTGATGTGCCCTAGAACTTAAAGTATAATAAAAAATAAATAAATTAAAAAAAAAAAGTTAGGAATGCACAGTCTAGAGACTTCTTTTCTCCAATATGCGAGCAGATCTTTTCAGTTACTGGACCAATATTTAGATTAAGTATTCCTTGCTTTTATCAAGCCAATATATTCTAGCACCTGTGTCTCATTGCTTAACTGACTCAAACAAGGAAATTGGTGTATAGGTATCTACCTCAGCCAAGATATAAGAACACTCATAGTCCTAGAATTCTGCCTATTTGGTGGAATCAACAGAAATCCCTCTCACTACTTTTTTTTTGTTTTTGTATGGAAGAGGTTCTGGGACAAAAGATTAGAGTTAATGTCAATTCCCAGGCAACCTAAATGACAATATTAAAACTTATTGTGCTTATTTTATGAGATCACATAGTCCCTCTAATGTTATTATGCTTTTTCAAACTTAGTCCTAGGTAGTACCTTGACGTGTGGGCAGTTGCAGGGATAGCATGTCAAGGATATTTTCCTCTACTGGCAGGAGCTGATGGTGGGTCGCTGTGAAGTCCTATTGTGGGTTAGATTTGTTTATTATTATCATTCTGGTGCAAAACATATTAATGCAATTATAGAATTTTGATCATCCTTGAATCCTAGATTCTTACTGATGTCATTTTAAGTTTTTAATTGGTAAGAGAAATACAGGAAGAGAACAATGGTAATGTCTTTGAAATATGAGCTCTTGTTGTTACTATTGGAGGAGATCTTTGTCTCAAATATAGTCCATGTGTCACTTAATGATGGGGATATGTTCTGAGAAATGCATTGTTAGGTGATTTTATAATCATGCAGACATCAGAGTGTACTTACACAAACCTAGATGATATAAACTATCACACACCCAGCTATACAGTATGGACTATTGCTCCTGGGCTACAAATCTGTACAACATGTTACTGTACTGAGTGCTATAGGCCACTGTAACATAATGGTAAGTATTTGTATATCTAAACATATCTAAATGTAGGTTATCCCAGCAGGAAAGAGATGGAACATTTAAATTGGGATAATCTGAGAAGGGATTAAAAAGGAACTATTTCTGGAAGCAAGGGCAGAATGTAGGAAATGATAAGAGAAGTACAGGGCCTCAGAGCTGTGATCACTAGTAGGTCCACTAGGGTAAGAGGTATGACCATACCTGGAAGGAAAGAATTGTGTAGGGAGGCCCAACTTGAGTGGAGCACTAAGCTATGCTTAAGAGACACAGCCAGCCCCAGGTGAACCTGAGGGGAGTGAGGCAGGGACATAGGAACCTTATTTGTACTCACTTCATTCCTTCCCTGGTATCTCTTTCTGGGATCTGTTTTTGGCCTGTTGATGTAATACAAACAGGTCAGCCTCCTGAGACAGGGGGCAAAATGGAGAATAATGATGACAAACAAAAGGAGGACAAACAAAAATATCTGGCACAGAGCCAAATATGAATTCAAATTCTAGTCTCACTACTTATCAGATCTTTATCTTTGAACCAGACCTAACTTCTTTAATACTGTTTTCTATGGCTCAGGATTTCTGGGATTATTAAATGTGTCATGTAAATGGTAAAATGTCTACCGCATCACAGGACACATGAATGTCCAACAAACACTTATTAAATGTTTATTGAGTAAATGACTACCAGAATAATTAAAAATAAAAGATTGGTGAAAGTCAAGGCTAAGAAGTGGTTTCCTTTTATAATTTATATAACATGTATGCAATTTTGGATAAATATCCCACTGAATAATATGTTACCCTAAGGCAATTATATAAGCAATCAATATTTTCTGGGAAGAGCAATATACGTGAAAAAAACAAAATAATCATTGCTAATGATGTTTAGCTATTGTGTTCTGAAGTTAAATTTAAATGTTTACGTGTGTTTGATGACTTAGGATTTTTCAATTCTCTTATTTTATGAACTTAAAATATGTAAAACTAAATATCTCTTAATAATCATAGAACTCTAGAACTGGAAATGATCCATGGAAAAAAATCTGTTTAAGCTTCTTATTTTGCAGTTGAGAAAACTGAGGCCTAGAAATGTAAACTCATCCAAGGCTAATGACCTTGAGATTGGCCGAGCTACAACTTGAATCCAGGAGTTCCAGCCTCAGTCTAAGCAGTCTCCTTCTAGATTTGATTAATAATATCCTAAGAGCAGAACTGACTAAAAGTTCCACACCTTATAAATCTTCATGAAACTTGCCCAGAGGATAGAATAAGCTTACGAATTCAATCACCATCTAGATTCTGGGAGAGAAGAGTAAATTAAAACAAAGCATTAACATTTTGTACTTCATAAAAGAACCTTTTGTCATATGTGATCATCATTATAGTGCTCTCTGATGTGGATACAAACTGTCTTGAGGCTCTTATAAATAAATTATGTATACTTCTAGAAAACTTGAAGTTAGGCTCTCCATAATACAGAAAAACAGTAGATAAATGCTACCACTTGATACAAAGGATGACTGTAGTCCTTCCGTGACTAAGAAAAATAAACTAGCTAACTGTATTCACATTAAAATGTAACTCATTTAAGTGTTTATTAATATGGTAAGATTATTTTCTTTAATATCTCATCAGAATTTACCTAATAAAGCTCAGAGACCATGATTTAGAATATTATGTGAGAACTTATTTATTCCTAAAGAAAACAGAACATTGTCATTTATCCTCAAGAACAGATTTTTTCTGGCAGCTTTTTACCCGTCTTTCCCATGATGTCTCTTAAAAGAAGAACTACTTTTAAAGCTATCAAAGCATTTTCGAATGCTGAAGAGAAGGAAAATATTTTTAAAGGATCAAGACTAAAACAATGCTGGTATTCTGCCAGGCCACGTGGAGGGGCCATGGAATAGCTCTGAGATGCTTGTTTTTCCTAATTAGAGCAAACCCCATTCCCAAATGTGCCAGGAAGAAAAGCTAACATATGCCCTAGGGAATCAATCACAGCTTCATACTTTCCAATTAACTTCCCTTTTTATTATTCCTCATTGATAGACTTTGAAGTACGTTTCAATTAACAGAATTTAGAGCCAGATTTCTATACTACTGAGCATCTAAAATACTACACACACTATCCAAAATGGTTCCTATGAACAAAATCAATAAATACAATTAGTATTATCCAATACCCCAAGATGAAAATTCTGCGAGACACTGTGCAGCATAGTGACTATGAATTTGGGGACTTTGTGCACTTGGACATCTCTGTGCCCCAGTTGCCTCAACTACAAAGAGGGAAAATATCATGATCTACTTAGTATAGGGTAGTTGTTACAATTGAATGAGGTAAATCATAGATGCACTTAGAATAGGCCCTGACACGCAGTGTGAACTGTAAATTTTAGATAATGTCATTGTGTTTATCATTGTTATTACTATTACTATTTTTAAGTCAATAGTATATTGCGGTTGCTGTGCTATTTTCCTCATTTAATCCTCATAGCAACCTTGAACTTAGGTAGGTATCATTGGTCCCATGTTACAGCAGAGCAGAACAAAGTTGGGAGTGCTTAGGAGACTTGACTAAAAACGTAGAATAAGAGGCAGATATTCCCAATAGTCACGATATGGACACAGCTTAAATGCCCATCAATGGATGAATGGATTAAAAAATGTGGCATATACATTCAATGGAATACTATTCAGCCTTACAAAATGGGAAATTCTGTCATTTGCAATAACATGGATGAAACTAGAGGACATTATGTGAAGTGAAATAAGCCAGGCACATAGAGACAAATATCATATGATTTCACTTCTATGTGGAATCTAGAAAAGTCAAACTCATAGCAGTAGAGTAGAATGGTGGTTACCTGAGGCTAGGGGTGGGGTAGGTGGGGTAAGAATATTCCTTGAGTTCAGTTAGACAGAAGGAGGTTGTATTGCACACCATAGTAACTATAGGTAGTAATAAGATGTATTCTACATTTCAAAACAGCTAAAAGAGAGGATATTCAATGTTCTCACCACAAAGAAATGATAACTATTTGAGGTGATGGATATGCTAATTACTCTGTTTTGATCACTCCACACTATACATGTATGGAAACATTGTACCCCATAAATATATAGAATTATTATTTGTCAATTAAAAATAAAATAAAACTTTCAAAATGTAGTGAGTAAAAAATGAGCTGCTTAATAAATAATATTCAAACAGGCAAAAAAAGAGAGGCAGAAATACAGTTTCAAAATAAGTCTGACCTCAAAACACATGCCATTTTCCATGGCAATGTATTAACTTCTAGCTGATTTTTCTGTATTTATGAAGAGTTTCTCCTAAATTGTGATTATTCTGCAAGACTGTAGGATTGAATAAAAATTAGGAACCTCTACAATTCTGTTGTGGACTAAGTTCTGGTTGTGTGTGTTTAAAATTAAACATGACTTTCTTTCATTGTTTATTATGTTTATAAAAGCAATATATACTTTTTGTTGAAAAGTTATGAATTCCTACTAATATAAAGGAAATAAAAATATATTTTACCCACTCATATATAATTACTGTTAACTTCTTGGCATATATTCTTCCACTATCCATGTTCTGAATATCATCTAATGCAATTTGTTCTTGACTTGTTACAAAATCTTTGCAAACTACTAACAGTATTTCCATAGAATAAATAGTGGGAAAAGATGATTTTTTTTTCTACCATGAGTAAGATATCTTCTTTCCATTAAATCTTTGAGTGGCACAATGCCTAGATTGTGGTTTGCCAGTAGGTCTTAGCCCAACATTTTTAGTGATCATAAAATACAATAATGAAATGTAAGAACATTAGAAACCCTGTAGAAACAAAAGAAAATCAATGATGGTTGGCAATTCTTTGCTTCTTTGGTTTAGGTGTTAATGTTATTCAATTGTAATAAGTTAGTGATAATGTACAAACTCTATGTTCTTTCTCCAGGCCAAATCCCCATCCTGAATTCTTTGTGAACTGTGGGATTATTATTATTATTTTACCAAAATAAATAAATGATAATAAAGAGTTTCTTAACTTCAAGACATCTGGAATTTACTCCGTTGCCAAAGCATATATAGAAGGTCATAGTACCAAGATATTAGTTTGTGCTACCTCAAATTTCAGGGCTCAGGGAAATCCTGCATAGATTTCAGATAAATTTCACTTACACATTTTAAAGATATTTTATGGGTTTTAGCTCAGACATCTAGTACAATTTATGTTTAATAAAACCCCAAAATATAAGTTAAATCAAGTTATCTATTAGTAGAATAGAGAAATACCATTTGCCCTTCTCATCTGCCATTTCACTTCACTTTTAAATTTCTTCATAATATTTTCAATAAATCATTGCCACTGTTGTTTTTCTGAATAGGGTGCCTATAATGAAATAAAAATCTAGGATGACAGATGTGGAAGACTAATTAAGAGGAAATTATACATGTGCAATATGTGCAGCAACCAAAGAACAAGGTCTTTATGTATGGACCATTGTTATTTGCACCTACTTAGACAGAACTTCAGGAAGACAGGATGCCCTTGTGATCCTTACCAAGAAATCAGGTTTATTTTCTAGCATTGTTGCTTGATGATTTAAGGGTTGTGAAGTAGTTATAAGGCTGATGAAGCTGGAAGAGAAGGAGGAAAGCCGACTCATCTGTAAAAAATCAACCGTACGTAGCAATTCTTGTTCCAAGGGTCCTTCTGTGTGAATTTCATGGAAGAGCAGGTGAATGAAATTCTACCTGGATGCTTCCTGATGATCTGAACCATGAAACCACCAAGTCATTGAGTGGGGATGTACTATGATTCTCTTGCTTGATGCCCTCATTTAGTCACAGAAACAGATCAAAAACTAATGAGCTGTCCTACACAGATTTCAGTTAAATGCTTTACTTTAAGGATTATTTGATCTGATCATGAGGCAAAAGAAGAAAGATTAACTTTATTTCAAACTTACCTTTTGAAATTTTTTTCCAAGTAAAATTACACTTACTAATGTGCCTCTGGTATATGTAAACACTTGCTATCTTTAACATCTCAAATAACATGAGGCTTCTGGTATTTACTTCCATAAGGCAGCCAGCAGGATGCAGAATATTTCTAACTAAATTCATCAAAGGAAGGAATATTTTATGTATAAGGACAGATTAAAGATTACGATTTTTCCTTCTGAAAAGATAAAAGCTTAAAAGGAGTCTTTTTAAAAATGAATAAAATCACGTAAGTTAATGTAGATCAGGCCTCCAAATGTGACAATACTAACCCAGTGTGTTTTCATTATAAACTCGAAGTTTTGGGACAAATAAGGGATACATAACTTTAATATAGTTGAGAGATGGACAAAAGCCTCTGGTGAGAACTTCCTCCTCAATAATCTTTCCTTTATCTGTTCTACTAAAAACGCAGATTGATTGGAGCTGGCAGGCTTCCTTTAAAATCAGAATCAGTCCCAGGGTACAGTTGCAATCATTAAGCAGTCACATTACATTGCAAACTACTGTGTTTCCTTTATTCTAAGATGCAAAATTTTCTCATATTTTGAACTTCTGAAATCAGTGTACGTTTTGCAATTTATGTGTACTTTTAATGTGTGTGTGTGTTTTTTTTTTCCTCCAACAACTGGATGCTTCCACTGTCGCTCCTACCAGCAAAAGAGAACCAAGCACCACGTTCTTTCTTCCTATTGCTTATGACCAAAGCAAAGGCTCCCGTGGGCATTTGACTGGTGAAGGCCAGGTGCATCCTAGGTGCAAGGAAGGTGGCTGGGAATTGGAGTCCTGACTTATGTAATAGTAAAGCTATGCTGTTTACATGGGGATTTCTCCAAATATAGAAAGAGTGAACAAAATATATTTAGCAGAAATATGACAAATGTTCAGTACCTAGTGATGGGGCAGGACTCACTGTAGTCATTGTTCAGAGAGATTATTTGAGGTAACTACAATCACACCCAGGATAAGGCACACTTCCCAGGACTTTCTTGTCTTTATTAAATGTCAAAGTATCCAAAATGAATACTTCTTCAGAAAATCTCTACACCAGCGATAACCAATGGACAGATTTTAACACTTGTAGGCAAAACTACTTTAAGACCCAATAACTGTGTTCTAACCTGAAGGCATAGAAAACTATTGATGTCTTAGGAAGCCAGGACAACTGCGTAACACATAATTACAACAGTTCAGCCTCTACCAAAGGCCTAGAAACTGGGAGTCTAAGGAGTTGAATAAAGGAAGGAAGTTGAACTACAGTCTATTGAAAGTTTCACATAGCTTGTGGCATATTTGATAATTGTGGACAACCAGAAACTCAGTATTCATGTGTGTAGAAATTTTATGTTTTCTACTTAAAACATGAATTGCAAATGAGAAAGAACCCCATATTCACACCATTCCAGCGGGCATTGGCTATGATTCTTCCTTGGCAGAGAAGAAAAATAATAAAGCCCCTTTCAGCTGTCACTTCTGCTTGTCCCAGTTAACAGGTCTGTTCTTGCAGAACCATTTTTAAAACTGACAACAACAACAACAAAGCATGCCAATGACTGATATGCCAAGAGGAGGATTTCCATAGTGCTGCAGGCTCAGTTGATGTCCTGACACATAGAGGACAGGGACCTTTTATATATGAGCATTGAATCGTAAGATCTGAGAGGTGGAGCAGTCCTTAGGACAATGGAACTCAGCTACTTTCCATTAGATAAATAAGGCTGAGAAATACAAAAGTAGATTTTAGGTCTCTTCCGTCCATCAAACATGGCTACTATTGTTCTGCAAATAAATGGCAAGTGCACTTTTTTACCCACACAAGAGACCTAGAATATAAAATACAAGTTAATTTTTAAAAATCTCTAATATTGATAGGAGTAGAAAAGGGTAATTTGGGGCATGTACTGATAAAGAGGGCGTGGTGACTTTAAAAGACTTATGCTGAGGATCTAAATGCAGACATGTGAGTATCTAAATCCAAATCCCTTTTAATATCATAATAAAGAAGATTGGTCCATATTCTGCAGGACGGCTTTTCTGTTCATTTGTACTGGCTATGCCTTACTGCAGTACAATTACATTGAAACAAAACTGGAGTCTAGAAATAATCATTTAGATGACCGTCTGTGACTGTCAATTTCAAATTTCCAGCAAAAGTTACTCCTTGTTGTACCAGTAGGTGCATCTAAAAGCGTAAAAATGGTGGAGTTATCAAACACTAAAAAAGAAAAGCATTCAATTATCAGTGATTTAAACAACTAGGGGTCACTTAATAGTTTTCAATTCTTTTTAAAACACAAAACTAATAGAATTAAAAATGTTTCATGTAAATGAAAAAATAAGCTGGGTTTACATTGAATTTGACTTTTTTATTCTGACTCCATAAAAGCCAGTTCTACATTAAACTAGAATATTAAAATTGCTACCAAGAAGTTAGAGTTGCTGGACATCATTTTATATTTCATTGTAAAAAGTACAGTATTGAATGGTACATGGTGCCTGCTGTTAGAATACTCATGGTCTTTTGTCTCAGAAACTCGGAGATGGATAATAAAGCAAGAATTGCTGAGTGGTAATAAATCCATCACAAAATTACTTTGATTAGAAATTTTCTTTATTGAAGAGTTTTAAGTGTTTTTTAGGTTAGGATTCATGGTAAAATCAGTAATGTAATATATGTTTAGCTACTGTTCAGTATTCCCAAATGGCTATAAATTATATGAAGTGGTGTTCAAAGAGGCCATTTAGTAAAAGTGGAATGAGTTATTGAGTAAGCTGTGCTTAATACCATAAAATATTATATTATCCTTTCTTATGAATGCAAGCTTAAAAGTTTATAATACCACCTACATTAGTTGATGTTCTACAGCATCTTATTTGAGTCTCACAACAGCCCTATGAGGTAGAGTTTATCAGTCAGAGGTCTTAGTTATTAGATTGCTACAAAAGTAATTGCTATTTTTGCAATTACTTTTAATGGCAAAGACTGCAATTACTTTTGCACCAACCTAATACAAACAACTATGAATTCATCTTGGTTAGTTTACCAAAATCTCAGACATATAGAGCAGTCTTAGAGAGGATCTCTGACAGGGATGAGAATCAGGCTCTAGGCTAAGCATCTAGCCACAACAGCCCCCAACCGTAATCCACAGAACCGGCACAGTGAAGAGACTGTGTTTGTGCCACTATCCCAATAAAGATAAAGTGCCAGAAATTCAAGTTTATTGCCACCATGAGGGCCATCAATATCCCTTTAAATTTTGTGTCAGGAACTGAACCTTGCAAACAAATCATTGGTATGTTTTATAATTAATGATAGCCTAAAATTGTAGAAATAATGTTGACATTCTTCTCTTGGGCTCATTCACTTGCTCCACATTCTGCACCCTTTGCTGCTCTGAGGTCTTCCATCAACACTCATTGCCCTCAGTTCATGAACTTCCTCAGGAGAAGGGGGTTATGATTGGACGTTGAGGAATGGGCTGGCCATTTCAGAGGCTCTTAACTTTCAGGAAGAGGGTGGTCCTGGGTAAAGAGCCATGGAGGACCAGAAGCAAAGTGAAGGTGCTAAACCTTTTGGGGAGCAATATCTGAGAGCTATGGGAAAGAGGAACAGAATGAGAGATGAGAGCATATGAAACAAGAAAATTTTTATCAAGACCCCAGTTGTGGTGAATCTGTGTACTCTTAAAAATCACCTCAGGCCATATAAAATTATTAAATAAAAGTGATTATTCTTGACCAAAAATTAATGCCACCAGGTCTCTCAATTTGTGGTTATTTTCCACAGTAATGACAAAAATAAATAAAGACTGTAAGTAATTTGTGGCCAAGAGTCATACATAAAACAGGCAGTTACTGCTGACTACAACTTCGTTGATTCCATTTTGCCAGAGACTTTTCTTTAGGACTCATTCACATTTATTCATTTATTTGGTGATTTTCACCTAGGTTAAGGTGCTACACAGTGATTCATGTAGTTTGAAAAAAATGGAGTGAAAGACCTCTTTCACCAGTGGAGACCACAAAGCTCCCTTCCTATTTGCTGTCCTCCCTCTGCATTTGTGGCCATAGTAGGTGATCATGAACCTAGCTGTTACCCTTTCATGTCCTTTGCCTGTTTGACTTTCATGTGGCTCCTCTCTTCCTTGAAAGCACTCAATGATACTATTTAGACAGTAAAGACAAAGAAAAATGAGAACAAATAAATTGGTTTCAAAGTTTTCTGTAAGCTCTTAAGGACTAATTGAAAAGACTTCAAATATTAATATGCCTCAATGATTATTATTGAAAAGAATGATATAGTGAAATGATTTTGAATTATTCTGCATATTATAGGTACATTTGCCAAAAGAAAAAAGCATGTGACTTTGTAAAAAGGAGACTTTGGGCATCAAAATCATGGCAAAGTGGGAGAAAAACTTACAAATTCTAAAAAGACAAGAAAAATATCATCAAATGTGGTTTTTGTGAACATATTTTTAGATAGGTAAAGTTTATGGTGAAAGCATATAGCTGTTTGCACACACTGTAGCTTATAGAATCATTTGGAAATTTTCATTTATGTATGTAATGTATGACATTCAGGAGGTAATTATTTTGACTGATACTGATTTAAAAGTTCTTTTCCCTGTGTTTTACTTAATATATTTTGGTCATAAGTATAACTTATTTGATATTGGTCTTTGGTCAAGAGTATAATTCCCCAGTTGCAATATTGTTCATTGGAAGAGATACGGTCCATTGAACAATGATTTAGTTTATGTGAATTTCTAGGAGACTATCGTGATGAAAATTAGAAGTATAATATTTGTGTGGTTTTCTTATATCTCCCTGTAAGGATGCTAAGCATACAAGATGGTCAATAAAGTTTCCAAGGTATATTAAGTGAATAAAACAAGTTTCTGAACAGCATGTATAGAATACTTCCTTTTGTGCAATGGGACGGGGATACATACATGTTTCTATTTGCTTTTTTAATGTATAAAAATTCTTTGGAAAATACACAGACACAATAATGGCAGTTATCTGTTTGAAGTTGTGGAAGGGGTGGGGTATTATATGGACAGAGACCAGGCTGGGAGGGAGGTATTTGTGTTTTTTTATTTTTGAATTTTGGGACTATATTATTTACTCAGAATTAATTAAAACAAAATAAAAATGATGAGTTTTTTGGTTTCAAAATAAATTATTACTCTTGTGAAATCTTTTTTTTTGTAAGCATTATTGTAATTTTATTTTTTTCACACTTTATTCATGCTATTTTTACCCAAGGCATTTTTAATAGCCAAAATACAACATCTGGGACATAAATTACAAATAAATTTCACTGTAATTACCTTCTGGTCAGCACTTTACTTGAAAACGATGAATTTTCAGAATATCCATATGTTAGATTTTATAGTCTATAAATGTGATGGCTTTTTTTTTAAAGAAACTTTGGTATTGATAGTCCACAGAGAAAAAGAAAAAAAAAAAAAAGCGATTTAAGAATTGAATAAAAAAGGATAGCTAAGTGCATGAGCCCCAAATATATATCTCAAATTTTTACTAGAAATGTCATTTTTTTGGGAAGCTTCCTGGGTTGCTGATTGGGAGATAGAGAGTGTGTGTCTGTGAAAACTTTGCAGACTTCTCAGAGCCCATATTGAAAACTACTGAACTCTATGGTCTAAAAGTCCCTTCCAGCTCTTCTAGTCAGTCATTCAATTGCAAGAAAGATATAGAGAAACAAGAAAACAGAACCCCAAGTCCGTTTAGAGCAAGTGGCAATAACTTGAAGTTGATTTGTTTAACCATGCTATATAAGTACATACTTTGAGCTACTCATTTTAAACAACAGCAACAATAAAAAATGGTATTAACTGTAACAAGGGATAACTTGTGTAAACAGAAAAAAGAAACTCTTGATAATAAAAGTGTTAATCAACAAGACAAATTTTCAACCCTGAAAATCTTTAAAAGCAAAATAAAAATTCCTTAGGTAATTTAGGCATTTAAAATGCTCTTTTTGAGCCATAAGTAAACATTTCCATAGGCCATTTAAGAGGTGTCACAGATAAATTATCACTTAGTACAACAATTGCTATGTGAAATTATTACATATTTAAGCAAGATTACTTTTTAAGTTTTCTTATTTTCAAACTGTGTACCCTAATGGTACTCTTTGGTAGATAGTTTGTTTAAAGCATTAGCTGTTTTAGTCACAACAGCTATTTGAGGTAGTTATAGAAATGACTTAACGTTTGTATTTAATACAAATGAGAAATAATTTACAAAATTAGAAATCGACATTCATTTAAATATGCATTATGTTTCATAATTTCCCTTGTAACCAACCACCTGCCTTTAAAATATGTATTTCCCTGATAGCTTATAACATATTTCCTATATTCAGGGTAAAAACTAACCTCATTATCAACCTTAAAATTCTCAAGTTCTTCCAAGAGGGAACAATGTTTATACTAAAACACACATTCTCAGCTAACAATGTATTTAGTATAAAATGACTTAACAATTCAGAGTGGCTGGAAATTGATTTTAGGCTTTGGGAAAATTTTATTTCTCTGTTACTACAGTTGGCTTCTATTTAAATTACTCTGAGTGTGTTAAATACGAACAATGTCTCTCCTGGAAGTCTACTGTACCAGTGTGCCAAACCATATTTTGAAGCTTGAATACAGTTTCACAGACCATCAATAATATATTATTTTGTTGTATTATTCTTTTGAATTCTCAATAATAAGATAATAAGTATCCTTGAAGTGAATTAATGATCAGAAATTCCTTAGTAGAGGAAAACATTGAGATGTTAGCTTTCAGCAATTCACCTTGAATGATTGTGACTTTGAGTCATTCTGGACAATCACATACTGAATTTTTAGGTGTCTCCACAAGGAGATGCAATAATTTATTGAGATATTTGTTTGTGTTTATTATCCTTTATTATGAAAGGTACCAGTCTCAATCTCTTGGACTACATTTCAGCATTAGATTTCTTATTTCAGTGAGGCAAGAGATGAGAATAGGTCATCTACATTATACCCCTAACCTTCAATGTTTTATTTAAAAAAATTTTAAGACTAAAGAAAATGGACATTAATATATCCTTCATTCAATTTTTTTTTGCCACGTTTTCTCCCTCCCTCCCTCTTTTTCCTCTCTCCCTCCTTCCCTCCCTCCCTTTTTTTCCTCTCTCTCTCCCTCCCTCCCTCTCTTTTTTCCCTCTCTCTCTCCCACCCTGCCCTCCCCAATCTTTATTCTGAGTTGCAAACATCATGGCACTTTCCTTTAACTACTTCTGCTTACAAATTCTAACAATAAGGATATTCTCCTACATAACTACGATGTCATTATCACACCTAAAATATAATATTAATTCAATAACATGATTTAATGTACTATGTCTATGTATGTCTTTTATTGCTAAAAATCTAAAATCAAAGTTCTTGAATTGCATTTGGTTATGTCATTCCAGTCTCTTTAACCCAGAATACTCTGGTGTTTTTTTCTTGTTTGTTTTCAGTGATGACTGGTTTTTGAAGAGCACAGACCTATTGTTGTGTAGAATGTCCTACAATTTGAAATTTTTAAATTGTTTTCTCATGATTAGAATCAAGTGACATTTCTGGCAAGACACCACATAGGTGATATTGATATTTCTTAGTGTAGCACACTGAGACAGCTGATACCAGGTTTTCCCACTATTGGTGATGCCAAGTTTGCATACTTGATTAAGGTTTTAAATGTAAAAATCACTGAATTTTAAAGTGGAATTTTCTCTTTGTGTTTTATACGTACTCTACAGGATGATATGAATATCATGTGAGTATCTTGTTACTTCCAAACCTTTCACCCAGTGGTTCTGGCATTCAATAATGAGCCTTGTCTGAGTAATTTATTATGCTGATGAGGAAAATAAATTTTTCTAATTCAGTCGTTTCACCTACATTTATCAGTGAGCATTGTGTGTGTGCATCTTTGGTGCATGTAACTTTGTTTTGGTTGAAGTTAGGGATAAAAATTAGCCTTTTTTCTTCAGTGGAAATAACCTGCCATTGGTGCCCAATTTTGCTGATTGGCTTAGTTGGTCAACACATGCTGCTGCTGAGAAAGCCAAGGCTATGGCTTCAGTGTTCAGATGGGGCCAATTACCTGGGCTCTCTTTCAAGGCCTGGATAATAATTTTCTTTTTCTAACTCAGGATTATGTGCCAGTGGCCACCTGGGAAACAGGGCATACAATTAGGATAGAGATGTACAAATATTTCTAACTAAACAAGCTCTACTAATTGTGGATTATCTTTTTACGTAAAAAAGACAATTATTATTATAAAATGTCTATTTTTCCCAGTTTACTTCTTTAGATCCTATTTTACAAATATTTAATGATTTTTATGACTTGCTTTTCTGTTGCTGGCAAGCATTGAGGACCAGTTACCCTAAATAAAACTCCTGCTGAAAGCAATTAAAAATGATGGTTGTATGTTTCCAAGAATTTATCCATTTCCTCTAGGTTTTCTAGTTTGTGAGTGTGCAGTTGTTCATAATTGTCTCTGATGATCTTTTGTATTTCTGTGGCATCAGTTTTAATATCTCCTTTTTTATTTCTGATTGTGTTTCTATCTTCTCTCTTGGTTAATCTAGCTACTGGTTTGTCAATGTTTATATTTTTGAAGAATCAACTTTTTGTTTCATTGATTCTTTGTATTGTTTTTTAGTCTAAATTTCATTTAGTTCTGCTGTGATCTTTGTTATTTCTTCTGCTAACATTGGGTTTGGTTTGTTCTTGTTTTTCTAGTTCCCACAGCAGGGTAGTTGGCACCATCCCAGGGGTATATGGGAATGCCCAGTTTCCCCTCTCCCTCTCCCCTCTCCCTCCTTGGAGTAACAGAAGCACCTGTGTCTGTAGATCCCTAGTGTCTTGGCACTCAAATGGTGCCTGGCTGAGGCTACTGCAGGCTTGTATGCCTGTGGGAATCTGTGTGGGTTCTCTTTCTGGAGCAACATCTCTGTCCAATCATTAGGCAGCTCCATATGTCAGGCCCGAGATTCTAGTGGGTCTTTCCCATAGCCAAGATTATAAAAGCCTGTTTTGGAGCCCTGGGGGTTTCTCTCTTTATGTTTTTCTGCATCCAGGCTTTCCTGGCTCTTAGTCCCTGGCTGGGCGAACTGCCTCGAACCCTCTCCTTCCTTCCTTCTGGTGCTTCCTGTCTCCTTTTTGGTTAATCCTTGTATCTACTTTTAGTTCTTAATAGAAAATTGACCTTCATTAATAAAAATGTCACTATTTAGAGGGTTGTCAGTGGTATGAACATGTATAATTTGGCAGACTGAAAATAAAACCCTAATCATTAAGTAGCTTGCAAATATGGAGAGTAAATTTTAGTTTCAAAGGAACATTTTAATCATGAAGCAGTGAGTAAAAGTTGAATTAGATTTTAAAATCCAAGACATTATTTGCTTTATTTCTGGACTGCCTGACAGCAATCATTTAATTCCAATTCCTGTATCTTTAATGTTTTCTGATCTTGTGCTTATTGATTCCTAACTTTCAAGCCAAGGAAATGTGTTAAACAAGTCACTTTTTAGTATGAATAAAATAGAATATGCTTACTTGACCAACTGAAATATGTGGAGAACAACTTTGGTATTCATTTCTGTTCATGCAAAATAAATAAATACATAAATAGTCATAGATTATCTTCTAGTACCTACGAACTTTGGCTGAATGACTAAAATCATGGAGTATAAAGATTCTTGAAAATAAGTGTCCCACTCAAGTAATTACCAAATATCACTTAGGTTAAAAGACAAATAATTTACATCAATTTCCTTCATTCCAAAGTTAAAACAGAATGCCAATTGGATCAATAACAAGTCTAATAGCAATATTCCGACTGATTCAAAGTGTGGAATGAGAACAATGGAGAAAATTAGTTGTTGCCATATAAAAATGCCACTGTCCAGAATCTACTGCCTTCCCCACCACTCCTAAATCTTCTCCTTCCTCTGACCTTACATTAGAAGACATTTTATCACTATAAAAAGCATGGAGAAAAGTGTTGTCTCCCAACAAGTAAATGAAAAACTGCCTGTTAGCAAATCCTAATCTTCATGATGGTTTGCACAGTAGTTAATATCTGAAACCAGCACCCATTTGAAAAGTTCATAAAGGCTTGGTTAGCTCTCAAGGGGTGTAAGCATTGATTGTGCTAAAGTCTAACCTCTAGAGAACTTTAAAAATAAATTTGTATACAGATTTTTCTTAATGAAGTCCTATTAAAGCCAATAAACAACTGAATAAATAAACACCACGTTTTGAAACTGCTATGTAATTGTGAAAGATAAGAATTTTATCTAGGATTCAGGAAAAATAATTTTGTTTAACTAGATGTTTGAAATGCATTGTGGGTAAATTAGATTTTTAAAGGACAATAACCATATTAACAATCATATAAATATGATAGGGATATATTTGTTTAGCCTCACAGAGGTAATTGTCATCAGACACTTATGGAATAGGTACTGAAGTTATATAGCCCAATTAATAATGAACTCTTATCTGTACATAGAAGATAAAATTATTCATCCTAAGTAGTTGCAAGGTTACCTTTGTAACTATTTTAAACATGGTCCATCCAATTGCTTTTGACTGATTTGAAGATATGTGGAAAAACACGTTTTAAGTGTACAGAAACCAAGAAATACATTTATTTAGTAATGTCAGCCTAATAGTACCTTATTTTTCCATCAGTGGCAAAAAGAAAAAATGTTTTTGCCTTAGAAATGAGCTAGTTGACAAACTTAATACTTCATTATCAATATGATTTACATGGTCTGGGTTGGGGGCTGGAATTTGTGTGTTGAAGTCCTCCCCAGGTGATGATTGCAAATCACTGAGCTAAACCAATCGTGGCACCTGAGATGCCATTTGACTGTCTTCATTTCTTTTCCACATGAGAAAGCAGAAAGCAGTGGGTCTCTTAAATATAAGGAAGTATAAGATATTTCCACACTGAGATCACCTGGGGTGCTTTACAGATACTGTTGGACCCCAGGGTAGAGCCCAAATTTATTTTTATTTTATCATAATAAATCCAAGAATGAAAGAATGATATTATCATAGGTTTAATCCTAAATGTAGTTTAATTTGTATTTTAAAGTTAATTATCTGGAAACTAGTATTAAGTTGAACCATTTGAAAATGTTTGTCATTCCAGTTAAAAGCTGGGCAAAGACATGAACAGACATTTCTCAAAAGAAGAAATACAGGTGAAAACATGCTCAACATTACTAATGAACAGAGGAATGGATATTAAAATCATAATGTGATATCATCTTATACCAGTCAGAATGGCTATTATAAAAAAGTCAAAAAACAACAGAGTGCGGCATGGATACAGAGAAAAGGGAAAGCTTATACATTGTTGATGGGAATTTAAATTAGTTCAACCTCTATGCAAAACAGTATGGAGATTTATCAAAGAACTAAACATTGGTTTACTACTTGACCCAGCAATCCCACTACTTGTTATTTACTTAAAAGAATCATTATATCAAAAAGGCACTTGTTCTTGTATGTTCATTGGAGCACTATTCACAATAGCAAATACATGGAACCAACATAAGTGTCCATCTTTGGTTGACTGGATAAAGACTGTGGTACATATAAACCATGGAATACTATGTAGTCATTAAAAAGAATGAAACAATGCCCTTTGCAGTAACATGGATGGAGCTGGAGGCCATTATCCCAATTGAATTAATTTAGAAACAGAAAACCAAATACCACATGTTCTCACTTATAAGTGAGAACTAAACAATGGGGACACATGAACAGAAAGATGGAAAAATAGATACTAGGGACTCCAAAAGGAGGTGTGGGTGAGGGTTGAAAAATTTCCTGTTGCTTACAAAGCTCACTATTGGGTAACAGATACACTTAGAAGCCCAGGCCTCACCAGTATGCAACATGCCCATGTAATAAACAAGCATATGTACCCCCTGAATCTAAAGTTTAAAAAAGAAAATATTGTCTGCCTAAAATAAATTATTTTACATTTTGTAAATATTAGATACCACTAATCTAATACTTGACATTACAAATAAATTACTTATTGCATGTTCTAAGTGATAGCAATTTTCTAGCACTAGTGCTGAGAAAAGTTGCTCTAAAACTTAATTTATTCATTTATAAAGTTAGAGACTGTCTTATATGAGGAGTATGATAATGCTGATGATAATAATGATGATTATAGTTAACATCTAAGCACTTGCCAAGTGTCAAGCAATGTGTTAAACAATGTGCATATATTATTTCATTAGTCTTCACCAAACATTGTATGGCAGAATCTAATATTACTTCCATTATTAATAGCCATAGAGAGTCATAGAGAGTTAAATAACTTATGCAAGATTGTGGGGCTCTTCCATAGCCCCAAGGATTGACTTGAACTATCTGAATGTAGAATATATATTTTCAACCCTTATAAGATGCTGCAACTTTGAGAATCATGGCAAGTTCTTCCAGATCTCATGGTTGTGGTTGTAGGTCAAACAGAATGATGACTCTTATTTCTATCTGGGCCTGTGGAGACAGTTTGTCATGCTTCACATCTACACTGCATCTTAATTGGTTAAACTTTAGTTTGCCCCCTACTCTCATCCAGAATAGCATAACCCAGCCAGCTATTGTTTTATCTGGTATCACACCAAAAATTCCCTTGGTTTTTTCCTTCTCTTTAGTGGGTACCAATGTTCATGACACTGGGTTAGACAATGGTAATTGAAAGATTAATGAAACACAGTTCTTTTTTTAACTTTTATTTTTATGTATTTATCATTTCTAACTTTTATTTTAAGTTCAGGGATACATGTGCAGTGCTGAATGTGTACTCAATCTGTCTTGAGTTGATTTTTGTATACGGTGTAAAGAAAGGGTCCAGTTTCAATTTTCTGCATGTGGCTAGCCAGTTCTCCCAGCACTTTATTGAATTGGGAGTCCTTTCCCCATTGCTTGCTTTTGTCAGGTTTGTTGAAGATCAGAAATATCAGATGGTTGTAGGTGTGTATTCTTATTTCTGGGTTCTCTATTCTGTTCCATTGGTTTATGTGTTTGTTCTTGTACCAGTACCATATTTTTTTTGATTACTGTAGCACTGTAGTATAGTTTGAAGTTGGACAGTGGGATGCTTCTATCTTTGTTCTTTTTGCTTAGGATTGCTTTGGCTCTATGAATTTTAAAATAGTTTTTTCTAATTCTGGAAGAATGTCAATGGTAGATAATGGGAATAGCATTGAATCTATAAATTGCTTTGGGCAATATGGCCATTTTTATGATATTGATTCTTCTATCCATGAGTATAGAATGTTTTTCCATTTGTTTGTGTCTTCTCTGATTTCTTTGAGTGGTGGTTTGTAGCTCTCTTTGGAGAGGTCTTTCACTTCTCTTGTTAGCTGTATTCCTAGGCATTTTATTCTTTTTGTGACAATTGTGAATGGAAGTTCATATGTGATTTGGCTCTTGGCTTGCCTGTTGTTGGTGTGTAGGAATGCTATTGATTTTTGCACATTAATTTTGTACCTGAGACTTTGCTGAAGTTGTTTATCGGCTTAAGAAGCTTTTGGGATGAGATGGTGGGATTTTCCAGATATAGGATTATGTCATTTACAAACCAAAATAGTTTGACTTTCTCTCTCCCTATTTGTTAAGGATATTTGCATCAATGTTCATCAAGGATATTGGCCTGAAGTTTTCTTTTTCTGTTGTGTCTCTGCCAGGTTTTGGTATCAGGATGATGCTGGTTTTATAGAATGAGTTAGGGAGGAGTCCCTCTTCCCAATTTTTTTGGTATAGTTTCAGTAGGAACCATACCAGCTCTTTTTTGTAACTCTGGTAGAAGTCAGCTGTGAATCCATCTGTTCCTGGGCTTATTTTGGTATGTAGGATATTTATTACTGCCTCAATTTCAGAACTCATTATTGGTCTATTCAGGGAATCAATTTCTTCCTGATTCAGTCTTGGGAGGATGTATGTGTCCAGGAATTCATCCATTTCTTCTAGATTTTCTAGTTCATGTGCTTAGAGGTGTTTATAGTATTCTCAGATGGTTATTTATATTTCTGTGGGGTCAGTGGTGATATCCCTATTATAATTTCTGATTGTGTTTATCTGAATCTTCTCTTTTTTCTTGTTTATTGTCTAGCTAGCAGTCTATTTTATTAATTTTTTCAAAAAATCAGCTCCTGGATTTTTTTTTAAAGGATTGTGTTGTTTTTATATCCTGATCTTGATGTTTCTTGTCTTCTGCTAGCTTTGGGGTTTGTTTGCTCTTGGTTCTCTAGTTCCTTCAGTTGTGATATTAGGTTGTTAACTTGGTATCTTTCTGGCTTTTTGATGTGAACAGTTAGTGCTATTAATTTTCCTCTTAACACTGCTTTAGCAGCATCCCAGAGATTCTGGTATGTTTTGTCTTTGTTCTCATTAGTTTCCAACAACTTCTTGATTTCTGCCTTAATTTCATTATTTACCCAAAAGTCATTCAGGAACACATTGTTCAGTTTCCAGGTAGTTGTATGGTTTTGAGTTAATTTCCTTATCTTGAGTTCTAATTTGATTGTACTGTGGTCCACCAGACTTGTGATTTCAGTTCTTTTGCATTTGCTGAGGAGTGTCTTCTGATTATGTGATCAATTTTAGAGTAAGTGCCATATGTGATCAATTTTAGAGTAAGCGCCAAGTCACAATGAGAAAACTGTGTATTTTGTTGTTTTGAGGTGGAAAGTTCTGTAGATATCTATCAGTTCCACATGATCCAGAGCTGAGTTCTGGAGTATCTTTGTTAATTTTCTGTCTTAATGGTCTGTCTAATATTGTCAGTGGAGCATGAAAGTCTCCCACTGTTATTGTGTGGGAGTCTAAGTCTCTTTGTAGGTCTCTGAGAACTTGCTTTATGAATGTGGGTGCTCCTGTATTGGGTGCATATATATTTAGGATAGTTAGCTCTTCTTGTTGAATTGAATCTTTTACCATTATGTAATGCCCGTCTTTGTCTTTTTAAATCTTTGTTGGTTTTAAAGTCTGTTTTGTTAGAAACTAAGATTGCAACCAATAACTTTTTCTGTTTTCCATTTCTTGGTAAATTTCCTCCATCTCTTTATTTTGAGCTTATGTGTGTCTTTGCATGTGAGATAGGTGTCTTGAAGACAGCATACATATTGTCTTGGTTCTTTATCCAGCTTGCCATTCTGTGTCTTTTAATTGGGACATTTAGCTCATTTATATTTAAGGTTAGTATTACTATATGTGGATTTGATCCTGTCATCATGATGTTCACTGGTTATTTTGCAGACTTGTTTACGTGGTTGCTTCATAATGTCACTTTATTCTTTGGAGTGTTTTTGTAGTGGCTGGTAATAGTTTTTCCTTTCAATATTTAGAGCTTCCTTCAGGAGCTCTTGTAAGACAGGTTTGGTGGTTACGAATTCCCTCAGCATTTGCATGTCTGAAAAGGATCTTATTTCTCTTTAAATTATGAAACTTAGTTTGGCAGGATATGAAATTCTGGGTTGGAAATTCTTTTCTTTAAGAATGTTGAATATTATTGGTCCCAAATCTCTTCTGGCTTGTAGAGTTTCCACTGTTAGTTTGATAGGCTTCCATTTGTATGTGACCTGACCTTTCTCTCTAGGTGAGGTTAACATTTTTTCTTTCATTTTGACCTTGGAGAATCTGGTGATTATGTTTTGGTGATGATCTTCTCATGAAATATCTTACTGGGTTTCTCTGCATTTCCTGAATTTGAATGTTGGCCTGTCTTTCTAGGTTGGGGAAATTCTTCTGGATGATGTCTTGAAGTATGTTTTCCTAATTGGTTCCATTCTCCCCATTTCTTTCAGGTACCCTAGTCAGTCATAAATTTGATCTCTTTTGATAATCCCATATTTCTCAGAGGTTTTGTTCATTCATTTTCATTCTTTTTTTTCCTCTATTCTTGTCTGCTTGTCTTACTTCAGAAAGACAGTCTTCATGCTCTGAGATTCTTTCCTCTGCTTGGTCTATTCTGCTATTAATCTTTGTGATTGCATTGTGAAGTTATTGTAGTGTGTTTTTCAGCTCTCTCAGGTTTGTTATCTTCCTCTGTCTAATAGGTATTTTGGCTGTTAGCTTCTGTTTGTTTTATCTTTATTAGTAGCTTCTCTGCATTCGGTTACAACATGCTTCTTTAGCTCAGTTCATTTTTATTCACATTCTGAAGCCTATTTTGGTCATTTCTGCCATCTCAGCCTCAGCCAAGTTCTGAGCCCTTGCTAGAGAGGTGTTGCAGTAATTTGGAGGAAAAGGGGCACTTTGACTTTTTGAGTCTTCAGCATTTCTGCATTGATTCTTTCTCACCTTTGTTGGCTTATTTACCTTTGATCTTTGAGGTTGCTGACCTCTGGATGGAGTTTTCATGATTTTGTTGTTGTTGTGTTTTCTATTAGTTTGCTTTTCTTTTAGCAGTCTGGCCACTTTTCCATAAGGCTGCTGTGGTTTGCTGGGGGTCCACTCTGGACCTTAGTCACCTCGGTTTTTCCAGTACCTGGAGGTATCACCAGTGAAGGCTGCAAAACAGCAAAGATGGCAACTTGCCCCTTCCTCTGGAAGCTCCATCTCAGGGGAGTACTGACCTGTCATTCTGAATGTGCCTCTAGGAGGTGGCTAGAGACCCCATTTAGGAGGTCTTACCCAGTCAGGAGGAATGGGATCAGGGACCTGCTTAAAGAAGCAGTCTGACTGCTTTTTGGTAGAGCAGTTGTGCTGTGTTGGGATCCCTTCAGCTTCCAATCAGTTTGGGCCCTCCAACGCCCACAGGCTGCACCAGCTGAGATGCCCGAACAGCCAAGGTGGCAGCCTGCCCCTCCCCACCCCCCAGACACTCCATCCCAGGAAGAAATTAGAAGTCTGTTACAGAACATGGGTTGGGGTGACCAGAAGCCCTGGCTGGGAGAACCCACCCCATGAGAAGGAGTGAATTGGGGTCCTGCTTAAAGAAGCAGTCTGGCCATGCCTCAACAAAACAAAACACAGTTCTTCCCGTCAAGGATGCCCAGTCTAATATGGTGGACAAGAGCTAATATAGTGGAATAAGTTCCATGATAATTATCACCACCATCCATTAATGGTTAAATAGGATGAATGACTTTTTCTTGGCATACAAATGAGATGGCTTATGGAAGGTTTCACAGAGGGAGGGATATTTGAATAACAGTACTCCAGACCTTCAAGAATGGAGGGATGTTATTGCAAGCAGAAAAAACAATTGTCAATTCGCTTGTATATGAAAGAGTTACTACTGTGAATTTGTAGAAACTAATAGGCTCAATGTGGCCAAGGTAAAGTTGACAAGTGATGTGTAAAGAATGAGTGAAGATGGGTGAATAAATGAATGTAATGGTTAAAATGAATGGGCTAAAAATGAAGGCAATGGCTAGGCAAAATGACACTATGCCATTGTAAGGGTTGAAACTTTACCTTGTAGGCAATGGGATTCTAATGAAATAGTAAGCGAGGGAATGACTTCCTCATATCTGACTTTGGAGAGGTTACATTGTAAAAGATGAACCAGTTTTCCTTGCCTAACATTATTATATAGTAAAAACAGACATCATTGTTGTTATCTTCAAATGTAGGAGGGCCTTGGAGATGTGATCTAGTATCACCTACAGGCATAGAGCTTTTATATTTTATTTTAAAAGAGCCCAGGTAGGAAAAAGAATTAAATTCTATATTAGTTTCCTGAATAGTTTGTGTAGGGAAATAAAATAGAATTGCTTGAAGCAAAACTATGTGTTGTATCACATTACACATAAACACAGGATTTTTTTGAGAATTAGTAAAAGCAAAATTTGAGATTGCTTAGGCCTTGAGCAAGTCAGAAATTTGTGGTCTAGTTTTCTCTAGGAGAATTTTAAGCAATTTGGGCATAATTCAGGATGCAAAATTTTTGAGAATCCAGTTGTTTAGAAAGTAGATTTTGTCATAAAATTAAGATACTGATTAATTTCACAGGTTAGTCCATAGGAGTTTATCTTATAATGTAGATAAGTTAGAATTTTTTTAGGTGCCATTCAAACTAATTTAAACAAAAAAGTGGTGACATTGGTGGGAGGAAGCAGATTTAATGGCTCACACACCCTGTGAGGGTAAGGATTATAGTTGTTTTGATCACGGTTAAATCTCCAATGATTAGCAAAGTGCCTTGCATATAGTAGGTGCTCACTGACTAGTTATTCAATGAATGAAATAAACTAATCATAGGAATGTCAGGAACTTAGCCAGACCTGTGAGAAGATGGCAGCTAAGGAGTTGAATGCTCTCAGGATACTCTTTGTTAGCATTTCATTATCTGACTTTTTGTGTTTTGGCTTCTTTTAGACCATATCATTGTTGTGGCTGGAAACTTGGTCACATGGAACATTTATGTTTACATCTCCCAGGTTTTGTATTAAACAAAAACTCTCTCTAGTAGTAAAACCAAAAATACAAGGGGAAAGTTTCAGGTTAGCCCAACTGGAATTCAGTGCATATTATTATTAGAATAGTGAACCATGGCAAGTAGAATTGTGTAAGAACAGGGACGCAGAACTGGGAGTGTAGGGTTGAAATGAGGGAAGGAGGTTTGCCAATCGGTTTTATACTCTGCAAACTTTATCATCTTTTAAGAGAAGGGTCTTACCTAAACTAATGGGTTATAAAAAAAAAAAAGAAGATGTATTCCCTCTCGTTAAAGCGTATTTTTTTTTTTTGAGACAGAGTCTCCCTCTGTCACCTAGGCTAGAGTGCAGTGGCGCAGTCTTGGCTCATTGCGACTTCCACCTCCCAGGTTCAAGGGATTCTCCTGCCTTAGCCTTGCGAGTAACTGGGATACAGGTCCATGCCACCACGTCTGGCTAATTTTGTGTATTTTTAGTAGAGACGGGATTTCACAGTGTTAGCCAGGATGGTCTCAATCTCCTGACCTCGTAATCTGCCCACCTTGGCCTCCCAAAGTGTTTGGATTATAGGCATGAGCCACTGCATCCAGCCATGTTCTTTATGATAATTTAAGATAACAAGATCTGGGGCGGAGCAAGATGGCCGAATAGGAACAGCTCCAGTCTCCAACTCCCAGCGCGAGCGACACAGAAGACCGGTGATTTCTGCATTTTCAACTGAGGTACTGGGTTCATCTCACTGGGGAGTGCCGGACGATCAGTGCTGGTCAGCTGCTGCAGCCCGACCAGTGAGAGCTGAAGCAGGGCGAGGCATCGCCTCACCTGGGAAGCGCAAGGGGGAAGGGAATCCCTTTTCCTAGCCAGGGGAACTGAGACACACAACACCTGGAAAATCGGGTAACTCCCACCCCAATATTGCGCTTTAAGCAAACAGGCACACCAGGAGATCAGATCCCACACCTGGCCGGGAGGGTCCCACGCCCACGGAGCCTCCCTCATTGCTAGCACAGCAGTCTGTGATCTACCGGCAAGGCAGCAGCGAGGCTGGGGGAGGGGCGCCCGCCATTGCTGAGGCTTAAGTAGGTAAACAAAGCTGCTGGGAAGCTCCAACTGGGTGGAGCTCACAGCAGCTCAAGGAAACCTGCCTGTCTCTGTAGACTCCACCTCTGGGGACAGGGCACAGCTACACAACAACAACAACAACAAAAAAGCAGCAGAAAGCTCTGCAGACGCAAACGACTCTGTCTGACAGCTTTGAAGAGAGCAGTGGATCTCCCAACACGGAGGTTGAGATCTGAGAAGGGACAGACTGCCTGCTCAAGTGGGTCCCTGACCCCTGAGTAGCCTAACTGGGAGACATCCCCCACTAGGGGCAGTCTGACACCCCACACCTCACAGGGTGGAGTACACCCCTGAGAGGAAGCTTCCAAAGCAAGAATCAGACAGGTACTCTCACTGTTCAGAAATATTCTATCTTCTGCAGCCTCTGCTGCTGATACCCAGGCAAACAGGGTCTGGAGTGGACCTCAAGCAATCTCCAACAGACCTACAGCTGAGGGTCCTGACTGTTAGAAGGAAAACTATCAAACAGGAAGGACACCTACACCAAAACCCCATCAGTACGTCACCATCATCAAAGACCAGAGGCAGATAAAACCACAAAGATGGGGAAAAAGCAGGGCAGAAAAGCTGGAAATTCAAAAAATAAGAGCACATCTCCCCCGGCAAAGGAGCGCAGCTCATCGCCAGCAACGGATCAAAGCTGGACGGAGAATGACTTTGACGAGATGAGGGAAGAAGGCTTCAGTCCATCAAATTTCTCAGAGCTAAAGGAGGAATTACGTACCCAGCGCAAAGAAACTAAAAATCTTGAAAAAAAAGTGGAAGAATTGACGGCTAGAGTAATTAATGCAGAGAAGGTCATAAACGAAATGAAAGAGATGAAAACCATGACACGAGAAATACGTGACAAATGCACAAGCTTCAGTAACCGACTCGATCAACTGGAAGAAAGAGTATCAGCAATTGAGGATCAAATGAATGAAATGAAGCGAGAAGAGAAACCAAAAGAAAAAAGAAGAAAAAGAAATGAACAAAGCCTGCAAGAAGTATGGGATTATGTAAAAAGACCAAATCTACGTCTGATTGGGGTGCCTGAAAGTGAGGGGGAAAATGGAACCAAGTTGGAAAACACTCTTCAGGATATCATCCAGGAGAACTTCCCCAACCTAGTAGGGCAGGCCAACATTCAAATCCAGGAAATACAGAGAACGCCACAAAGATACTCCTCGAGAAGAGCAACTCCAAGACACATAATTGCCAGATTCACCAAAGTGGAAATGAAGGAAAAAATCTTAAGGGCAGCCAGAGAGAAAGGTCGGGTTACCCACAAAGGGAAGCCCATCAGACTCACAGCAGATCTCTCAGCAGAAACTCTACAAGCCAGAAGAGAGTGGGGGCCAATATTCAACATTCTTAAAGAAAAGAATTTTAAACCCAGAATTTCATATCCAGCCAAACTAAGTTTCATAAGTGAAGGAGAAATAAAATCCTTTACAGATAAGCAAATGCTTAGAGATTTTGTCACCACTAGGCCTGCCTTACAAGAGACCCTGAAGGAAGCACTAAACATGGAAAGGAACAACCAGTACCAGCCATTGCAAAAACATGCCAAAATGTAAAGACCATCGAGGCTAGGAAGAAACTGCATCAACTAACGAGCAAAATAACCAGTTAATATCATAATGGCAGGATCAAGTTCACACATAACAATCTTAACCTTAAATGTAAATGGACTAAATGCTCCAATGAAAAGACACAGACTGGCAAACTGGATAAAGAGTCAAGACCCATCAGTCTGCTGTATTCAGGAGACCCATCTCACACGCAGAGACATACATAGGCTCAAAATAAAGGGATGGAGGAAGATTTACCAAGCAAATGGAGAACAAAAGAAAGCGGGGGTTGCAATACTAGTCTCTGATAAAACAGACTTTAAACCATCAAAGATCAAAAGAGACAAAGAAGGCCATTACATAATGGTAAAGGGATCAATTCAACAGGAAGAGCTAACTATCCTAAATATATATGCACCCAATACAGGAGCACCCAGATTCATAAAGCAAGTCCTTAGAGACTTACAAAGAGACTTAGACTCCCATACAATAATAATGGGAGACTTCAACACTCCACTGTCAACATTAGACAGATCAACAAGACAGAAAGTTAACAAGGATATCCAGGAATTGAACTCATCTCTGCAGCAAGCAGACCTAATAGACATGTATAGAACTCTCCACCCCAAATCAACAGAATATACATTCTTCTCAGCACCACATCGTACTTACTCCAAAATTGACCATATAATTGGAAGTAAAGCACTCCTCAGCAAATGTACAAGAACAGAAATTATAACAAACTGTCTCTCAGACCACAGTGCAATCAAACTAGAACTCAGGACTAAGAAACTCAATCAAAACCGCTCAACTACATGGAAACTGAACAACCTGCTCCTGAATGACTACTGGGTACATAACGAAATGAAGGCAGAAATAAAGATGTTCTTTGAAACCAATGAGAACAAAGATACAACATACCAGAATCTCTGGGACACATTTAAAGCAGTGTGTAGAGGGAAATTCATAGCACTAAATGCCCACAAGAGAAAGCAGGAAAGATCAAAAATTGACACTCTAACATCGCAATTAAAAGAACTAGAGAAGCAAGAGCAAACACATTCGAAAGCTAGCAGAAGGCAAGAAATAACTAAGATCAGAGCAGAACTGAAGGAGATAGAGACACAAAAAACCCTCCAAAAAATCAATGAATCCAGGAGTTGGTTTTTTGAAAAGATCAACAAAATTGACAGACCACTAGCAAGACTAATAAAGAAGAAAAGAGAGAAGAATCAAATCGACGCAATTAAAAATGAAAAAGGGGATATCACCACCGACCCCACAGAAATACAAACTACCATCAGAGAATACTATAAACACCTCTACGCAAATAAACTGGAAAATCTAGAAGAAATGGATAATTTCCTGGACACTTACACTCTTCCAAGACTAAACCAGGAAGAAGTTGAATCCCTGAATAGACCAATAGCAGGCTCTGAAATCGAGGCAACAATTAATAGCCTACCAACCAAAAAAAGTCCAGGACCAGATGGATTCACAGCTGAATTCTACCAGAGGTACAAGGAGGAGTTGGTACCATTCCTTCTGAAACTATTCCAATCAATAGAAAAAGAGGGAATCCTCCCTAACTCATTTTATGAGGCCAACATCATCCTGATACCAAAGCCTGGCAGAGA